>NC_059438.1:20095216-20395216 GCF_021028975.2 Sphaerodactylus townsendi
CCTGCTGTGGTGGAACCTCCTCACGAGGTTTGGGGTGGAGCAAGCCAAGGGATCACCTGCCCAGACGTGGGCTTAGATGGCTTGCGCCCCTGGCAGCAAGGAGTCTTCAGGAAGTGGCGGCCGCCCATTTGGAATCTCACAGCTGCTCCAGTGTGCGTTATAATTTTTCATCGGCAGGCGTGCTGAGAAAAATTTACATGTCTGGGGGACAGCAATATTTGGCTGCCCAGTATACATACCATAAGATCAGACCCCCCCCATGCTGCGCCTTACGCTTGTGTTTACCTTGAACCAATTTTGTTAATAAATGTTTTTATTCCACACACAAATGTTGTTGTATTAAAAGTTCTTTCAAGAGCAGGAGGGTATTAGCTACTTCCCTCAGGCAGCAATAGTACGTGAAAGCTGCAGATAATAAAACCTACGCTTTCAAGACTGCCACATGGATGTTGAATGTCCTTCACAGGAAGCCCTTTGTGAATCTACATCAGTCACGCCTGATTTTTGCTGCATTTATGTATGCTAGCAAGGCACATGCAGCTGTAAATTCCTAGCACCCTCTAAAAGATGCTGGCAACACAAGTTACGCTCTCCAGATGTTTACCTTCTCAAATACTGGCTTGTTATTGTTGACATCATCGACGTGCACAATAACCAACACGGTGCTAGAAAATGAGCGCGGTCCCCCAGAAATGTTGTCATCAGTAGCAGTAACATTAAGCACGTACTCCGGTCCTTCGAGCTTAGGGGGTGGGCTGGAGCGGAGGCGGATTAAGCCTGTAAAAGGTAAGAGATGGTGTTTTTACTATCAAAACATGTTCTCGTTCCAGTTGCAGTTGTAAGTTAATGGGGAGTTGGATGCGGGTCGAGAAGATGCAAGTTCAAATCTCTGCTTGGCCATGGAGTTCCCTGGGATTACTGGGGCTATGGAGTATTGCACTTTATATGTGGGCTTAGCACAATTGATAAAGCAGCGGTTGATCCAGCGTGTTTGTTGTTTGTGGAGTTGTCAACGTTGCATCCATTGAGCTATGGAGTATTTCTCAGCGTGACAAGGTGGCCATGAGGAGAAAAATGAACAGGAAAATGAAAAGGAGGAGACAGTTACATATGTAGTTTGTGTTTTGCTTTTTAATAACAAACACAGCAGCTATACCGGAAGTGACATTTATAGTCCAGGTGAGGAGAACTACATTCAGCAGAACCACAGGGCACGAGTCTTGCTAGATTTCACCAAAGTTAAAGTGCAAGCAGGAGGCTCACATGTTTGAATGCTCCCCAATTAAAAAAAAAAAGCCCCAGGAAAATTAGTACATCCAGGAGGAAAGCTCTAACCTTCTCACTGATATGATATTTTTCTATGAATATAAAGAAGGACAGGGGGAGGGTTTCAAGTATGAAACAGCATACAAACACCTCCAAAGTGGTATAGTCCTTTCACCTCCAAAGTGGTATAGTCAAGTTCTGTGCCTTTGTGCTCATTGTACCATCCAGGATCAAGCAAATCACAAGGGTAAATCTCAAGATAGAGCACCATTTTGAATATACGTTGATTACTATAATACTCAACATCTATGAATATGTTATGTAACTAAATGGGAAACTATTTATTTCTTCCAAGGTAGGCCTGAGAACAACACAGAGTCTTTGTTTTGCCACTGACAAAAAACACATCTAGTTTATTAAAGGCTGAAGAAACCATTCCGGATTAATCTACCACACGTACAAGAAAAGGGAACAATGGCACATAAATGTGCCTTACCTGGGAACTGCCCATTTCTCTTTTTCAGAGGATTTGCTTGCACTTTTGAGAATTCTGAGTTCCCAACAACGCTGTCGAGGCTCTGTGTCAAAATTCCACGGGCTCAAAAAGGTTGGGGACCCCTGATCTACAACAACCAGGTTCAGTTCCTGACATCTTCTGTTGAAGGATTTTAGGTAGCAGATGGTGGGAAATACCTTTCCCTGCCTGAGGCGTTGGGCAGCCGGTGAAAGTACTGAGCTAGACAGACCAACAGCTGAACTCAGTATAAGGCCCCACAGTAAGAAAAAGACAGCTATTTCCAGGGTAGGGAATACAACTTCTGGGTGACACAGCAATAATCTATTCTCACATTCCTATTCTACCACTGCAAGTCTCTGCATGCGGCATCTGAGGCATTAAGAAGAAGAAGAAGAAGAAGAAGAAGAAGAAGAAGAAGAAGAAGAAGAAGAAGAAGAAGAAGAAGAAGAAGAAGAAGAAGAAGAAGAAGAAGAAGAAGAAGAAGAAGAAGAAGAAGAAGAAGAAGAAGAAGAAGAAGAAGAAGAAGAAGAAGAAGAAGAAGAAGAAGAAGAAGAAGAGGAGGAGTTTGGATTTATATCCCCCCTTTCTCTCCTGCAGGAGACTCAAAGGGGCTCACAATCTCCTTGCCCTTCCCCCCTCACAACAAACACCCTGAGAGGTAGGTGGGGCTGAGAGAGCTCCGAGAAGCTGTGACAAGCCCAAGGTCACCCAGCTGGCGTGTGTGGGAGTGTACAGGCTAATCTGAATTCCCCAGATAAGCCTCCACAGCTCAGGCGGCAGAGCTGGGAATCAAGCCCAGTTCCTCCAGATTAGATACACGAGCTCTTAACCTCCTACGCCACTGAGCAAAACAGATGCTCAAAGGAGTCCCAGGCCAGAAAAACATGGGGTCATCTAAGGGCTGACAAAACCCGAAAAATAAAAAAGCTAGGCCTATCTGAAAAGCTGAAGTGAGCAAATGTCACTCTTTTGACGCCGACACTCATCACATCTATTATTTACCCGACGTAATAAAAAGTGTCACTTGCAAATGGACCACAGTGACGTGACAAGTGTCACTCACTTTCCTCTTGCAAATGCCATGTCTCTGCCTTAGCTGCCTGCTTCTGACACACGCCTCAGCTTCGCCATGGAATTCTGGGAGGCTGAGCTTATTTCAGTGACAGTGCCATCTTCAAACAGGAGTCACTACAGTTTCGGGGGAAGAGAGAAAAGGAGGGGGCTGCTCATGAAATCACATCGCAGACAATGGTTCTCAGAGGGAGGAAGGGAGGGAGGGGGGGAGATGCAGTATCATTCCCTTAAAAACTAAAATCGATGGCCAAGAATTTATTTTTTACAGCAGAGAAACTGTGTTTAATCTACTGCAAGGAGAACTGGTACCTTACAGATAAAAACAGATTTATTGCAGAGGAGCCTTCGTGGGTTATATAGCCCAATTTTATCAGAAGCAATTCTTTCGCAAGATGAGATTATTTCTTTTGGTTTTTCTCCCTCACATATGACCTTGTTTTAGCCGATCGCTTCCAAGATGGCTCACAGAGGGCACTTTCGCACATGCCGAGTATCAATCCACTCTCACAATTGTTTGCCAGTGGATTTTGCTATTTTGCACAGTAAAATCCAGCTGCAAAGTGCGTTGGAAGTGGATTGAAAGTGCATTATGCCGCATGTGCGAAAGCGCCCACAGTGCCACCTCGGTTTTGGGTGGAAAACATTGGGGCGGAGAACTCAAAAATAACTTGGATGTGGCAACCCCAACCGCTACCAGCAGTAGGAGACAGTGAGAAGTGCTTTCAAAAAGTTATGCAATAGGGCTTGTATGTGTTGCCATCTATGCTCACAGGAGTAACTGGGATCAAGGGAATGGTGGGAAATGTAGTTCCCAGCATCTTTGGACACTGTCCTGCACTGCTATGTAGAAAGAAACAAATACTTGGGAATTTTTATGGATACCAACGGTTCTGCATTCCTGTGAGCTCCCCAGAAAAGAGACCAGCACATGAAAGTTGGCAGAAAAGGAGGCTCTGTAAGTTCTTGCTCTCTGGACATCAATAAGAGTACAGTAATTAGTGTTAGTGTAATGGACTAATACAGATATTTGAAACCAGGCCTACATTTCAGCAGGTTCTGCAGTCAGGGGACTCCAAAACAGATCCTGCAGTCAGGGGACTCCAAAATTCAGTGTCTGTCCTCCACCTATCTCCAGTTTCAGATTTTGTCCCCAGTTCCAATGCAAGGTTGAGAAGCAATGTGGAGAAATTCAATCTGGCAGCCCAGAGGCAATAAAGAAAGCCAGACCCAAAATGGTTCAACTGAGGTAATTTTATTTATTTATTTTTATTTATTTTTTTTCGATTTATTATACCGCCCCATCCCCGTAGGGCTCCGGGCGGTGTACAATACAATGCACATATACAGATAAAAATGCACGTATACAAGTAAAATAACTAAAACCATTAAAAGCAGCAGTAAAATAAAAACTAGTAGAAAGATTAAAACTAACACGCATGATGGCGTCCAGCAGTGATCCATTTCCTCAAACCCTCTCTTTCAGGGGAAGATCAACAAAACCCCATGGCAAAGAGGCACTTCGATGTAAAGAAGACCGTAATGGGGCACCATCAACGGCTGGATCCTCCAACACCTGTGTTAATTAAATGGCTTAAGCCCTAGTGGACCAATTTATACTTGATGGCGATTTCACCTGAACACCGGTGTTATTTGTGTTATTCATCATGCCATGCTGCTTAAGCGTTTGCAAAAAAAAAAAAAAACTCATAAAGGAGAGTAGGAAGTCGCATTCTAAAGAAGGTTTCTGAAGCAATTCTTTGTATAATTATTTGATGGCATCTTTCTGGAACTCCTCTGAAATGCATTCAAATCCGGAGCATTAATATTGCAAGAGCACTATTTGCACCCAAATTAAAATTTCATGAAAAGCGAACCCCTAAGACACATCAAACGAAGAGCAGGACAGATCTGTGGCTTCTTCTGATTAGCTTCCTGAGCTCAGACGAGCACACGCAAAGCCAGGGTAACAATCTGATTGCAGTCAAGGTAAAATTATCATAATAACTCCCAATAAAAGTTACTCCTCAGTTATTTCTGGTTCAAAGTGTTCCTTTCAGCAGATGTGCTGAAGTCAAATCATTCCCAATTATTTAAACAGATACGTTCATCAATGCAAAGAGTCACTGTGATGTTATGCCCCAGCCTGGATAGCCCAGGCTAATTCGACCTTGTCACATCCTGGAAGCTAAGCAGGGTCAGCCCTGGTTAGTATTTGGAAGGGAGACCACCATGGAAGTCCAGGGTAGCTACGCAGAGACTGGCAATGGCAAATCACCTCTGAATGTCTCTTGCCTTGAAAACCCAATGAGGCCAGCTATGACTTGACAGTAAAAAAAAATCATGTGTTGGAAAAGGAGTCAACGGTTGGAATAGGAGTCGACGGAGGAACCGGGTTTGATTCCCAGCTCTGCCGCCTGAGCTGTGGAGGCTTATCTGGGGAATTCAGATTAGCCTGTACACTCCCACACACGCCAGCTGGGTGACCTTGGGCTAGTCACAGCTTCTCAGAACTCTCTCAGCCCCACCTACCTCACAGGGTGTTTGTTGTGAGGGGGGAAGGGCAAGGAGATTGTGAGCCCCTTTGAGTCTCCTGCAGGAGAGAAAGGGGGGATATAAATCCAAACTCTTCTTCTTCTTCTTCTTCTTCAATTTTCCTTAGTCATGAAATCGACAGACCTTGAGCCAGTGTCTTGGGGAGGAAGGGGCTCTTTCTCTCTCTGACCTACTTTATAGGACAGTTGTGAAAAGAAAAATGAGGAGGGGGGCCCTACTCCAGAGGTGGGGCTGCTATGGGGACTTCCAGGGCGGCTTGTCCTGGGCGCCGCCATTGCAGTCACATGGGGAGGTGGGTCCAGGGGCATTTCAGGAGTGTGTTGGGGCGGGGAGGGCACACATGGACGTGCCTCAGCCACAGTTCCCCCAGTCTTCGTCACTGCCCTGCTCTGATGTCACTATAAGGAGGGGAGGATAAAAATGTGACAGAAACTCAAGAGTATATTCTCTTCCCTTTTAATTCAAAAAAAGATAATACAATTCTGGTTTAGCGTAGCAGTACTCATGAAATCGCAGACTTTCCCAATTCAAATCTTGCTCGCTGGTGAATAAGAATGTTTGGGGCTGAGGCCTTAGGTTAGAGCGCTTCCACAAAATCCAGTTGGGATTTATGAAAACTTTTTCCCTCCTGCAGAGTTTCGCTACACTCCTTAAGAACAGGCAACTTGTACTGCAATCTTAAACCCACTAGCTTGGAAAATTACTCTATCACCAAGATCAACTACCCTTCCAAATAAACATGTCAGGGCAAAAGCTATAAGTGTGGCAAATTGCTATCTTTTATCGCCAGGGAGGTTTCTGCTGAGAATCTTATTCGAGTGTAGGCGAAAGGTATAACAGAACAATTTAGCTGTTGAATAGACAATGGTTCCTTGATTTGCTCTCTTCTTAAAATGGGCAGCATAGCTTTAAGAATTCCCAAAGGAGGCTTTATGAAAGAATGCAGAATTTCTAAAGACAGAGTTGAAAATATTGCCCAAAGGAAGCGTATGTGACAGGGATACCCAATTTTATGGGCCTTCTTAGAGTAAGCTGCATAATTAAGAGGGTGTCAGGGAAGTATGTTTGGCAAGGCTTGGATCAGGACAGGCAGAGCATACAGAAAAAGGAATGGGTGCACCAACAGGAATGGGTAGTACATGCTTGGTAATATGCTTAGGAAGAACTCAACAGAAAAGACAGAGCAAGCAGAAAAAGGAAGAAACCAAGAAACATGATGTGACGGACTTCAAGCTCAATGGAATGCCAAGAAGTCATAAAAACCACCAGTTGTCAAGAGTCCCATCAGCCATTTCCTGCTTTGTTATACAGGGAATTTGGGGGGAACTAAAGCCAATGACTTCAGAGAACCTAGCAGAGTATCTGCTTCACTTTGAATATATCATGTTAGGACACTAATTAAGAGCAACTGTAGAAACCAAGGAAACAAACTACTGAAGTCAGCAGTCCCTAGGATATCCAAGAATGCAAACGGGTTCAGACCCTTTTGACACAGTTGCATTCAACAACTAGTGGCTACAGGAAATTACCGCCCTTACCTTTCTGAGGGTCGATAACAAAGTTTCCTTTTTGATTCCCTCCAGTAATACTGTAAGAAACACCATCTCCATCGGGGTCTATAGCATGAACGGCGACGATCAAGGTGTTGGGACCCGCATCTTCCGAGACAAAACTCTTGTAGCTACCAGAATTTTTAAAAAAATCCAAACTGTGGTTATGGAAACTCACGAAAGGATACAAAACTCAAGCATTTAAAATACAATGGAAAATTCTACCTAGAAAAACTAACCCTATTCATACTGTTAACCCAGCCCAAGACCCGGGACAGCCACTGCCGATCAAATGAGTTGGATCGGAGTCCAGTAGCATTGTACTGACCAACAAGTTTTTAGGAGCACAGTTAACCCTTCCACATCCCAGTGGTTAGGGGCATGGCACCCCCTGCAATCTGGAAAACTGCGTAAGAGGCAAAGATCACTCCAAGATGTTACACGAGAGACTGCTGTACACATGCTATGAACAATTCTTTTACTACGAGGTTAATTTGAAGGGGGAAAAATCTGTAGCTGTTCAGACCTTTTATTAAACTATTATGTCATTAAAATTCCCATTTACAGTACCTTCTCATGCCAACCTGCGATATACTGAAACCATGATGGAAAGTCGTGATGTGGAAGGGACAACTGTATAACCTTCCAAGAGTCGAAACTTCCTCCATCCCCTCTGACTCTTGAAAGTTGATCCCCCTAAAGTCTTCTTGGTCTCTAAGGTGCTACCAGACTCAAATATAACTTCAACACAGCTACGCTCTAAGGCCCGCTCTGCACAGGCCAATAAACATGGGTTAAGGGTGGGATAAAGCCCAGGTTGGGGGGGGGGGACTTCAAACGGATCCTGCTCCTGAAGTGAGTCTGCCCCGGGTTCCCCAGCCAATCTGAGTTTTACAAGAATTGCGATTTCTGCTGTTCTTTCGTTGGCCATGTGAACACACTGGGGCTATGCCGGGTTCATTTATCCTGGCTGCAACCCAGTCTAAATTTGCTGTGTGGAACGGGCCTAAAACTGTCTGAACTAAATGGACCAACAGTTTGACCCCTTCTGCACATGCAAAATAATGCGTTTTCAAACCACTTTCACAACTGTTTGCAAGTGGATTTTGCCATTCTGCACAGCTTTAAAGAGCACTGAAAGCAGTTTGAAAGTGAATTATTCTGCATGTGCGGAATGAGCCTTTGACTCAGTCAGCTTCAAATTCCCTGTGACTGTCCAATTCTTCACACTACGTTATTCATGACACTTTGCTATCTTTTGCTTAATATGCTGAGGTTAACAAATGCTGCTGATGTACCCGCAGCATAAATCATTGCCACACAGAGATAAGAACAATCGCTAAATGCTATAATAAAACCCAACAACATATATTTACACCGTCTGTGAAAACTTGGGCACTTCATCATTGACATTGGAGACATGAATCCTGACGGTTGCTGTCCCAGTTCTGGGTGGTTCTCCTTTATCTACAGCCATAATTACAAACTCATAAAGATGGTTGGGGCGCTCGTAGTCCAATTCTGTCGCTGGGAAGATGATGCCATGAGGAGAAATGGTGAAATCAGAGCTCAGAGAGTAGTAAAGAATTTCTGCATTTTCTCCGGAGTCGCAATCACTGGCAGTTGCTGTGGAAGTGGGAAAAGAAAACCCTTCAAGTGTCAGAATGTTTTTCTTACTTGTATTTATTTATTTGATAGAACATACTTTGCCTTTCCTTGTGGCTCAAGGTGGCTTACAATTTAGCTCGCAAGCAAGCTACAGAAGAGAATAAGCAAGGTATTGGAAATCAACAGCAGCAGCAATTAGTCATCGAAAGACGGGATGCTTGAAACATTTTCATTGTAACGCAGAAGTGGCTTCCTAAAGGTATTGACAGCACACAATAACCGTGTGTTTCCTGCACATAAGCAGAAATTCCATCCTGGACATTCAAGGACCGCTTGTCGAAGAGGTTCATATCCCATAACACACATAGAAGAATTTCATCACTAAGGAGGTGGGACTTAGAGGTTTCAGCATGTGAAGCACCACTAAGAGGAACCAACCACATATATGTAGCAGATCATGTGACATACTCTCTCTTCAATTTTAAAAGAACAGAAATACCCGGAGAAGCCTGAGTCCTCAGTAAAAGAACTAACTGACTTTCTATTATCCCCAACCACTCATTTCTCTCCCTCTGCCCAGCTCAGACTGTTTACACCTGCCAAGTTCCACAAAAGACCTAGAGCTTCTAAGAGTTATCACGCATTCCATCTGGGTCCCCTTCTCATCACCCAGACCCATCTTCGTTTGTCTGGTTCAGTCAGGATAACCAGGGGAACTAATCCTCTTTCAACAGCTTCCACCCTCCCCCAGATGCCGTGTTTCCCTGAAAATAAGACAGGGACTTGTATTAATTTTTGCTCCAAAAGATGTATTAGGGCTTATTTTCAGGGAATGTCTTATTTTTTTTCCCATGATTTTGCGCCACCCCATTTGACCAGATCAGCTGCGCCGGGAATCTATAACCAGGGCTTATTTTGGGAGTAGGGCTTATATTTCAAGCATCCGCCAGAAGTCCCGAAAAATCATGCTAGAGCTTATTTTTGGAGTAGGTCTTATTTTCGGGGAAACAGGGTACCAAAACCTCATTCAAAGTATCCTCATTTAGGAGGCCAACTCTGGCTGCAAGATGCAAAACAATTTTAAAGAAAAGGGAGTTTACCTTGCAGAAGTGCGGTGGTGACAGCCACGGTTTCGGGGACGCTGTCTTTGGTATAGATAGACTGCTGGAATTCGGGAGCGCAATCGTTCATGTCTGTAATTACAACCCAAACCTAAAAGCAGAAGCGAACATGTAGGAATAGCAAAATGGATCCCGGTGTGTCTTTGTTGCTGTAGACTAGCCTGACAGAGATTTTCCCAAAATAACAATCTGCAGGGGATTTCTACAAGCCTTTAGTTTCAAAATAAAAAAAGAAGCAATTAGCAGCCAAGATGCTTCTTCCTCCTATGAAAGGAAGCTGGCTGCATCCCAGGTACCAAGTTGCTGGAGTATCTAGAAATGTGATAACTGTGTTTCAGAGCTAAAAATATTTTTTCCCATCCTATATATCTGCAAAGGATTTCATGCAGATCTCAAAATGGGGCACCCAATTAGATGGACAAATGATGTTTTCTAAGAATGTTTTAACATAACGTGGAGGTGGAAAGTGCCGTCATCTCACAGCCAAAATACGGTGGCCCCATCGGGTTTTCAACGCAAAAGATCAACAGAGGTGGTCAGCCTTTGCCTGCCTCTGTATAGCAACCCTCAAATTCTTTTTTGGGACCAGCAGTGGCGTAGTGGTTAAGGGCAGGTGTACTCTAATCTGGAGGAACCGGGTTTGATTCCCTGCTCTGCTGCCTGAGCTGTGGAGGCTTATCTGGGGAATTCAGATTAGCCTGTGCATTCCAACACACACCAGCTGGGTGACCTTGGGCTAGTCACAGTTCTCTCTGAGCTCTCTCAGCCCCACCTACCTCACAGGGGGGAAGGGTAAGGAGTTTGCAAGCCCCTTTGAGTCTCCTATAGGAGAGAAAGGGGGGATATAAATCCAACTCTTCTTCTTCTTTGGTGGTCCTTCATCCATGAGACAGGGCTGTACATGATATTAATATTATGTCTTACAGGACACTGTAACTGATCCCAATAAAAACAGCCACCTGTCTGACGATAGGCTTGCCTGGTATCACAGTCTCCCTTGCTGGTCCCCCATCCAACTTCTGAATGTAGTCAACCTTGCTTAGCTTCCAAGCTTTGACAAGATTGAGCTAGTTTGGGCTACTGGGCAACTACAAATGCAAAACAGAAGTGAGTGGGAAATCAAATATGCAATATTACTGCAAAGCACACACCTCAACTGTACTACTGAGATGCCCCTGGTTTTCTCTTGCTTGGACCAGAAGGAGGTACTGATGCTGATCACTCTCATAATCCATACCACGACTGAAGTGGATGTCTCCTGTTGACTGGTTAATGCTGAAGAGGCCATTTGGATTGGTTATGAGGCTGTAACTCAAGGATTTGTTTTGATGAGACAAAGCACGGGTTGTCAAAAACCTAGAACATAAAAGAAAAGAATGCAATGAAAAGGCAGTAAAGCAAGTTCCTACCATTCAGTCACATCACAGTGTGACAAAGAGATGGTAGAAAGAACAGGACCACGTTGGTGGGAACAGGTTTGATTCTCCACTGACATCAAGTCCTTTTCAGGTCACTGTGCGCTTCTGCCTCACATACCAGGAACCATAAACAATCCTTTCAATATGTGGTGCCACCATTTTGCATGAACAGGGGGAAATTTGTATTTTCCAGCTTGGGTGCATGAAATCAGAAACCAGGTTTTGTTTTTGTTTCTAGAAGAGCTCCCAACCGCAGATACCCAAGCTGGAAAATACATGAATTACCTTATTCATACAAAATGGCAATTGCACATAGAAAGAAGATCACATGCTCTCCCAACAGGCAAAGTAGGAGTAACAAAATCAGAATGACTGGCAAGGGCTACAGCTATGGCCGCAAGTACACCAAGATGCTTTATTCATGGACCACAGAGGTCCATACGTGGACCTCTGTGGAAGGTCTGGACTTGCAGGTTGAGAACTTTGTTCTCATGGAGAAACAATCTAGGCAATTGTGTAGAATTCACAGCACTGTGTTCCAAGCTTAAAGCCCTTAAGATCAGCAATATCTTAATTCTCAGCAGCAAGCAGTTACCAGGAACATGGAACTGTACGAGAATGATTGAAGGATTGGAGCACCTTCCTTATGAGGAGAGGCTGCAGCGTTTGGGACTCTTTAGTTTGGAGAGGAGACGGCTGAGGGGGGATATGATTGAAGGCTATAAAATTATGCATGGGGTAGAAAATGTTGGCAGAGAGAAATTTTTCTCTCTTTCTCACAATACTAGAACCAGGGGGCATTCATTGAAAATGCTGGGGGGAAGAATTAGGACTAATAAAAGGAAACACTTCTTCACGCAACGTGTGATTGGTGTTTGGAATATGCTGCCACAGGAGGTGGGGATGGCCACTAACCTGGATAGCTTTAAAAAGGGCTTGGACAGATTTATGGAGGAGAAGTCAATCTATGGCTACCAATCTTGATCCTCCTTGATCTCAGATTGCAAATGCCTTAGCAGACCAGGTGCTCAGGAGCAGCAGCAGCAGCAGAAGGCCATTGCTTTCACATCCTGCATGTGAGCTCCCAAAGGCACCTGGTGGGCCACTGCGAGTAGCAGAATGCTGGACTAGATGGACTCTGGTCTGATCCAGCAGGCTAGTTCTTATGTTCTTATGTAACTCCATACTCCATACCACCAGAAGAAGAAGAGGAGGAGGAGGAGGAGGAGGAGGAGGAGGAGGAGGAGGAGGAGGAGGAGGAGGAGGAGGAGGAGGAGGAGGAGGTGGTGGTGGTGGTGGAGTAGTTTGGATTTATATCCAGCCTTTCTCTCCTGTAGGAGACTCAAAGGGGCTTACAATCTCCTTTCCCTTCCCTCCTCACAACAAACACCCTGTGAGGTAGGTGAGGCTGAGAGAGCTCCGAGAAGCTTTGACTAGTCCAAGGTCACCCAGCTGGCGTGTGTGGGAGTGTACAGGCTAATCTGAATTCCCCAGATAAGCCTCCACAGCTCAGGCGGCAGAGCTGGGAATCAAACCCGGTTCCTCCAGATTAGATACACGAGTTCTTAACCTCCTACGCCACTGCTGCTCCAATACTAGTTCAGTCAACTGTGTACCTAACTAGACATGGGAAGACCAGGTTCAAATCCCAGCTCTTCCATGTGACCAAGTTGAAGCTCTAACGCCATGGAACTTTTGACGCTAAAATAGAAATCTTTAATTTTTCATAAAGAAGATTACTGTTTATTTCAGATGCCATATGGCCCCTGTGAGTTTGATGGACACGACTCACAATCAACCCCAAGCTGGCCATATTTCGGCCACATGAACATATGCTCTCTTCCTTTCAAAGGAGCAAGTGATAAAAAAAGGAATGGCAGTTCTTAGGACACTGGCACAACAGATTGCAAATCGGATAGCAACCCACTGACGTGAAAGCCTCAATATCTGCCAGTGGCACACAAACCAAAATTATAACAGGCTGTCAGATCAGATCTAAAGTTCAGTAAAGTACAAGTGAATCTCGTGGACTTTACTGGGACAAGACCTACATCTGTTAAGACTGAAATAACACTTACTCTGAAAAAAAATATGAGCTGCTAAATGATATTTCACCGACCACAAGCAGCTAATATTGTCGATACTTGTATCTTAAAGGCTCTGAAATATTCAACCCTCCTCCACACACTGAAAGTCATTTGAAAGGCCTGGACATCTAAGCAATATTTAAGAGGGTTGTTTTAACAAAAGCAACCATGGGGTCGGGGAGGGCAAAACGCAGGGTCTGAGGATGTAAATTTCCTTCATCTCTGGCACTCTAACTACTGCCTGCACCTTTCCTGTTATTAATGTCCCAATATACTGCATGCACATAAGTCTAACCTGCAGCCCAAGCTTGGCTGCAACAGTTCAAATTCTTGGGAGGAGGAAGTATATTCTTATCCTACCCTTCCTCCATCAAGTTCAGAGCACTACAGATGGTTCTCTTTTCTCTCTTTTCTCCTCACAGCAGTGCCGAGAGGCAAATGAGTCCGAAGGAGAATGACAGGGCCAAAGTCAATCAGCAACCTTCACGGCAGTGTGGTTTTAAAAGCAGATTAGACAGATTCATTAATGACACATCCATCAGTTGCCACTGGTCATGGAGACTAAAGGGAACCTCCACTTTCAAAGGCAGTAAACCTCTGGAAATCAGTGACAGGGGGCAACCTCCGAAAAAGTCCTCTGTTGCCCCATTGTTTGCCCTCCAATGTTTGGGTACACGAATCCATGCCTCTCAAGTTACAGCCCAACACATTCACCAGGACACTATGCCATCACTTCTAAACTTCAAACTGGATGAGATTTGTTTATTCCTTGCTGACATGCTTACGGTTTCCAGTTTTAGAATCTGACCTTTTTATTAAAGAATTTTCTCCTCTGTGGGTACTCACGATTTTCCTGGGGGCATGTTTTCCGGGACGTAAACCGTGTATGACATATTGGCAAACTGTGGTGGACGACGTCCAACAAGTACAGAAATAGAGACAGGGGGCCCTTGGTGACCATGTTTGTCGGCAGCTAGGACCGTCAGTAAATACTCCTTCTCCTTCTCCAGAGGCAAGCCTGTTGTTTTAATCCAACCACTGTCCCTTTCAACTTCAAATCTATCTTCTCCACCTGCAAGGGGAAAATAAAAGGAACTGAGATCATCGGAACAGGCTGGCTGCATTTTGTATGTCACTAAAAAAAACCCTTGCTCTTGACACGAATGATTTTGAAATCCTAGGGCAAGGGATCCCCAATGAAGTGCCATGGACACGACGCTGCCTGCTGAACATTTTTCAGCGCTCAGGTGTTTTTAGAAAGTGGGTGGGAGCAAGTTGTGCATTTACCCAGCAGTGCATCTAATTGGATACTAAAGATGCAATTAAAGAAGGAGGAGAAGAGTTTGGATTTATATCCCCCCTTTCTCTCCTGCAGGAGACTCAAAGGGGCTTACAATCTCCTTGCCCTTCCCCCCTCACAACAAACACCCTGTGAGGTAGGTGGGGCTGAGACAGCTCCGAGAAGCTGCGACTAGCCCAAGGTCACCCAGCTGGCGTGTGTGGGAGTGCACAGGCTAATCTGAATTCCCCAGATAAGCCTCCACAGCTCAGGTGGCAGAGCTGGGAATCAAACCCGGTTCCTCCAGATTAGATACATGAGCTCTTAACCTCCTACGCCACTGCTGGCTGGACAGATTAAAATATTTTTTTTTCAGTGATAGTTGCCACTACCATGTTAGTTTTATTCTCTCTCACTCCTCCTTTCCAGTCTGTTTTTTAAAATTAACCCCTTCTTCCCTGCACTTGGCTTCCTCAGGGTGCATGGCTTTGCTTCCTTTGGCAGCCATTTTGATTGTCCTCACTATCCTGTGTCAGAACTCCAGAGGAGTCCACAGGCTCCAAAAGGCTGTGCTAGCGGGTGAGCTCTCTCTCCCATGCTATCTATGACCTTTATAACAGTCTTTACCTTCCACAAGGAAATACTCAATGGCTCCATTCTCTTCTTCATCTTCATCCTTAGCCAAGAGCTTATACACTTTAGTACCAGCTGCAGCTTTCGGCGAAACAGTGGCCAAGAATGGAAAGGGCTCCATGACCCATTCTGGGACGTTGTCATTCACATCCGTCACTGTGAGGTCTAAATGTACCAGGTACCAATTCTTCCCTGTTGATTAGGAGGAATCAAGAGAATGAATTCTTACTATTTCCTTGCACAGGCAGCAAGAACGCTGCTGCAGATATCACAGTCCTTCACCCGAGACCATATTGGAAAAACAAATCCTTTATTTTCATAGGAAGCAAATCTTTCTCCTTTAACAAGCTATGCTAAATTATTCCTCCACGTTTCAAGATTATCATAATAACCATCCAGTTTACTGCAGAGGGCTTTCATGGCCAGATTCAACTGGTTCTGGTGGGTTTTCCGGGCTGTGTGGCCGTGGTCTGGTGGATTTTGTTCCTAACGTTTTGCCTGCATCTGTGGTTGGCATCTTTAAAGGTGTATCACAGAGAAAAGTCTGTGTCACACTATGACTGTGTCTGTTTCACACTGTGATACACTTCTGAAGATGCCAGCCACAGATGCAGGCGAAACGTTAGGAGCAAGATCCACCCGATCACGGCCACCCAGCCCAGAAAACCCACCAGAACCAACTATACAGTTATTTCCCTAACAATTATTTTAGCAGGTACATTCTGTGGAATATCTCTTGCGGCCACCTGAGAATGAAACGCTGGTCTTGCCATGAAGGTTCATTTTGCTTGTCGGAGGAGGACGTTCTGGAATGTTTGGGATAACGGGTATCAGAGTACCCAAATGTTGAAGAATGCCCCCCCGTCTTCTCAACTGACATATTCAAATGACCTGAGGCAGAGCAGGGCTCTGGCTCAGTAGAAGAGTATCTACTTTGCATACAAACAATCCCAGGTTCAATCCCTGACATCTCCAGTTGAAAACTAGCAGGTGATATGAAAGGTCTTTGCCAGAGCTATCTGACAGGTGCGCGATACAGACCGACATCATAATCCTGATCTCAGCGAAGCAGATAACGCATGACTGGGTTAGCTTCACTTCTCCAAGGATACCGCAATCTTTCGAACAGCAGACTAGCTCTCCAAAATTGCTGCTTGCAACATTACCTTTGATCTCTTCTTTTGATCAGCTATCAAACACAAACAAAAACACCCGAAAGATGGCTGCTACGATTTCCTCAACTCAAGCACCATGGAGACAGAAGTTATAAATAAGACAGGAGCACAAGAAAGGTGCTCACGCACATCAGATCCACAAGCCCCCCCAAGCCCCCACTGAGTCAATATATATATATGCAGGCAGTTTAAAAAAACAGCATGTCCTAAACACCTTCACATGAAGTGAAATATCAATCATCTACTTCGAAGCTGCTGAACGAACCTTCACATGGTGGTCACAAGTGAATTTGAAAGCTCTGGATCAGGGCCAGTTCCAGGTTTGGCAGGGAGACACCCAAGCACAGAGTGCCCTGGTCCCCTTCCCCGCTTTTGCCCTCACCATGCCCTCCACTGGCATCTTCCTTCCTGCCCACCACCTGCCCAAGTGTCCTTGTTCTGCCCACCAGCCCTCTCACGTGCCCTTTTTCCAACAGCACCAAGCAGCACGTGGTTGGGGAATGCCATTGTGGACGCTGCCAAAAATGCTGCCACTCTGTGCCACCTGTGCACCCTTACCCAGTGATACTGGGTCATGTTCTTTTCTGGGGCCTTTTTTCAGTTTTTCCAACAGAAAAAAAAATAGAAATTTGGAAGAGTACTGGGAAAAAATCCCTATGAAATATTTACTTTTTTTGAATGAGTGAAATGCTTTTAAAGACAAGGTGGGAATGCTGAAGACATAGACAGCTCTTAAATCAGAGGTGCATTTTGACACCAAAGATACCTCATCTTCATAAAGGGACCACGCAATGCTTTCATTGCTTTTCAACTGTTGCATATCATGGTTGTCTTTCTGATCCGACTTATGGTTAATCTTTCCACCTCTTCCTTAAATTACTCAACACATACACCCACAAACAGGGTAATAAGCAACTTATAGCCTTACCTTGCTGGAGGGGTGAGTCAAAGGAGGTAGGGAAAACTGCATCAAAGGCTCTGAGGAAAACTCTGAATGTTTCATTAACAACTGTTTTTCTAAGCAGAGAGCAAAAATTAAGATACACGTGCTAAAACAGTGTAAGCGGGAATTAGCTTTCAGTTTTCTCTCAAGTACTGGATATATTTGCAATTCTGCTTGTAGGAAATGAAGGCATTTATAATTTTTAATACCATAAACATGTCAAATGTTGAAATTGCACATGCTAAGTAAATTATGAACTAGGAAGTAGAGGATTTACCTCATTATGTTCTGAACTGCCCCCTGTACGCAGAGCCTAGGGCTAAGTTTTTGAATAGTTTTATATCCCTGTCCCAGGTATATTATGACTCAGACAAATTATACCTTCTCCTTGCGGATTTGGATCCCTATACTATCCATATGAGGTTGGCCCTATTCTATTAAGCTATGCTTGGCAGCTACAAAGATCTTCGCTTCCAACAATGTAATAAAACAAATGAAGTCAAGAGCCCTAAAACTGGTTTTAGAGTTAGGTGGGAATACAATTCAGACATATATTGTAGGGGAAAGTGAAAGATTTGTGAGTGTTCAATGATGGATTTTTAAGTGTGAATTTTTTTTCTTTTTTTTCTTCAATTACCTGTTGGAATAACAAAGTTGGCTCCAGAAGTTGTAATGTATAACAATATTTGCCTTAATAACTGTAATGGCTCTATGGCTTTCAATAAAATTACACATGATGATGATGAAGTAGAATTTAGGTCCGATTTGATACAACCCCAATGGCATATAGATTGTTTAAGATTAGCTTAGCAAGATAATAACAGCCTTTACAACTTTACACAATTTCTGTGAGGTTAAAAGAATAACACCATTTAAAAAGTTAGCCACCGCTTCCAGCAGCTCATGGTTGTGAAGCTGTTTAAAGGAATCTCCATATTCTGTTTATCTGTAACCAATGCCTTCTAGCTATTGCAGGAAGGGATTATGTCTTCTTCTACCTATCACTTAAAGGGACAGTCTGGCGGCATATGAGATGCTGTTTCCCTAGAACCCATGCCACACAGGCATTTCAGCATAACTATGTAGGATTCAAGGTGCGTCAAGGCTAAAGGGAAGAAGGCGGGCATTACACCTAGCTAAAGGTGGTGCTCTCATGCGGGCCTCCCAACCAGGAGATAAAGTTACTGGGCTGCAATTAGATCTATCCATGGAAATTATTCCCAGAGATCAGGGAACAGGACAGTAGCTTCCTCTAACATCTGGTAAACTCTGTCAAAAGTCTCTTCTTGATAGCCCCCATAGACCTCCTGCTCTATTAGCATTAGGTCCTCCGAAATCACCCAACTCATTAAGTTTGGCT
The DNA here is from genome assembly GCF_021028975.2 of Sphaerodactylus townsendi. NCBI lineage: Eukaryota > Metazoa > Chordata > Lepidosauria > Squamata > Sphaerodactylidae > Sphaerodactylus > Sphaerodactylus townsendi. Next base: position 20,113,801 of record NC_059438.1, read on the forward strand.
TCGATTTTAACCCACCACTGGGTTGTGTGGAGGATGGAGCGTCCCTGGGATGTATAGTCCAGTTCATCTCGATTAAAACAAATCCTGGCCCCAAAGAACTTGGATATACGGCACCAAGGCCAGAGTTTCCAACCCGATGCTGGCTGTTCTAAGCACAGGGCATAGGGAACAGAATAGAAGGGCAAGCCAAGGGGATTTTATGCAAGAGAATATGACTGGACCCTTTCAACCTCTCTGCTCCATGCCCCTATCCAGATGGGGATCCCATAAAGGATTTGTTGACTCACTTTGGCATTAAATGCTCTCAACGCTGCAGGGATGTATCCTCGGCCTTTCCCATAGAGGATGAAGTAAATTATGAACGGTGCATTTTATTTGCCGTTGTTGGTTTTCTGGGCTGTGTGGCCATGGTCTGATGCATTTTATGCTGTCTAAGTGGTAAAATTATTTAAGGTTTGACAGTAAGTTCTGCACATATCTAATTTTTCCGCAAAATTTCTAGGTGCATGGAACATCTGCATGCTAGCGTTGGGCTACCATTGCTGGGGATATGTTCCTATTTGGAGCAGACGCATACGGAAGAAGATTTCAACCGTTACAGCTACCTCTATGGAGCACCTCTACGGAGGCAGAACAACATTTGGGCAACAACCACAAAGGAACTGCAATGTTTAAAGCTGGCCCTGAACTTAATATGAGCTGTCCAAAATAGGGTGACCTTCTGTTACCATCCAGAATTGCTTTTCAGTACATATACCCTGTTTCCCCTAATATAAGACATCCCCGAAAAATAAGACATAGCAGAGGTTTTTTTTTTTTTGCTTTGAAGTCACGCTAAATATAAAGGCATCCCCCCGAGAAGTAAGGCGTAGCAAAAGTTTTTTTGTTTGTTTAAGCACTGCCCATTGATCCAAGGCACAGAAACCACAGAAAAACAAGACGTCTCCTGAAAATAAGACATAGCGCATCTTTGGGAGCAAAAATTAATATAAGACACTGTCTTATATTCGGGGAAACACGGTAAGTCTGATTTTGCCAAAAACACACACACACATACACACACACACACACACACACCATCATCATCGTCCATTCAATTTTGGGGGTAAATGTTTTGCAGTATCCTAAACTAAGAAAAAGCAGCATTCTTGGTGAGCTTAAAATAAGTTTGTTAGCTGGCAATCAAGAGCGTGGAGTGTTCTAAATATAAATCTCTGTCACGTATGCTGAAGACTGTAAACAGTATTATCTCTTAAAGCCAAGTATTAACCCTAAAGCACCTCATACTGCAGGCGGCGTAACTATGCACACTTGATTTCTTTCTCCACTAACATCCATATTGGAAAAAAGAATCCTTTTATTTTTTTGCTCTAAAACGTCTGCATTTACTTTGTATACAGTGTTTTCTGTGCCTATAGTGTTTTCCTGTTGCCCCCTTGCTTATCTGTTCAGGGGTGCTCATATTTACTTATCGATGAAACACCTCATATGGTAAAGGTTTATCAGGATGCCTCACAGCCGTGCAGCAAATTTAGCATACACTAACCATAATCTGCTGTCTAAAAACAACCGGTTAAGTGGATTCTGGTACGGAAAATTCCATGGTGCGGCAATTAACTATGTCAAGTTTAACGTTCCTTTGTGCAGACTCCAGAGGCTTAATCTATTACAACCTGCAAGTCCTTTCTAAAAATAAGTGGTGCTCTGAAGACATTCACGAAACGCAACTATTTGTGCCATTCACACTATACTGAAATCCAATCAAGTGCACAGGTGCGCAGACTGAAATCTACATAAACAAGGACACAAGCAATCTGGCTTTGGGTTTAGAAAATTGTTTTCGAAACCTCCGTCTGCAAGCAGCAAGATATTTTTGAGCAACTGTCAATCATGAATGTTCCAGCTGCAGAAGGAAAAATCAGGGCATGAATTAGCCCACAAGGTAAGTAATATGCATAGGCCAGAGGTCTACCATTTGGCTGGTGCCCAACAATATAGCATGTCCTGCCATGTGCTAGTTCAACCCTGCCTCCTCTGAAATGCTTCACTGACTTTTGTTCTACTCCCATACCTATATTTCGCAGCAAGAACTACAAGCAGAGAAACTAGACAGGATGGAATTCCTTCTGCACCAAGGCCTACAAATATGACCAGACAAGCTGTGGAAATAAACCTCACAGTATCTGGTGAAGCATAATCAGACACAGACTTGCCAGAGGACAGAAAAAGCAATGCAGAGAATGACATGGACAATAACGCGTTATGCGTGGATGCGAGACAGAACAGTATGGTAAAGAATTTCCATGTCACATGAACAGGCTATTAAAAAAAAAATCCAAAACCTCACATGAGATGGGTCAGGAGTTTGAGCTGGTTAATTCATAAAGCCCCAATTTGGATATTTGCCCAACTGTGAGATAGATAGATATTTATTATTACGGCCTTTTGGCCAGCCAATAGTTTAAAATCAGAGTACATGTGAATACATAGCACTCCACTTATACAAAAATATAATATAAATTAAAATCCATTATAAAATCTATTAATAAATAACATTGGCTTCAGGCATTATTACAGTCCTCACCCCCCGCATGTCCCTTTGCAGCTACGCCTCTGCCCTTATGGCAACTGTGAGATGATTCTGCAGGCCTCATGATTGTCTGTAAGCAAAACCGGCATCAACTGTTACAGTGGTTAAAACGGAACGCTGAAATCCTGCAAAATATCTCACAGGAGAAGCAGAAACTTAAACAATTATATCTCCACACACAGAGAGATGCCTCCAATCAATAGAGTTGACAAGAATAGTGAAATTTCAGCTACCAAACGTGCTGCACCCTCTGGTCTTAGGAGAACAAGATACACAAAACTGCACGGCAACTTTTTTGGATCATTGATCTGAGGTGCAGAAAATGGCTGGAACTCTTTCCCTGTGAGGCACAGCTAAAACGTTTGTTGCTTTTAAGTATAGACAGATAGCAAGAGCGCCAGACACAATACAGGGTTTTTTTTAAATGATGGACTGTGTGGAACTCATATGTACTCCATACCTCAGAATACCTATCACTGGAGGTAAACATCAGGGAAATGGTATTCGCATTCTGCTGGTGGGTTTCCCATAATGTGACCACATAATTGCATCTAAAATAAACAGGATGTCAGACTTATATTGGGCCTGATTCTGACAGTATTTTTTCCATAGATGGGTCCTTAAAGTGGCACTGATTAGTTCATGTACATGCATGAAAAAAAATTAAATCTCTACAACAGTGGTTTGTAAACTGTTTGCTGTCACACCTTCCTTGGGAAACATCTTATGACCCACACCTCCCATGAATCTGGACTACACTTTAGGCAGGGTGAGTTTGACCCTAACAATGCAAACTTTTTTTTTTCATCCAGTGCCTCAAATTTAGGCTCCGGAGTGGACTAAAAACGCTGAAGTGAACACATACACAATCATTGAAATGAACACATACACAATCCAGAGCCCAGCCGGGGAATGGTGGGATAGAAGTTTAAAGTATAAGATAAAGAATAAAATAAAGAATAAAAAGTAAATAGAAACGAAGTTTTGTTAGGAAATAGAAATGCTTGTGTGAATATGGCCAAAAATACAGCCTGAATTTAAAAACAATTTATAGTTGAGAGGCAACTCACACTTCCCCTGGAGTCTGTCTATAATCTCCCCTGGGGAGACAAACCCAGAGGTGGGATCCAGCAGGTTCTCACAGGTTCCCGAGAGTAGGTTACTAATTATTTGTGGGTGCCGAGAGGGGGTTACTAATTGGTGATTTTGCCACATGATTTTTGCCTTAGTTACGCCCCTCCTCTCAGCAGTAGTGCGCAGAACTTGAAGCAGTCTAGCAGGAGGTGCACCGGCGTGCGTGGCAGCCTGCGCCTGCCGTGGCATTCGAAGTTTCCCCGGGCCCAAGGACGAGGCGGCGCAGCAGCTGCGTCCTTGCCACAGCCCCGCCCCGGAATGCCCCCACTTACCCGGAATACCTGTGCCACACGCCCTATCATGCTCCCCACCCAGCCCCCCATTGAAGGTGCGCTTACACCACGACACCTTTGAATCCCACCACCATGGGAACCTGTTACTAAAAATTTTGGATCCCACCACTGGACAAACCCCACAGATTAAGAACCCCAGCTCTAAAAGGGACATACAGAAAAGCAGTCAATTGTGTTTACATGCAGAAGATTCCACGTTCAATTTTTGGTGTCTCCAGCTAAGCACCAAGCAGCAGGTGATGTGAAAGGCCTCTGCCTCAGATATGGGAGAGACACTGCCAGTATATATCTCTGTGTGTGTACATACACACACACACACACAAACCTCCTGGCTACCCAGCTGAGGAAGGTCAGAAGTCATGAGTTTGGAATTTATTTGGGTATATTGCTTCCAAGTGACATCTACGCAGCAGATTAATCCTAAACAACTTACAGATATTTTGAAATGATGGTACCATCATATTTAAGAGTACGCTTTCAGCCTCAAAGCAATCATTCTGTTTTGTTTTTTTGTGGTCTCCAAGGTCTCAAAGCCCATAAAATATATTCCCTAGGGTTTGTTGACAGAAAACGTGAAAAAGAGAGATCGAGAGAAAATGAAGTATTTAAAAACAGGAGTTTGACCTTTAATTTCTGTTGCCAAAGGACAGAAGTTTTTCATGCTTCTTTGGGGGGGGGCAAACAAACAGCCCTCGTCATAAATCTGAACGATCGGACAAAGAAGCATGTTTTGATTTATTACTCTTGCTGGAAAGTCTATAATTATTGATGACAGCCAATCTTTCACATCCAAATTAGTTTGCTGCACTGTAGGATTCTCAAATGTCTGCAATCCGGTTTGGTTGAGCTTTGCTAAGAATACAGAGCAGCAAACTAGAATTAGAGTTTACTTAGGGATGGTAATTTTTTTTTTACCCCAACTGAAATACAGTGACACTCCAAAAGATGCTTACATCTATTAAATATGGATTGTGTTTATTATCAACTGAAATACACAATTTTAGCGAGATCAAGGTCTAGGCATACCAAAATGATACTTCACTGATGCCTCTTCTCCTGTTTTTACTGATGGAAGGCTGGAGTTTGGAGAAGAAACTTCTCAAGAGAGGCTTATCTACAGTGGGACGACAGGGCACATGCTCCGGGTGCCTCTCTACGCCAAGATGTCTGCTCCACCCAGACAGGTCCAGCTTTAAGAAGAAGAAGAAGAGTTTGGATTTAAATCCCCCCCCTTTCTCTCCTGCAGGAGACTCAAAGGGGCTTACAATCTCCTTGCCCTTCCCCCCTCACAACAAACACTCTGTGAGGTAGGTAGGGCTGAGAGAGCTCCGAGAAGCTGCGACTAGCCCAAGGTCACCCAGCTGGCGTGTGTGGGAGTGTACAGGCTAATCTGAATTCCCCAGATAAGCCTCCACAGGTCAGGTGACAGAGCTGGGAATCAAACCCAGTTCCTCCAGATTAGATACACAAGCTCTTAACCTCCTACGCCACTGAGAGTTCTACTTCCAACATCCAAATTGAACTGCAGGCTAAGCCTGGCCGGGGCTAGCTTTATACTATTGGCTCCACCTCCAAAGTCACATGGATTTGGAGGTGGAATCAGCAGTAGAAAGCTGGACCCAATCAGGGCGAGCCTACAGTTCATCGTGGACTTCAGAGGCAGAGCTCACAGTTGATCTAGCATTGAACTGAACACTCCACCTCCAAACTCCACATGGTGCACAGTTCAATGCTGGAAGTGGCCAAGCTGTTTTCCATAGATACCCTCCTGTTCTCAAGAGCCACAGGCTCCAGACATGATAGAGAGGTTTTCACTACCATCCAGAACGACAGTTCCACATCCCATCATCCCGGCAGCAGTGGCGTAGGAGGTTAAGAGCTCGTGTATCTAATCTGGAGGAACCGGGTTTGATTCCCAGCTCTGCCGCCTGAGCTGTGGAGGCTTATCTGGGGAATTCAGATTAGCCTGTACACTCCCACACATGCCAGCTGGGTGACCTTGGGCTAGTTACAGCTTCTCGGAGCTCTCTCAGCCCCACCTACCTCACAGGGTGTTTGTTGTGAGGGGGGAAGGGCAAGGAGATTGTAAGCCCCTTTAAGTCTCCTGCAGGAGAGAAAGGGGGGATAAAAATCCACACTCTTCTTCTTCTTCCTGCAAACTGTGCAAAACTAAATTATTCAAGAGGGCTTTTCGCACAGAAATGCGGCTCCGAAAGAAGCTTCAGATAAAAGGCTAGGGACTATAGACCACACCGCTATGAAACTTCTGCTTTTGCTTACTGAGTTGTGTTAATACTTATACTTTCCTTCACTTGTGGTTGGTTCCAGATGTTTATAAATCACCCTGTTGACTTACTGACTTATTATGTGCAATTGGCCTTGAGCCTCAGCTAGAGAGGTGAACTATAAATAACCTCTGTAATGAATAAATTTCCTCCTCCCAGGGTCAAGCCTGACAAAACATTTGGAGTTTTATGATAAATACAAAGATAAGACATCTGTTGTTTCATTAAAATATACAATTATCAGCCACATGAGATCAAGATGGCAACGTGGAGAGAAGACAGAGTTTAAGCCTTCTGTTCTGTGTCTTTCTCTGATCTGAAAGGGCCCCAGGATCCACTATTTGCCTTTGTATCTGGAAGTTTCTCCAACAGGTCAACCAATAGCTCACTGGGCTGATTCAAGTCGCAAGACCCTTCCGCACATGCAGGATAATGCACTTTCAATCCACTTTCACAATTGTTTGCAGGTGGATTTTGCTATTCCACACAGTAAAATCCAGCTGCAAACTGCATTGAAAGTGGATTGAAAATGCATTATTCTGCATGTGTGGAAGGGGCCACAGACTGGATTGTGTAGCGTCCTAACCAGAGCATTCCCGACTCACACAAACAACGGCCCATGAAATAGGAACTCACAACACAGAGGCACACATTGAACTTCTGCATCCTGACTCCAACTGGCCCTTCTTTGCAACACCTGTCCCACCTTCTGACTTGGATATAATGGCTGATGGATCTTTGTTTTGTTTGTATCTGATTAAGTGATCTTTGACTCATGAAAGCTTATAACCTGGAACTTTTTAAGGGTCTTTACAGTACTACTGAACTTGGACTTTTGAAGGGCAATGCCATGATTGGATAATAGCTGGTACGGCAAAAGAACAAGGGGCAAACAGGAAGGCCATTTGGGGCAGAAACTGTGCATTTGACCTAACTCATTAATTTTGGCCTTAGACTTTAGAGTTGCATTTCCTTGCTTAGGATTGCTCCCATCTCTATTTCAGTTAAGATAGATCTTTTGGATGTACCGGTACCTGGCTGGACTCCAAGGACTACAACAGGACTGAAATTGTACACGACTCCAAATACACTCATGGATTATTGCTTTCCTTGGGTGGTTTCAACAGTGCCTTTCATATTACTGCCTCCTTACCACTTCAAACAGGTCTCTGGAGAGCCAATATGTATAGTTGCTAAATAAATAAAACAACATGTTCAAGTTGTCTTGCTGTTTGACAAACTAGGAGACACGGAAAGACACCATAACACAGAAATACCGCCACTACTCATACCTTGGACTATTTTGTGGTTGAAACAGGGGCAATGTTTTATACCCTTATGCAGAGGCGTAGCAACGGGGGAAAGCACCCGGTGCACTGGTGCATTCTCCGCCCCTGTCCCGCCCTGGAACATCCCACCACACCCTTGCCACACCCCCACAGGGGCCCTGTAACGAACACACACCTACCATCTAAAGAGACCTTTCAACTTCTGAGGAGAAGGCTGTTTGACCAGGAACATCAGATCTTACTCAAAAAGGCTTCCAGGACTTGCTCTCCCTTAGCTCTAGGTATCACCTACATTGGTAATAAGGGGGCTCAATACCTGCACCAGATAACCGTGCCCAGGCTCCGTAGAGCAATGATGTTGGCCCGTTGCAGTGCCCTTCCATCAGCCGTATCAACAGGGAGATTTACTAAAACCCCTTACCGCCAAAGGCTATGCATATGCAACGGGAAGTGTAATGTTGACTCTATAGACCATATTTTACTTTATTGTCCACTTTACACAGGACCCAGAGTCAAATACTTGTCACCTCTGCTACTCAAAAAAGAGTATGCATCTGACTTGCAAAAGGTCACCTTTCTGTTGGACAGCTCCAGTAGTGATGCAAACGATGCAGTCACCAAATTTTTGGATTTGTATATAAAACAGCGCTTTAGGAGCAAATCCTGAACATCAGCCTTCTCTACCTGTACATTTATTTTAGTTTCCCTCTACTTGGTTAAGTGGATCTGTGTATATAATGTTGTTATGCCAATAAAGGTTCTTTGTTGTTTGTTTGAACACACACCCTGCATGTCCCTTTGGAGCTACGCCTCTGCCCTCATGGCACTAATTGTTTTGTAAGGAATCACATACTCCACTCAGCAATATGGCTGCAAAGCAGGGAACTATTTAAACACATGCTAGAAAGTAAGTTACTCTAAACAGGTTGGCTGCTTTTCAGAGGTCCACAGTAGAGAAGGCCTCCGGACTTGTCATCTCGCCTTGTCAAATCATTAAAGATGCTGTCCATCTACAAAATTCAACATATTTTTCAGACTTCGCATTTCATTAAATCTTGCATCAGTTTCGGCCGCCTTCTCCACCAAAACACTCCCTTGGATGCTTCACAAATACATTGCCTCTTATAAAATCAGGAATACTCAAGTCATTATAAATACAAGCTCCTGTGCATCAATATAAATTGGGGACAAAAAAAATCTGACAGTCTTGGTGACTCCAGTGAAGAAACTGACATTACAGAACATCTTCCTTGGGTGAACATGTCTTTGCAATTATAGATTCTATTCTGCATTATTTCATTTTACTGAGGGAAGAGGTATTTTATTACTGTGATTAAACAATAATGGGTGAGGAGACAGGTTGATCCTGGCATTTTTAGGTCGTTTCAATTTATATTTTAAAGAATGTCAAAAAAAAGAGGAGAAAAGACTGAGAGCAATAACACTTTTGCAAGTCTTTTGGTTGATGTTTTCCCCCATTCATCAACAAACTTAAGATGTTTAATGCTTTTCTCGTATGCAATTCACAGCCATTTATTACCACTTGATCCCGTGTCAAATGAAAGCAGAAAGAAGTTTTAAATAGCAAGTTCCATTAATGTATCTGGCAAAAGTATATAATGGAGAGAGACCTTTTAAAGACCCTTTTTAATACCGTTCATAGGATGTTTCTGATCTCTCTTTGTATAAATGTGATGCATTTTTGCTACCGTGTTTAAACTGCTGTTCCTTTTTTATTGGTTCCTTGTGGTTTGTGCCTTTCTTTTATTGGTTCCTACATTGCTGTTTTACTCCTTTCAAACAGCTTTGGATGTAGTCAAATAGAGAGGCAGGATATAAACGTTGCAACAAAATAAAACCAGCTGAACCTTCTATTGTAAAAGGTCGTGCTACGGCTGTTGACTGAGGTGAACACCTCTACAGTGTAGAGTGAAGGACTTTCCTCATGAACATTGACAGAAAGTTTATTCAGTGATCTCTGATGGTCAGTGACCACTAGCAACTCCGCCTCAGTCTTCTGAAAGCTTGCTTGGGTTTCCTATCCCCATCTTCTGAGATTAGGTGAGATTAGGTAGATTAAGTTTCTTGGGCTGTGGTGGCAACTGCCGCCAAGGCAACATTTTGCACAGCCAAGCAAACCTTCAATGGCCACTCAAGAGCTTCATCAGGAAAAAGCCTCACCTGGCCACACTCGCTTTTTAAAAACACTTGGCAGGTACCAAGAAAGGTGTCAGGCTGTCAGCAGATACCACGGTGCCTTCGGGTTATACGTTGTTTCACATAAAGATAGTTGTAGATTGTATATTCCACAGAATAAAGCGGGCCGGACCTTCTTTGTTGTAAAATGCTCCATCTGGGCCCTAGTGCCTACCTAGCCCTGCTCCCCACATCCATCAGAAAGTAAAAACAAAACAAAACATTTGGCATAAATGCTCTTGTATCAGAGGTTCATGTTCAAGTCATGCACAAAATAATGGTTTTGGCAAAGACAGGACATAAAAATGAATGATAATGCTCATATTCGTTTGGGACTATATTCTAAGGTGGAAGTCTATAATTTGCTCACCTCAACAGATCAAACTAACATCTTTATGTGAAACAGAGTATAAAAGGGCCTTTCCTTACCAGGAAGGAAAAATTAGGCACAAGAATCTCTCCAACAAATGGGGTTTGTGCAAGCAGAGTTTCAGTTACTCTAACCAAAATTAACAGTTGTTACTCCAAACTTTAAAAATGGGGGGGGGGGGGCCTTTCTTAAAAGTAAAATAATGTATACTTGTCAATCCTGGAAAAGCAAGTTGTCAGTGACTGATTTTTTTCCTTTTAAGAACTGTACTTTGCTCATTCATAAAACATGAGCCCTTCTAAAGAAATAGACAGCTCATGCTCTTTCCTCTAACCGCTTACCTTATTCATAGGTAAAATAATATCACTTTGTCACAGTTCGGCTTTTTACTCACTCACCTGGTGTTTTAAAAGCTGGAGTACTTTTAAAAAATGAACTAGAAGCTAAAAGCAAAAGGAAATATTGCTAGACCATAAAAAACTTTGAATTCTAAATGTCTCAAAACTGGAAGAAATTCAGTGAATTATATCAATCACTTCTGCAGGACTGGGACTTCTCCATCTAGGTGGAAGTGAATAGCTCAGGTCTTGAACCTTAAGCCAGTAAACAGACTCTGTGTTGTTGATCAGCAGCATTTATTGATGAACTCAGAGCACCAAAGCTTGGCAAAGTCAGTTCTGGCGAATCTGGACTTTGCCATCCCCTTTATCCCTGTTTTCAGTCCCCTCCCCTCCCCTCCCGTTTTCCCAAGAAATACTGAAAGAAAGAGTCTGCAGAGCCGAGTTGCCTCAAGTTTGGTGACAGATAGTGATGGAAAGCCACCTGGCTTCCTGCCCCCACAAGATAATGGAAACAATCCCATATCTCGTGGGACCAAAGCGTCAGGGGGAAGCCTAGTTATCAACAAAGCGTGTGAAGCCATAAAGTAAAGATCAAGGAAAGAATGCCGCAAGTGACAGTGGTAACATAAAGCAGACTGGTTACATATATCTTGTAGCAGCATTTATATATAGTTGCAAGCAGTTACATTGAGTTAGGAAGGCATCTCAATCACCTAGATACCATCCCCCTGATAAGCTCACAGGTTCTACAGAGCATTTGATGCATTATTAGTTAAATGAACTTGTGTTGGACAAAGGGTATGTGTGTGCGCCTGTCTGTCCTGTGTGGTATAAATTACAAAAAGAATCTTAGAAAAATGTTGTCAAAATACACCGCTTTTTGCAGTTTATCCTTTCAAACAGCAGGCTCCTGGTCTTACTGAATTTGACAAACATTTCAATTTGCTTTCCCCTTGAAATGAATCCAACAGGAAGAATTATGTAATATCCTCATCTACATTTTTCATACATCCATTTCATCAAGAATGTTCATGAAAGAGGACAGGTTGTTCCTCGGTTCACCCAAGCTAGTAATGAAGTAGAACAGTTTGGGTCCAGTTCCCTACATGAACTGTGCGGGCACCGAACAACACACCTCAGAATCTTCTGCAATATTCCATGACAGATGTGGTAGTGGATAGTTGTTTGCTAGTGCTTTTCCCTGCCTAGCAACCCTGATATCCCTTGGTGGTCTTCCAGCCAAATACCAATCATGGCCGACCTGCTTAGCTTCTGACAACATCAACTTCGCCTAGGCCTTTCAGGCCAGATCATAACATTCATTCAGGTCATGACAGATGAGGAGACAGTTTTTGGCAGTTCAGCCAACTTATTGTTTCCCAAAGATGGAAAGATTTGACACCACAAGATGAAAGTGAGTGCAGCTTCCAAGAATGTGTCTGTCAGTGACAAAAGAAAGCAATTAAGTAGAGGCTGTAGTGGCAGAAGCAGAGAAAACCAGGGCAAGAGGAATGTTTCCTTCTAAAATTATTTGTATGGCCAATTCAAGGGGTACCAGAAAGCCAGTATTTGATATATTTCAAAAGCATCTTTAGGAGCACAGGCATACTCAACCATTACAAAAGGCATTCACATCCATTAGTGCATCAAAAAGCTTTCCCGACCTAACGAGAAAATACAATGTCGAAATAACACAGGGAACAGGAGCAAAAATTGTGATTGTTTCCATTTTCCCCAGCTCTGTCAGTTAGTGGTTCCAGAATATTTGGCCACCAGTTCTATGACCAGCTGAATCTGTCTAATTAACCATGAAGTTAATGCCATTTACACAGATACACTTGGGTGCAGAGAGGCTGCCAAAAAAAGAATAATTCCTAGAAAGAAACCAGTGCAGAGATAGTTGTTCCCGAATGCACTATTGGACAGATTCAACAGTTTTTGTTTGGCAAGGGAAACAACCTCAGATTAAATACAACATCTTACAAACTGCAAAGGAAAGAGGAGGACGAGGTTCACCTGCTCAGAATTTATATTTGGCTGCCTGTTCCTTGGTTTGGTTGAAAGAATGAATTGTGTGGAGAAACAGAAGATTGCTAGAATTACAGGGTGATGATATGAAATTGGGATGGCATGCCCACTTATGGCATGACAAAGTTAAAGTGAATAAGATTCAAGGATTAGGAGAGTAAGAAAATGGATATAATAGAGAACAGTGTGGATTCTGTTTAATGAGTAATAATAATTGGTAGGAGCTCCGTGACACAAGAGTGGTCAGCTGCGGTCAAAACTCTGCTCACAACATGAGTTCAATCCCAGGGGAAGTCAGTTTCAGGTGGCCAGCTCAAGGTTGATTCAGCCTTCCATCTTTCTGAGGTCGGTAAAATGAATATGCAGAGTGCTGGGGGTAAAGTGTAGATGTCTGGGGAAGACAACGGCAAGCCACCCCATAAACAGAGTAAACATCATGATATGACATCACCCAAAGGGTCAGTATTGCCCCAATGTTTGCACAGTGGACCAACTACCTTTACCTAGAAATAATAATTAAAAATTGTGAATTAAAGTTTCATAATTGTAACTTGGGAGGAAGGGTTACAGAGGAAATCGGGAGTCCTCCTTTCCCCCCTATAATTTCTGTTTGTCCTTTTTGTTTCCCTATTTGTCTTTTTAAAGCTTTAAAAATTATATAACCACAGAAAAGATGCCAAAAAAGACAAATTCCTACAAAGAAAGATAGTTGTTCCCAAATGCACTACCGAAAAGATTACATACTCAGTCCTATTGACAACATATACCTATTGACCCAGTCCTATTGACAATTGGTATATGTTGTCAATAGGACTGGGTATGTAATCTTTTTTTTTTTAAAAAAAAGTAATACCACCCCAATCCAGAGGGGGGCAGGAAATCCACTCTGGAGGCAGCATGGACCTACACCAGCAAAAATGCCCTCCCCAGGACACTGACCCTGGCAGAGGGGCAATTCCGCTGGTGCCCAGCCACTGCAACACCCTGCAACAGCCAGCCGCAGCGCCCAGCCTCGCATCAGTGCTTTCGCGCTGCCCCCAGCTGCGTCTGAGTGATAGGGGCATGGCAGAGGCATTCCTGGGGTTAGAGCTGACTGTAGTCAGCTTCCACTCCAGGTTTGGCACCAGTTGCACCATGGTCCTAGCCCCACACTCCACTGAGAGAGTACCGCCGGCGGCGGGGAAGGTTTTCAAGTTTTTCCCTCCCCCACGCCTCTGGGAAAGCTCACTGGAGGCAGCACAGTGGCATCTCCAGCACGTCAACCCACCTGCGCCAGCAGGTTTATCGCTCCTGCTGAGGAAAATAAATAACATAAAATCTAGCTTTGGTATCCCTACCAAGTGAGGGGAAAATATATCTCAGACTCTCAACCATTGTAGATTTTTTTTCCTGATACTTCTACAAGGAGACCCCCAAAAAGTCTCAAATAATTTAATAAAACAAACATGATAGATGTGATACTGTGGAAAACTAATGAAAAAGACAGAAAACAAAACAAGCCACCTTCTGACTATTTAAGGGAAACCATTCAAGGGGAACGGGCACCGTATGGTCTGACTGGTTAACCTCTGATTTTAAATGTTACAAACCAGCTTTAGAAACAGACAGACTTCCCCCATATGGCTGACAATTTACATCTGTCGCCAGATTAACAGATTTGTGCTGAAATTCAGTTATATCTTTAAAGAGAGACAGAAAGAGAGCCAACGTCTTCTGCAGAAATTAAATGTCTGAACATAGAAAAAACAGCCAGCAGGTTTAAACGGCTTTGGTGCTGAAACGCAAGTAATTTCACAAAGATGTTTCTAATCTGACTGCCTGCAGTAAAAGATGTCCTATCTAAATCTCCAGTGTACATAAACTCTAAAAACCACAGAGAAACAGCTTTGTTTCCTCAACTTTGCCTCATTTATATTCAGTTGTATTGTAAGTTGGAAACATGCCAAGATAATGAATTGTGGGGAGGGGGGCAGGACAGAGATAGACTCTCACCGCATGGAGAAAGTGAACCTGCTGTTATTCTGTCTTGTTAAGGCTTCCGGCAGACCATCCCTTTCTTAGGGGGATTACTGATTTAAGTCCGGGATGGTCAACCATTATTATATATCTGGGAGTTGATACTTGGGAGAATTGTGTTCCAATGGGTGGGTCTCACCTGCCAGTGTTCTGAATGAAACACCCATTAGGATTGCACTCTATGGAACCCAACAGAATAAGTCCCACACTTATGGCAATAGGTCTCCAACGGCAATTCTTTGAGTCTGGTCCATGAGGAATGTCTTGAATCAGTCCAACGCACAACTGCTGATGCCTTCTTCTGCCTCCAGGCACCTCACCAAAAAGGCCCAGCCCACTGTGTCAAAGGCGACAGATAAATTCATTAATAGCAACAAGGAGGCCGGACCTTCGACTACATTTAGACGGAAGTTGTCAACTAAGATCAGCAGCCCCATCTCCATCCCATAGCCCAGTCTGAAACCAGACTGAAAAAATGTCCTGAGCAGACAAAATACCCAAGAAGATTTGCACTTGTCTGCTATCGCTTTCTCACTCTGCCTAGGAAGGGCAGGTTAGAATCATAGGCCCCTTCCAAACATGCAAAATAACATGTTTTCAAACCACTTTCACAACTGTTTGAAAGTGGATTTTGCTATTCCGCACAGCTTCAAAGAGCACTGAAAGCAGTTTGAAAGTGCATTATTCTGCATGTGCGGAATGAGCCATAGAGTTGGAAGAGACTCCAAGGGCCATGAAGTCCAACCCCCTGAAATGCAGGAACTCACAATCAAAGCACTCCTGACAGATGGCCATCCAGCCTCTCTTTAGAAACCTCCAAAGGAGGAGACTCCACCACGCTCCGAGGTAGCGCATTCCACTTTCAAACAGCCCTTCCTGTCAGAGACAGTGTGATGACTGACTGTGAAACTAGAAAAGGAACAAGTGACAGGTATCAGCGTTATTGTTTTTTAAAGCCCCAGCATATGTTGCTGTGTAATCTTCGTCATGGGGATCAGACCTCCTTTTTGATGACTCTCTCCACAGTAATTGAGTTCTATTGATTGTTACAGAAACAGGGAAAGGTCACAATTATGTGTCATGCTGGACTACCTTGTCTGAGTCTTCCTTCAGGGCCGCTACAGCAGTGGTTCTCAACCTGGGTGTTGGGACCCCTCTGGGGGTCGAACGACCCTTTCACAGGGGTCGCCTAAGACTCTCTGCATCAGTGTTCTCCATCTGTAAAATGGATAAATGTTAGGGTTGGGGCAGAGGTGGGATCCAACCAGTTCTCACCACTTCTCTAGAAGTGGTTACTAATTTTTTCTGAGTGCCAAGTAGGGGTTACTAAAGCAACCTCCCTGCCCAATAGGGACTGGAGGTGCGCGTGTGTGGCGGCGCCACTGTTTGAATCCCACCACCATCAGAACCTGTTATTAAATTTTTTGGATCCCACCACTGGGTTGGGGGTCACCACAACATGAGGAACTGTATTAAAGGGTCGCGGCATTAGGAAGGTTGAGAACCGCTGCTCTGCAGTGAAGATACGACCTGGCCCCTTCTCACTCCCCAAGGCTGTATCCATCCATGGGTCAAGCCCTGGACAGCCACAGCACATGCGCACAAACTTGTAAGAGACAAAAACCTCCAGCAAAACGTATGTTCCTTTGCCTTCATTAAACCTCCTTGCTATAAAATATTCAAATACTAGAACTGGAACTCTCTATAGCATGCATGGCTTAAGAGACAGAAATATGTGCTTAAATAAAATATAACAAGATCGGCATTACCTACTCGGAGAACATGGAGAGGGGGAGAAATCACCCAAAGTAAATCCCTTGATAAGAAAGAGGGGGGAAAAAGAAGTGAACGAGAGAGGATTACAAGCTAATACCGAGGGCTCAAGGAAGGTCACAGAAGCCTGAGATGACAGAGGATTAAGGAGAAAGGATCTTTCACATATTCCCACCCAAACATTCATGGAAATCTGGCTTCTTCTTAAAATTAAATGTCAGAGTAACATTAAAACATTAATGCTCATTCCATAGCGGAAGACTCTCACTTTCTGTCAGCAAATAAGCAGTGGAGTGCCAATAAAATGTCATATACATACAAATACACAATGGGCTTTCTAGGGAGAAAGGTGTAGGGATGACCCCCGCGAACCCAGCAGAACCTCAGAAAGAGCGCATGGAATGCCTGTGCCATCTGTGTCCTTCATGGCACACGCTGCACGCTATCGCCCCAGACCCCCCGTGGAGTCAGCTATGTCATGAACTGCACTTGACTCCACGGTCACCAGGTGTCCCAGACAAAGGGACAAAGGGGCTCTTGCCCCCAGGTATGGATTAGACCCAGACGCGAACGTTTCCTCCCGCACGTAGACAACCCCATGATGTCATGTATCATATGATATTCTCCCGCTCTCCCGCCTCCCGTTCATGCCCCTATCGAAAACCCTAATAAAAGGTGCCAGGGACTAGCACACGGCAGAGTTGCCAGATCCACGGATCACGCTTCCTGCCGCTGGCTCTCTCCACCGGATGATATCACCGCGTCTTGCCTCTTCCTTGCGACCCCCGCGGGCCGACTTCAAAAGGTTATGTTGGTGCAAAGACAGTTTATCAGGTAGACAAAAGGCAGAACTTACAAAGACAGAGGAGGTTAGTTGCATTGGTGGTTAAAGAAGTGTTCGAATCCCATCCCAGTTATGTGTTCACCAGGTAGCCTCAACTCCAGACTCCTCTCCCCTCCCTAATCTGCAATATGAGGATAATAATACCAGTCTAACTTACTAGGGCTATTACAAGGATTACTGAGATAATACATATGAAGTGCTTTGAGCCCTTGAAATGTGCTAAATAAATGCTAATTACTGCCAGATTTGGCAGCCTGGCGCTACAGAAAACGGTGAGCCATTCTTTGCTTGACGTAAGCAACCATCGACATTAAGAGCTCGGAATACGAGTCACTGACGTCACACACCAATAAGAGCTTGTTGTCGTGACTGAATCAAGAGAAAGTCTAGCAAAGCCCTAATTGTTGGTCTGGCTGCTAAAATCGCAGCAGCGACGGGAATTCCACTTGGCAGGTTTCTCTGAAGCTTTCCTGCCTTTCATCATCCCAGATTCTGCCATTTCCCTTCCCCCAGCCCAGCAGGCCTTTTTCAATCCTGTTTTAAATACTCAGTTTCGTATTGTTATATCGACATGCTATTCGAAGGGCAACAGGTCCTGCGAACTCCCCGATTTCGCTCTTTTTAAGTCCCCAGCCCCTCCACTTGCAGAGAGGCACCTTTTCCCTTATATCTCCACAAAAGGGCTTCCTTCTTTTTAAGGAAAGCTGGGAATTTACAGAACCGACTACCATTTGCTGCTGTAACTGCACATCGTTCTAACAATTAAAATTGAGGATTTCTTAATGAAACAAAAAAAGGCCCAGAGGATAAGGGGAGGAGCCTATGGGCCTTTCCCCACTCCCTTCCATCCCCCCTATGCCGCGCGCTGCTCTCAGCGCGCGGCATCAAACAGGCAGCGCCTGAAGGCGTCCCCGACCCCGCGCTCTGTCGCGAGGGTGCGTCAAAAAAAAAAGGCTCGCCGTTCGGAAGTGCCTGGGATGCCGCGCACTAAGGGGGCGCGACAGCGGCAGCGTCGGGGCGGCTGCGCTGTGGCCGCCCCTGCCGTGGGGAGGGAGGAGGAACCCCGCGCTACTCTCCTCAAGTAGCGCGGGGCTTACGGTAAGTGGGGAAAGGCCCTATCACTGCAGCAACAGTGGCCACAGAAAAGACTGCCATGCAGGAAGAAAAACTTTTACACACACACAGAAGCCATCCTGGTTTTTAACGGGATCTTTGCCAAAAACTGCAGCACTTGGAGAAAGACTGCAGAAAAGCAGGAGAAACTCACAATACTAGAACCAGGGGGCATTCATTGAAAATGCTGGGGGGAAGAATTAGGACTAATAAAAGGAAACACTTCTTCACACAACGTGTGATTGGTGTTTGGAATATCCTGCCACAGGAGGTGGTGATGGCCACTAACCTGGATAGCTTTAAAAGGGGCTTGGACAGATTTATGAAGTCGATCTGTGGCTACCAATCTTGATCTTCCTTGATCTCAGATTGCAAATGCCTTAGCAGACCAGGTGCTCAGGAGAAGCAGCAGCAGCAGAAGGCCATTGCTTTCACCTCCTGCATGTGAGCTCCCAAAGGCACCTGGTGGGCCACTGCGAGTAGCAGAGTGCTGGACTAGATGGACTCTGGTCTGATCCAGCAGGCTAGTTCTTATGTTTCTTATGCCCCCCTCACCACCCAGGTGCACACTGATGTGAGGAAGTAGAAAAAAATCTGCTACCTGACAGTAGCGCTGAGCCCAGGGCAGATAACCAGTACAGAAATGGCTGATACACCGATTACGAGCCATTACCAGCCCCTCAGACAAGCTTATCCCAGCGGTCCCCTCTAAGTTTCAATTAAGATGAAACAAAAAGTTTTCCCTCACAAAAAAAAAAAACAACCCAGACAGTCCTATTCAACAGAGACATTGTACAGCGATTTGCGTTGCTCTCTGGGCTTTCATACCGTGAATTCTCTACTATATAGACAGACACAAGCCTTTTTTCTTTTATATATTGTGGTGTTTTTCTGTAAGCAATTTACTGTCGCTGGCAATACAACAGCTGCCTCGTGGCCTTAGGATAAACCAGTAGTTCTAAAAGCAGTTGCTTCTAGAATCGACCATTTTTCCCCCTTTGTGATGTACTGTTCTTTATCTGCTAGAGCTACTTCAGCTGACAAGAACTGCCTGAAAACATTATAGAAAACCGATTTGCTGTGGAGAAAAAACAGGCAGTAGATTAGAGACACTTCAAGAAGCTAACCCAACACTTTTAGATAAGCCTGGAGGGAAATAAAATGGCAAGACGGAAACCGCTGCTGGAAAAGTTCTCTCCTTCTGAACACACTGGAGTCCTCCTGGAGAAGTCTTTGGGGCTCAAGGAAAGGAGACGCAATATCAAGACACGCCAGCCTGGATTTCATGAAATAAAAATTAAAGCAAGTTCCAAGGAGGCGACCTCCCAGTTGAATACAGTTCTTAGAATAAATGACAGTCCCCACCACTTTGAAAATATCTACCTCAAAGAAAGACTTCTACACAGGAGTTGGTGGGCCCACTCTTTGGCAGTATGCATATTTTATTCTATCATACAACAAATAGGAAATTCACATATACCTCTTCTCCCTCTAACTCCACTGCTCAAGAATCCATATTTTGTTTTCAGGGAAAGACTTTTTTCACCAGTGGGACAAACATGAGAGGGCAGATTGGCTGGGGATAAATTTAAAAAACAAGACAGAGCGGAGATGTGTAGGGAAAAGAAGAGAAAACAGGTCAGAATGGAGAGCCGTGAGGGAAAGAGACCAGAGAGATGAGCCTTAATCCAACAATGAAAGCAATTCAACATTTGTGGCTTGGTCTACAAATGCAACAGGATGAAGGGGTAAAATACCGAGAAAAAATAGGCTGTGACTATTTCAGGCTATGCTAGGGCTACCAGTTGCTGGCTGGCAACTGGCAGGAGCCCAGTGGGTGTACTAACATGTAGGGCAACATCATTTCCAGGGAAAAACTGGATATGACACCAATCCTTTCTAGGAATTGCTGGAAACTGATAAAACTATAGAGGCAGAGGCGTACCTTACAGGGGGGTGCACGACGCACCGGGCACACGCCCCTGTGGGGGTGTGGTGAGGGCATGGCAGGGGTGTGGCAGGGGCAGGGTGGGGGCATTCCAGGGCAGAGGACGCACCAGTGCACTGGGAACTTTCCCCCCTTGCTACGCCCCTGCCAGTGGTGGCAAACTTATGGCACGGGTGCCAGAGGTGGCACTCAGAGTCCTTTCTGTGGGCACGCGTGCACAGAGTTCATCATGTGGGGGGGTGGAAAATCACCCCCCCCAAACACCCCTAGGCTGGCCTGGGCATGATCCTTTACCTGGGAGTAAGCTCGATTGCTGGCAATGGGGCTTGCTTCTGAGTAAACCCTCCTAGGGTCGTGATTCATCCATTCGAAGCGTTGCACAGTTGCTTCACCAAGCTTACTCCCGAGTAACATGCGCCTCAGAGCCAACTGTTTTTTCTAAACTAAAACCTCAGTATTCAGGTTAAATTGCCGTGTTATGCATGGGGTAGAAAATGTTGACAGAGAGAAATTTTTCTCTCTTTCTCACAATACTAGAACCAGGGGGCATTCATTGAAAATGCTGGGGGGAAGAATTAGGACTAATAAAAGGAAACACTTCTTCACGCAACGTGTGATTGGTGTTTGGAATATGCTGCCACAGGAGGTAGTTATGGCCACTAACCTGGATAGCTTTTAAAAGGGCTTGGACAGATTTATGGAGGAGAAGTCGATCTATGGCTACCAATCTTGATCCTCCTTGATCTCAGATTGCAAATGCCTTAGCAGACCAGGTGCTCAGGAGCAGCAGCAGCAGAAGGCCATTGCTTTCACCTCCTGCATGTGAGCTCCCAAAGGCACCTGGTGGGCCATTGCGAGTAGCAGAATGCTGGACTAGATGGACTCCGGTCTGGTCCAGCAGGCGATTTCTTATGTTCTTATGTTCTTATGTGTTGGCACTTTGCGAGAAATAAGTGGGTTTTGGGTTGCAATTTGGGCACTCGGTCTCGAAAAGGTCCGCCATCACTGGTATAGAGGTTCCAGCAATTCCTAGGGAGCACTGACACCACTTCCGTTTTTATCCCCAAAAGTGATGTCACGCCACTGCTGACAGTGTTTCCCCCCATTATTTTTTCTCCAGCCACCCGCAGGAGCAGCAGGAGCTGGGTGGGGCGAAGCATCCTCTGCCCCAGAAAAAGATTGACAGGTCTGGCCTGCGGGAATTACATTCCTCACACTCTTTCAAGTCAGCCCTCTCATGCAATTAAAGATTAGCTCATCAGGGATGAAGGTTCTAACCTGGCCCTTTGAATTGTTGTGCTTGTTTTTACCACCGATAAGGAATTATTCATGTAGAGAAGCTTCAAAAAAAAATATGTAATCCTTCTCCCGCAGTCTGAAGTGGCACAATCCATTAAGCCACCTCGACACTTCGTCACCTCATTACCACCGAGTGCTAACTAGCCTGGAGACAAATGACCTGGGATATTATGTACCAGGTGACGTTATTTGCCTCTGTGCCACCACAAGCTTCAACTGCCCGTTTCTGCCTCTATTAAAGGGGCAGGACATTTTGCTCCAATGGGCAAGCCTATTACCGCTTTGTCTAAACTAGCAGGGGAAATTACAAGCCACGGGGGCGGGGGGGGGGGTCCTCGCTGGTGACAGAATGGCATCATCAGCGACACACTGACATCACTTCCACGTTTTACAGGGAGTGACATTGCCATGTCAGGACACTGCTGGCATTCTTCCATTTGCTGTTATTTCTCCCCTCACTGGCCAACTGAGCAGCAGAAGGAAGCAGCAGATGGATGAGGGGGATTCCCCACTCCAAGCAGGGGCCGGCAAACCAAACACCAGGCCTCAAATTCTCTTACCACAAGATCACATCCACAAGTCCACCCGATCTGAAGCAGTGAGATCTCACTGGAAATCTCCTTATAACAGTGCCAAGGAGGCCTAGTTATGTTCAGGACCACCAGAGGGTGGGAGGATGAGAGTCTCGGTTTCCCCTTAGCCATTTTTTCCACCTTAAAACTCCCAAGGGGCTGTTACTTGCCTACATGCCAACCTGGCATCGTTTTGGGTTGGATAAATGGCACAGGGAAAGGACAGCAGCCCCTCATCCCCCCCATACAAAAGCAGTCCTAATCACAACTGGGCCCCTATAGTGCTGTTCAAAGAGTTCTTAAGTGTTTCAAAATGAAGAAGAGAAGAGAAGAGTTTGGATTTATATCCCCCCTTTCTCTCCTGCAGGAGACTCAAAGGGGCTTACAATCTCCTTGCCCTTCCCCCCTCACAACAAACACCCTGTGAGGTAGGTGGGGCTGAGAGAGCTCCGAGAAGCTGTGACTAGCCCAAGGTCACCCAGCTGGCGTGTGTGGGAGTGTACAGGCTAATCTGAATTCCCCAGATAAGCCTCCACTGCTCAGGGGGCAGAGCTGGGAATCAAACCCGGTTCCTCCAGATTAGATACACGAGCTCTTAACCTCCTATGCCACTGCTGCTCCTGGTGGTGCATCCCAGGGACATGGTCTTGTCTAGTTCAATCCTCAAACAAGTGTGTGAATACAGAGCCTGACAGCCGCACCCAGAGCTGGTAGTGATGGTCCACAGCCCCATAGCCTCCAGGAAGGCATCTCACAGTGTAGGGAGGCTAAAAGCCAAAAAAGTCTCCCCACTGCTGAGAAGTGTTAGGTCTCAAACTTTAAGCCAATAAACGGACTCTGTGTTGTTGATCAGTAGCATTTATTGATAAGCATCAGAATACCAAAGCTTCGCAAAGCCAGTTCTGACAAACGTGGCTTTTGCCATCCCCTGCAGTCCCCCCCTCCCGAATTCCCAGTAGTGAAAAACAGTCCCCAGAGCTGAGGCGCCCCAAGGTCGGCACCAGATAGTATGAGAAAGCCACCTGGCTTCCTGCCCCCACGAGATAACAGATGCAGCTCCGATTCCCATGGGACCAGGGTGTTAGGGGAAAACCTTGTTATCTACAATGCGTGTGAAGCCATAAAGTAAAGATCAAGTGATAACATATAGTGATAACATATAGCAAGCTGGTTACATATATCTTGTAGCAGCATTGATTTGTAGTGTTAAGCAGTTACAATGAGGTAGGAATGGTGGCATAAGCCCAAACCCCCAGTACTGGCATTCGGCAGGCAAAGACCAGGAGGAAGCCAATTAATGTTGGCTCCACCCGTGGGGCAGCCCCCAGCCATGCCAGCACCGGTGGGCCTGGGGATGAGCCCTCTGGGTCAGGTGCCACAGTGGGTTAAGCTGCCCCTCCACTGGCCCATTTACCCCTTGTGCAAGCGGGGTGGGCAGCTATACCGGCGCATAATCCTTCCCTGAAATTCAGGCCACAAAACTTTAAAAAGGAACTGGTACAGTTATGGGGATGGTGAACATTTCTAAAACAGGCCCTTGGCCAAATCCCAGGGACAGTTATTTCAAAGGACCCCCCGCCCATGCCTTCCTTTCATCACTTTGTACTTAGATATAAACACTAGAACAAAAAACGCGTGCTTTGTGTTAATTTCAAGTGGTGCTCACACAGTTGAGATGGGTCTGTTTAAGCTACCCTTTATGGAGCTGAAAGAGGGGAGAAATGCTATTTTGAGCTTACATTGTTTTATTAAAAAATAGAGGGAACAATGCACTGTTTTAAATAAAGCTTTTCCACATATATCAAAATAGGGGAAATGACACTGACCATTAGAAGTACAGAATTCACAACCTGGCCATGAAAATTGACCGTTAGAAGTACAGAATTCACAATCTGGCCCTGGATACACAAGTGTCACAATTCTAAATTCCACTGCCTAATAAACGGCTGACGTTTTCCTACCATTTACACAGAGGCAATTCCTCCAATACCAGTAGTAAAAGCTCAAAAATCATCACAGACTGTGTGATCTATCATGCTGTGTGATCTACCATGCTAGCATTTTAGATAGATGTACAGTCTGACATACCCTGATGGATACCAAGATGAGTGAAATCACCCCAAATAGTAGCTGGAAGTCCCTTTGAAACTGGGAATCTAGTATGCCAAATACTTATAATTTCCTATAACCTTCCAGAGAGCCAATGAAAGTCTTAGGTTTTATTTACATATTTATTAAAACTGTACATTGCCTCTCAGAGGTTTACAACTTAACTATGACCCCTCCCACACATGCAGAATAATGCACTTTCAGTCCACTTTCACAATTGTTTGCAAGTGGATTTTGCTATTCCGCACAGTAAAATCCAGCTGCAAAGTGGATTGAAAGTGGATTGAAAGTGCATTATTCGGCATGTGCAGGAGGGGCCTATGAGTAGGCTTGTGTACAGAAGAGAGATGAGAAGCAGACACAATTCTGCTCCCATGCCCTTCCCACCTACATGATGATTGCTTAAATGCAGTGGTGGGATTCAGCAGGTTCGCACCGCTTCAACAGAACCGGTTGTTAAAATGGTGCTTGTAGACAACCAGTTGTTAAATTGTTTGAATCCCACCATTGGAACCGGTTGTTGAATTATTTGAAAAAAAAACCCTCACTGCTTAAATGTGAAGATAATAGTCAATGAATCTATAAGACCCCCTAACCAAGAACTATATTGAGAAACAAATGAGCCACCTTCGTATGGCTTAGATCAGCCATTCTCAACAAGGGTACCGTGGTACCCTGGGGTGCCGTGAGCATGTCCCAGGGGTACCGCGGCAACACTACCGCCCCTCCCCCCTCATTTTTGTGGTGTCTCCCACCGGCGCCAGCAAGGACATGGAGCTGGCCCATGGGGCAGGGCCTGCCACAAGGTCAGCAGCCACCACCACCCCCAGTGCTTCCCTTCACCCTGGGAGGGGAAGGTGGGGGTGTGGCAAGCAGGGGCAATGGGAGGGGAAGGTGGAGGGTGGCGACAGGGGTACCGTGAGATATGAAGAGTGAGGTCAAGGGTACCCTGACCTCGAAAAGGCTGGGAAACACCGGCTTAGATGATACAGCTGCACCATCATTCCTCAAAGGCAAGAACCACTAACCATGTGGCTCTGGAAGATCACGTGTCAAGGGCACATTCATTTCCAAGTCCCACCCCTCCATTGATGACTTTATTCGCATCGCTCACAATTAAAACACATGAAGCTGCCTTATGCTGAATCAGAGTATTGCTTCGTAAGTGCCACTGTCCTCTTTCCACACAGCCAGCAGCTCTCCAAAATCTTTCACATTACCTACTGCCTGGTCCTCTTACGTGGAAATGCCGGTGATTGAACCTGGGACCTTCTGCTGAGCCACAGCCCCTGCCTTCAAGCAGGTATATCCTGTGCCTCTGATGCCCTTCCTGCTAAAGGAGAGCAGCCTTTGCTACAGTCAGCCAGACTATCAACAAGGATTCTGGTCCTCAGACCAGATTCTGGAGAACAGAACAGCTTCCAGAAGTAAAAAGGTCAGTCATCCCTGGTCTAGAGAGCTCCTCATGGGAGCCGCTTACGTTGACTGGTTGATGAGCATCAGAACTGTAAGAAATCGACTCTGCCAAGACAAAGGCAATGTGTTATACAGGATTTTCACCATGTTCTAGAAGAAGAAGAAGAAGAAGAAGAAGAAGAAGAAGAAGAAGAAGAAGAAGAAGAAGAAGAAGAAGAAGAAGAAGAAGAAGAAGAAGAAGAAGAAGAGGAGGAGGAGGAGGAGGAGGAGTTTGGATTTATATCCCCCCTTTCTCTCCTGCAGGAGACTCAAAGGGACTTACAATCTCCTTGCCCTTCCCCCCTCACAACAAACACCCTGTGAGGTAGGTGGGGCTGAGAGCTCCAAGAAGCTGTGACTAGCCCAAGGTCACCCAGCTGGCGTGTGTGGGAGTGTACAGGCTAATCTGAATTCCCCAGATAAGCCTCCACAGCTCAGGCGGCCAAGGTTGGGAATCAAACCCGGTTCCTCCAGATTAGATACACGAGCTCTTAACCTCCTACGCCACTGCTGCTCCTAGACCACTGCTTCTAGACCATGATGTTGATGCTGTTGAATCCCCCCACTGCTTAAATGTGAGG
Organism: Sphaerodactylus townsendi; assembly: GCF_021028975.2. Classification (NCBI taxonomy): domain Eukaryota; kingdom Metazoa; phylum Chordata; class Lepidosauria; order Squamata; family Sphaerodactylidae; genus Sphaerodactylus; species Sphaerodactylus townsendi. The sequence continues at coordinate 20,140,037 of NC_059438.1, forward strand.
ATAATAGTCAATAATAGTCAGTTCCACAGCTCCGGCCTTGGCAATAGTGAAGATCAGCCAGCACAGAGAGAAACACAATGACCGTGTACATTTGGAAAGAAATAAGGATGATACATGAGCACCTCTCCACCACAGTGAGGCCACAGAAGACACCACCAATTTCCTTTATCTCATCACAGCCACGTAGACCACCAGTTGGGCTACTTCTCACAATCTTATTAGAAAAGCTGTTGTTTCCAAGCGGCCGCTTCCTACATCATCCTGGCAAACTCTGGTGAGCTCTGCAGGATGTATATTATCACAGTGAGATAGGAAGCAATCACACAGAAGCAACAGGTGACACCGCAAAAGTAATGCCTGTATGACTATGTTCTGAGCGTACAGCATGTCTGGAAGGTGCACAGGTGAGCGCCAGGTGACCATCCACACTACTGACTTCACCAGGTTTCATAGCCATTCCCCATTCCCACTGGATCTGAGGGAGTGCCGTTGTCCAAGGGAGATATGGAATCTCCAATACTGAATCATAGAACCATAGAGTTGGAAGAGAGACCCAAGAGCCATCAAGTCCAACCACCTGCCATGGAGGAACACACAATCAAAACACTCCTGACAGATGGCCATCCAGCTTCTCTTTAAAAACCTCCAAAGAAGGTAGTGCATTCCTCTGTCTAACAGCCCTTCCTGTCAGGAAGTTTTTCCTGATGTTTAGGTGGAATCTCTTTTCCTTAACCTGAACCCATTACTCCCGGTCCTAGTTTCTAGAGCAGCAGAAAACAAGCTTGCTCCCTCACCAACCTGACATCCCTTCAGATATCTAAACATGGCTATCATGTAAACTCTTAACCTCCTCTTCACCAAACGAAACATCCCCAGCTCCCTAAGTCTCTCCTCATAGGGCAGTGGTGGCGAACCTTTGGCACTCCAGATGTTATGGACTACAATTCCCATCAGCCCCTGCCAGCATGGCCAATTGGCAGGGGCTGATGGGAATTTATTTATTTTATTTATTTATATATCAAATTTATAAACCGCCCACCCCCGAAGGGCTCTTGTAGTCCATAACATCTGGAGTGCCAAAGGTTCGCCTCCACGGTCATAGGGCATGGACTCCAGACCTTTTACCATTTTGGTCGCCCTTCTCTGGAGCCATTCCAGCTTGTCAATATCCTTCTTCAGTTGCGGTGCCCATTCTCAGTTCCCTCAGGAAACCACAATTTATAGGGTGGAGGTGGGAAGAAATCGGTACCGGGTGCGTGTTCCATTCAGTCACAGCTGACTTATGGCAAGATATAAATTTGCAGCACAGACAAGCCCACAATGGCTTCCCTAGAACCACATGACTTCTGCTTCCATGCAAAGGTTCACCTCAACCACGCATCTTCTTTTCAGAGTCCCATTCCACAGCAAGAACAGGGGCATAACTGGCTACTGGAAAGTCTGGAGACTCTAAAGTATTTTCAGTTTATGAACAAGCTACATGACCAAGAGAAGAAAGGTGATGGGATATAGCCAGACCTTGTCAGATCTGAGAAGCTAACAAGGTCACTACTGGGAAGGAAGGAAGGCCACCAGGACAAACTCTACAGAGGAAGGAAAAGGGAAATCTCCTCTGTTTCTCACTTGCCTCGAAAGTTCCCTTTAGGCATGCCAACTAGTTGATTGTGACTTGAGGGCATGTGCTTACTATCTGTGCCCTGTCCTTTCCAAGTAGGTTGGGGTGCAGTTCCAAACACAAAGTTTCACCAAAGGCTTTCATGGCCAGACTCAACTGGTTGTTGTGGACTTTCCGGGCCACGGACACAGTGTGTTACACACTTCTCTCTGTCATACACCTCTGAAGATGCCAGCCACAGATGCAGGTGAAATGTTAGGAACAAGATCTACCAGACTGGGCCACACAGCCCGGAAAGCCCACAACAGCCAACAGACAAAGTTGTTAAATTGTGGCTGATCCCAACGGAACTAGGAAGACACCCCCAACCAGCTATTTCAGGGGGGCCTGAAGTCACAGTGGACCTACAGCAACCCTTGTAGGGTTTGGTCTACCAACTCTATGGAAGACCAAACAGGGGGATTTTATGGAAGGGAAGTTTCAGGCTGGCCCAGAGCGATTCCCAAGGTCAGCCAGGGTGGCAAGCGAGGGATTCCTGTGCACCCACCCCTTACCTGTCCTCTCCTGCACGCGGCAGATGATCTCCCACCGGGGCTGGCTCTCCCTGTCGAGGGGGCGGGCCAGAGTGACCTCGCCGGTGTCGGCGTCCAGGCGCACGGGGGCCACGTCGGGCGGGGGCGAGACCAGCTCGAAGCGCGCCGCGGGGAAGCGAGCGGCGGGTGCCAGCGTGGCCAGGAGGGTGCCCGGCCGTGCGTCCTCGGGGAGGGCGAGGGCCAGCGGCGGCTCGGGGGGGCTGCGGCGTCGGCGTCGGTGGGGGGGCTGGCGGCGGGGCAGGCGGACGGGCTGCGGCAGGACGCGGAGCTCGAGGGGGGCGCTGAGCAGGGCGGGCCGTCCGCGGTCGCGGGCGAAGAGGCGCAGCGGGATGGGGGCGCGGCGGCGCAGGAGGGAGCGCACCAGCACGACGCGCCCGCTGCGCGGCACCACGAAGAAGTGGGCGCTGGGCGGGCGGGCGAAGTAGCGCAGCTCGGCGTTGGCGCCCGCGTCCGGGTCGTGCGCCCGCGCCTGCCACACCGCCGCCCGCAGCGCCAGCGTCTCGGCCACGCGGATCTCCGCCGCCCCCGCCGGGCCGGGCGCGAAGCGGGGCGCGTTGTCGTTGGCGTCCAGCACGGCCACGTCCAGGGCGGCCAGCTCGGAGGGCGCGCCGGGATCGGGGCCGGGGCAGGGCTTGCAGCAGAGGGCCAGGCGCAGGGCGTAGTGGGCGCGCGCCTCGCGGTCCAGGGGCCGCCTGGTGCGCAGCCACACCCGGCCCGAGCGGGCGTGCAGCGCCGCCTGGAAGTGCGCCTGGCCCTCGCCCAGCAAGCGCAGCTGCCAGCGGCGCCCTCGCACCTGGGCGCACCACGGCTCCCGCCCCAGCCGGGTCAGCGGCACGCTCAGGCCGCTCACCCGCGTGCCCGCCGGACGGTTCTCCGCCACGTGGCCGCCGAAGGAGGGCAGGCGCCGGACGGTCGCCCCGCAGCCCGCCGCCCAGCACAGCAGGAGCCACCCCACGGGCACCACGGACAGGGGCCCCGGCATGGCGGCGCCTCCGCTGCTGTTGCGCTGCGCTTCCGACGCCGCCCGCCTGCACCGGTGGTGCCGCCGCGGCATGCTCCTGGGCGGCGGGGCGGAGCCGAGGCGCGCTGGGGTGGGCAGATCGGAGCCCGGACGACGGGGAGGGCGGCGGATTTGCCTGGCCAATCCTCTCGCCGCCTCTACCGCCTTCTGCTGCACGTCCAACCCTGCGCGCAAAGCAAAGGCGGCCTCCTCCCAAGTTGGTTGCGCGCAGGGCTGGTGGAAGGAGAGCCCACGGGCTCCAAGGCGGCCTCCTCCCAAGTTGGACGAGCAGGAGGACGCTCCAGGCAAAGTCCCGCAGACGACGCTTTGGGGGAGCGCCTTAGCCGGAGCTGGACGGGATGGCGGCTGGCAGGCCGATTGACTTTGGGGAGACAAGCCTGGACGGCGCCTCTCGGCCCCTAAGCTGATCCCAGTTCAGGGAACAGACGTGACGCTAGATCCGAGTCTCGATTTAAAAAAAAAAAAACAGCATGTGGGGAGGCTCCGATTTCTATCGGGGGCTGCGGTTTTTGCAGGGAAGAGGAGTGGGGGTAAACTCTTTCTTTTCTGCGCGCCCCTTCATTTAAATGGCAGCTGTCGAGCAGCACAGGTGGGGGGGAGGGGGGGTTGCAGAGATTTTACAGGGGGGAAAACGAAGTGGCAAATAAAAGAGCCGGCACCGTAATCCTAAAGAGCGTTTCTCCAGCCTAAACCCATTCATTGCGATGGGGTTAAAAAGTCTGTATGGGATCATCGCGCTGTTAACCATTCACGCTGCACGCCAAAACAGGGCTGCCCCTGTCGTCATTGGGCTTAGAATAATGTCCGCCTGTATCACGATGCAGCCCTGCTGTGCAGATTTATCCCCATCTGTGCTCAGTGCAAACGTTTTCACAAAATCACTAGGATTTCTCTACAGGATGGATTGCACTGTTACTGTAGCAGAAGCTCGGGTGGGCTTGAGCCAACTCGTGAAATGAATGGAGTGTGTCTTCAGTTGACAGGAATGTACATTGTCGAATGGGGAGGATCAAATAGCTGTCAAGTGCAAGTGATACATCTATGCTGTTTTTCAGCATATCTGTTCCAAGGGGGAGGGACCCCACTGTTACTATTCTCATCTAACCTAAGCAGCATTTGGCTCTTTCTAGAGATGATCCAAGTTTAAATATGATACATTATGCAGGGGTGGGAGGAAAAATGTAAACACCTCTGCCTTTCCTTCCTTCCTCCACGTTGCTCTGATCAAAAGGCACAGTTGCTTTGAAATTTGAAAAAAAGCAGAGATCTCTTTCAGCCTTATAATTATTCACTCGATATCTTCTCTGCCATGAATTAGGAACTGGGGGAAAGGAGCCAGTTGAGCTTCTTCGTTTCCTTATTGGTGGTCTGAGTTGTTTAAACTGTGACTCTGTACCAGATATGCCCATGACACTTTGGAATGCTATCAATTCATAGTACTAAAAAAAATCCTCAATAAAATGGAGAATGGGACAATTTCTGGAGATTTGGAGGTGGAGTCTACAGAGGGCAAAGCCAGCGTGGTGTAGTGGTTAAGAGCAGGTGGATTCTAATCTGGAGAACTGGGTTTGATTCCCCCACTTATCTGGTGAACCAGATGTGTTACTGCATGCCTATATTTCTGCTCGGTGACTTTGGCCTCTGCCCAGGCCAGGGCCTTTACAGCCCTGGCCCCTGCCTGGTGGAACACTCTCCATCCAGCTGTCAGGGCCCTGCAGGACCTTGGACAGTTCCACCATACCTTGGACAGTTCCACAGTTCCATTGATTTTTTCATGATGTTATGTTTATTGATGCTTTTGCTGTTTTGATTATGATTATTTATGCTTTGTTGTCTATGTGGTTGTTATTCTCCGCCCTGAGCCCTATGGGGAAGGACAGGATATAAATTGAATAATTAAAAATAAAATAAAATGGAGTTGTTTAACCGGGCTTTGGTGGGGGGCAGTCGCTGATTTGGTGGGGGGCAGTCGCCTTGCCAATTTTGTTGCCGGTATTTTTAAATTACTTCTGTTTTAATTGCTATTTATGACTTTCAAGTGTTTTATTTTGTACACTGCCCAGAGCCTTTTGGGGATGGACGATATAGCACATCAAATAAGTGGTAATCAACACCCTGGGCGCCATCCTGAAAACAATAAGGGAGCACTTGAAACATCTTCAAGTCAACAAAATTAGCATCTGTCAGATTCAGAAGGCAGCCCTACTGGGATCCGCATGAATACTACATCGATATATTACAACTTCCTAGGCCTCTGGGTGAGGCTCAAATTGTAATGGCCAACAACCAGCTAAAGAACTGGCAGCTGTGAAATCTACCATAATAATAATAATAGTCAAAGTTCTTCAGAACTCTCTTAGCCCCACCGACCTCACAAGGTGTCTGTTGTGGGGAGAGGAAGGGAAAGGAGCTTGTAAGCCACCTTGAGTCTCCTTACAGGAGAGAAAGGTGGAATATAAATCCAAACTCCTCCTCCTCCTCCTCCTCCTCCTCCTCTTCTTCTTCTTCTTCTTCCTCTTCTTCTTCTTCCTCTTCTTCTTCTTCTTCTTCTTCTCCTTCTTCTTCTTCTTCATGGGGGCTGGGGCAGGAATTGGATACCATAGTGCCCCGGGCCATAATGGCACTGACCAACACCTTTTCTAGTACTCACCAAGATTTATATTCCAATTTTGTTTTTAGGCAAAAAGGTCTAACTCAGGGGTAGGGAACCTGCGGCTCAAGAGCCGCATGCGGCTCTTCTGCCCTTGCACTGTGGCTCCACGAGCCGAGCCGCCGGCCCCATCCTTGCCTGCCCGGCAGGCAGCAGGGTGGGTGCACCAACTGCCCACGGTCGGCTGGGCCGTGCCGCGGGCTTCCCCTTTCACCGTTGGAGCGGGGCGGGTGCTTTCCTGGCGGCTGGTGAGGCCGAGCTGCCGGCTTCATCCTTGCCCGCCCAGCAGGCAGCAGGGCGGGCGCATCCATGCGCTTCTCAGAATGAGCGGAGTAAAAGGTTAAAAAAATCCCTATATATATAGTGTTATCTTTATTTTAAATGTCAACAATTATTTGCGGCTCCAAGTGTTTTCTTTTCCCATGGAAAACGGGTCCAAATGGCTCTTTGAGTGTTAAAGGTTCCCTACCCCTGGTCTAACTAGTCCTATTTTTGTTGTTTTTTTTTAAATTCCATTAAGGGTTTCTGATTCTAGTGTCTGCCAGGTGTTTTTAGGAAGTGGGTGGGGCTGAGTATGGTTTTTTCCCCAGCAAGGCATCTGTTTGGCTGTTGGAGATTTGATTGGCTGTACATATTTTTGTAATGTTGCTTTGGCAGCAGCTGCTACCACACCAAAAGGATCTACACAGTGTTGCTATAGTTAAGCCACGGCAGCCATTTAGTGGCTAGCTCCACGTTGCGCAGCATCCATTTTCTGACAGCCATTTTGTAGCCGAGCCCACCATGCCATGTCAGAATTCCAGATGTACCCACAAGCTCAAAAAGATTGGGGACCCCTGCAATGAACTCCAGCCAAATCCTAAAATCAAATAACCAGCAAGAATTGTATATCCTAAAACCACTGGAAAAATATACATAGATCTGCTAACAGTGTGATCCTAGAGGGCTTTTCTAAATCCATCAAAGTTGATTGCTTTTTTAAAAAGCAAGCAGCATCTAGAAAGATCAATATCAAAACATAATGAGGCAAAATATCCAACCTAGTGGAACAATTGATTAGAAGGTAACTGAAATTTTAAAAACCCTTGGCGTAGTATTGATGAAGGTGTTTTAGGAAGAGGTCAAAGAGCAAAACGTGAGAAGGAGAAGCCAGTGTTTGCAGAGTGGTATAGAGTAACTAGGCAATAGAATCATAGAGTTGGAAGAGACTCCAAGGGCCATCAAGTCCAACCCCCTGCAATGCAGGAACACATAATCAAAGCACTCCTGATAGAAGGCTATCAAGCCTCTCTTTAAAAACCTCCAAAGAAGGAGACTCCACCACACTCTGAGGTAGTGCATTCCACCATCGAACAGCCTTATTTCTTTTCCTTCACCTTACTCCTGGTCCTAGTCTCTGGAGCCGCAGAAAACAAGCTTGCTCCCTCACCAACATGACATTGAGCCCACAAGAGTGCAAATAAGACCATTTGTGTGTGTAAAGTGCTGTCACATTTCAGCCAACCCTGATGGCGTTTCCAAGGCAAGAGATATTTAATGGTCTCCCATCCAAGCACTAGCCAGAACTGACACTTCTTTGCTTCTGAGATCTGATGAGATCAGGCTAGCCTGGGCCCACCATATCATGACAACAAGACCAGTTAGGGTTGAGAAAACAGCAAGGGGAGAGATCTAAGCCCCACCCCCTTTCTCATGGGACAAAATCCCAATCTGAATTGGGGCTGCACACGCTGGGAAATATACAACGGCAGGACGAGTCTCTTAACCCAAGCCAGATACACTGGGGGTGGTGGGATGTTATGTTCAGCCAATTTTGTTGCCTATATTTTAAAATTATTTCTGTTTTAATTGCTATTTATGACTTGTTGCCTGTATTTTTAAATTACTTCTGTTTTAAATGTTATTCCCTCTTCTAGGGAAATTATTAGGTGTCTTTGGACAAATCACTTTCTCTTGGTTCATCCTACCTTGCAAGGTTGTCATGGGGACAAAACATAGGAGGGGGAAAATATGCACTTCAAGCTCTTTGGAAGCAGGGGACAGAGTCATAGTCAATGTCTTTGTAATTTGAAGAGGTTATAGTTTGTTGCATGTACCATCTCAGGGTGTCTCTCATTTTGTAATTCATTTTGTTTCACCGCTTTATGCATGAATACTGCTTTATTGTGTGTAGTGAAATTGCTTATAGTGTCCTAATCTTTAATTTGCAAGTCAGCTTAGGTGGTTTGTGGACCATGTGCTCCGTATAGCTCTTACTTCATTGATTTCAATTGCATGGTCTGCCTCAGTGGGAAAGGCGGACTATAAAAGTAGCAGGTGTGAAAAGCATATACCTGAATGCTTCTTTTATGTTTTGAAGTAGGGATTCCCAACTGTTTTAATTTGGTGTAGTGTGGAGTAGAGGTTATAGTGTTGGAATAGAGAGCAGTGGCATAGCGCCAAGGGGGCAGGGGTGCCTGATACACCAGGTGCACGCCTGATACACCAGGTGCACGCTGGTGCGAGCGCATGGAGGGGGCATTGCGGGGGAGTGGGGCGCATGCGTGCTCCGGGCGCAGTTCCCCCTTGCTCCGGTCCTGCTAGACAGACCAGGTTTCAAATCCCCAACTCTGTCAGGGTAGCTTTGCCAAGTGACCTTAAGCTAGTCATTTTCTCTCAGCCCAATCTACCTCACAGGGTTGTTGTTGCCGGGGGGATAAAATAGAGGACAAAAAGTTATCTTATGCTGCTTTGGAAGGAAAATTGGGGAGAAAATTAAGTTGTAAATATCTAAGTAACACCACCAGCGTTCTTCTGCCTCACCGTTACCTCATTCTCCTGTTTGTAAGAACCCAATTTAAAAGACTTTGGGGGTTTATATCCCCCACATTTCTCTTTACCTTGAAGGAGTCTCAAAATAGCCTACAGTTGCCTCCCCACTCCCCACAGCAGTGGGGCAGGTGGGGCCAAGAGAATTCTGAGAGAGCTGTGAGTAGGCCAAGGTCACCCTCATGTGTAAACATCATGTGTAGGAGCGGTTCTCCAGAGTCCACCGCTCAGGTGGGGGAGTAGGGAATCAATCCCAGTTCTCCAGACTGGAGTCTGCTGCTCTTAACCACCGCACCACGCTGTGCTTTCAAGAGAGCAGGGTGAGAAGAGAACAGAGCTCCCTTCAAATCCTGTTTTCCTCTTTCCAGTGGACTGATTTTCCACTCAAGAGTTGGCAGTTTTCTGTCTTGTTCCAACTATAACAGGTGAACAGCAGCCGCAGCGGAATACACTGTTCAATATTTAATGGACGTGCACATTTTTGGCTAAGTGGTGTTTTTCCCCTTGTCTACTCCAGACTTCATTATACGAATATTTCATTGCTTTAATGTACATTCAACTAACTTCAGTCTTGGGGGAACTGTGGAAGATGTAGCTATGAAACACAGCTAGGTGTTGGAGCTGATAAGATACTTTTCTTAGCAGGAAACGAGCAGTATGCTATGCGAAGATATTGATTTTCAGGCTACATCTAATTGGATGATGAGGATAAAAAAGGGGTGGTAGGAATTTCTCCCTCTGCTTTGGGTTTAATTAAAAAACCCAGTCTCTTAGTACATTCCTCTCATTTGGATTGAGCATGACTAGTGCGATTTAGAAAGAAAATAAATTAATACTATGGAATCATTTTTAACCTGTTCAGAAGGAATACAGGCCCAGCTATTTTTATTCTTTCCTGTACTGCGTATTCCCATTCCCCTTCTGTGCTCTTCTCCTTTTTCACTAGAAAAGTACTCAATAAATCATGTTCTTTAATTCTAATAGAAATAATCAGCAAAAAAAAAAAATTCTATTGGATTTTAGCATGTAACTATCTTTGTCTGTCCTCTCCGCCACCTGCAGGTTATTGTTGCCATTACAATTCAAAAACACCAACTTGTTAACAAACGGCAGAATAGGTAGCAAACTCTGTTGACCCTGGGGTGACTTGGAACCAAATCAAAGACTTATTCTGGCTGAATTGGACTGATATAGGCATAAACCTCTGCTTCTGCATCAGGTCTAGATGATGCAGACCTGATCATCTAGACCTGGGGAGACCCAGGTTCAAGATTCTATTCTGGTGTGATGCCTTACTTCAGGGGTGGGCAATTATTTTTTCCATGGGGCCGCATAAGAAACAGAAAATATTGTCCAGAGGGGGCGTGCTCAGGTCAGCCCTTCCCTCTCCTTGCCCTTCGGCGGCATTCGCATAGCAACAGTCACTCGCTCTCGCCACCCTCCCCACCTTTTCCTCTCACGGCGCTTGCGCAATGTGGCGGGGCTCTGAGGGTGGGGAGAGAACTACAGCTTTTTTAAACTCTCTCGTGATCCTCCCCATCTGTTCCTGACACCGCGCCTGCGTAAGAAGGCGGGGCTCCCAAGAGGGGGAAGTGCGCACACGCGCGTGAATGACCGAGAGGCTTTTTTTTTTATAATCCCAGTCTCGCGCCGCTTCTCCCGGCCACCATTTTGACAATGGGTTCTTCTAAAGCAGGGGCCAGTCAGGGTCATCCGGCGGGCCGGATGTGGCCTGCGGGCCGTATAATGCCCAGGTCTGCCTTACTTACAGCTGAAAATGGAGGCAGCGCTAGATCACGTAGACTTTTCTCAGCATATGGAGTTTAATTCACCGACTCCTTTATCAATTAGGGCTACGGACCATGACGCAAAGAGAGTTTTCAAGGCTAAATGAATATTTTATTCAACTTCTACTCCACCCTTTTCCTGCCCATGCGGGGCTCAAGGTGACTTGCAACAATAAATTATACATAAACCATTAAGAGCCAATTAAATATATAAGACTCAATTATTACAATATAAAAAAACATTCACTATGTAAAATGAATCTAATTTATAACATTCCTCCCAACTGAAATAGCCATATACAGTCGTCATGGCGAGGAGACAGAACCGAGACACCACTAGAAGCATTCCAGTACATTGGTTCAGGAATGAAACCGATGAGCATCAAGAGTTGTATGCAATTCTCAGACATTTTGTGGTGACCCTTATCTAAAAATTGTAGGTAAACTGTGCAATCCTAGACAGAGTTACCTGTACCAATGAAACAGGTAGGGTTGGTAGTAGAAAATGTTGGAAGTGAAGGAGCGTACGCTGTTTCCTCCCTCCGAGGCAGATGGGGTCTTACCAGTGAGTCAGCTAGCTAGAGAGTCAAGAAGACACTGATACCTTTTCTCTATCATGCTGACACTATCCCTTTGATGTGTAGAATGCTACTCTTAGGGACTTCCTTCCTTTCTGCTCCTACCCTCTCTCTTTCTTACCCGCACCTTCCATCTTGCACCATGTGTGCAGAGGGATGCAGGATGCATCCATCCCCAACTAGCCAGGTAGATTAGAATAGTGACCCTAACTCTCCACTTTTCTATCCAGAATGGAGTCCACTAATAAAGACTCCTCTTTATTAGTCAAATGACTCTCCTTGTGCCAGCACACACGCTTGCCTGGGGATGCTCCCTGTGCTTTGCCTTCGTGCACTCTGCTTACACTGCTATCTCTTACCAGAGAGATTACCAACAGAAAATGCCATCAAGTTGCAACTGATGCCTGGTGATCCTGTATGGTTTTCAAGGCAAGAGAGGTTCAAAAGTGTTTTCCCTGCATAAAGCGAGTTGCAGTAATCCAATCTAGAGGTGACTGTCACATGGGTCACTGTGGCTGGGTCAGTCTGGCAAAGGTGGCAAAAACTCAGGTGAGCAACATGTATGACCTGAGCCTCCAAGGCGTCAGGGATCACTCCAAGACTCTAGACTAGTGTTTCCCAACCTTTTCGACGTTGGTACCCTTGACATTGGTACTCTTCATATCTCAGGGTACCCTTGAGGTTCATTTGATTTTTTTTTTTGCATTTTAAGGGTTTTTTCCCCTGTAGGTTTTTGGCCTGTAGGTGGGGGAAGTGGCAAGCAAGGGGAGGGGAGGGAAAACAGCATTGATAGCCGGGTTGTTTGCCTAAATTCGACATGGATTGGGGGGATTTAAAGGGAGAACTCCCTTTAAATTTAATCCCCCCCCCGCCCCCAATGCACACCGAATTTAGGCAAATAAAACAATGCTGTTTTTCAATGTTGTTTAAAGGGAGCCCATGAGGCTTCCAACCTCCTCCCCCTTCAAAATCCATTTGATTCCGGTGGGAGGAGGCAGACGGTAGCATTGTGATGGTACCCCTGGTACATGCTCATGGTTGGGAACCCTGGTTGGGAATCACTGCTCTAATGAACCACGGAACCCTGGTTGGGAACCACTGCTCTAGATGGCTGATGCTGGGGGCAGTTTAAGGTGCCTCAAGATTCTTGTTCATTTTTAGCACCCAGACTTTGAAAAAAACACAGAAAATCTATTGACATCTTTTAATCAATCCCCCCGCAAAATCTTGTGTTAGTCATAGCGACAGTTATGTTTTCATGCTGGTTTTCTTAAATAGAAGCAGTCAGAAGAATTTTGCTTTGTAATTTCTGTCTTTTGTTATAATGTCCAAAGATTAAAAGAATTATCTTCTTATGGTGCTTGTTCCCAGCTTTGGCTTTGATCGACGCAGGCTCATTTTCCGGGAAGCTGCTTTATTGTCTTGTATTCTTTTTGTTCGTTTGTTTTGTACCTATTTAATTATCATCTCTTTTTTTCAGATTTAGGTCTCTTTTTAAGTATTTTAAGTAGGGGCTCGTACAGTAGCTGTCTAAATAGTAAACAAGACTTTGTCAAGTACAGTTATTAATAAATCACAAAAATAATGCATTATGAAATATTACTGAAGTGTTCCTTGAATAACGTCTCCCGTATCTTACCCAAATGCGGTATCAACTAACTCCCTTACTGCCAAAGAAGAAAGAAATTGTTAAATTTCAAAGCGTGAAAAGAGAAGTCAGTCAACATTCTCAGCTGCTTGGGGAAAACGCCCTATGCCGCAAGCAAGTGTCAAAAGTTTTCAGGAAAGAGCTTCTAGGGCTTAGCAAGGAAATCAGGTGGTAGAGGTGTCAAATGGCAGTATAGACGTGCCATTTCAGATGGCACATGGAAGGTCCCCCTTTGGAATGTTCCTCATTGTGAACAACTCCCTGCAAGGAGAAAACCAGCAAGCAGGGAGAGGTGAATTGCTGTGTCAATGTTTTATTTGCATGGGATTTTTTTTGGATGCAAACAAACTTTCAAAAGGCTGTTGTATTTATTTATTTATTTTTTATTATTTAGATTTATAGACTGCCCAATCCCCAAGGGGCTCTGGGCAGTGCACAACACTATCTGTATACAATATATAACAAGGGTCACAATAGTGACCATATACACTAAAATCCATTAAAAACCATTTAAACCATTTAAACAGCGGTCAAAAACAGTAACAATAATAATGGTGTCCCATAATCCAATTCCTTTAAAACCACCCCAAAAAGGAGGGAGCGGCCAGACTCCTCCCTAAAAATAACAATAAATATGCAAACCATATTGTAGGTTTTCCGGGCTGTGTGTCTGTGGTCTGGTAGTTTTGCCTGCATCCATGGCTGGCATCTTCATCCATGGCTGGCATCTTCAGAGGCATGTGACACCATGATTCCAGCCATGAAAGTCGTCAACAGTATATTGAACATTCAACATCTTGAATCTTCCATGTGCAGTCTTGAGGCACAAGTTCCACCACCTGGTGTTTTACTTCCTCATTCTCTTGCACCATATGTTTTAGGTAGGGCGGCTAGATTGATTCATTGCTTTCAAATGTTTTGACTAATGTGTAGAAGCTGATATTAGTAGATGACCAACTAGGTAGTACATTTCTTTTTTAAAATGTGGACTATTGTTGATTAGAGTACTTCCAAATGTGTGGGTGGCAGTCACCACTTTAGGTTATGGTTTCAGAGAGTAGCCTAGTCATGGTGGTCTGCAGTAGGACAAGAAGAAGAAGAGTTTGGATTTATACCCCACCATTCTCTCCTGTAAGGAGACTCAAGGTGGCCTACAAGCTCCTTTTCCTTCCTTTCCCCACAACAGACACCTTGTGAGGTAGGTAAGGCTGACAGAGTCCTGAAGAACTGTGACTAGCCCAAGATCACCCAGCAGGAATGTAGGAGTGCGGAAACACATCTGGTTCATCAGATAAGCCTCTGCCACTCAGGTGGAGGAGTGGGGAATCAAACCCAGTTCTTCAGATTAGAATCCACCTGTCTTGACCACTGCACCAGAAGGAGGAGGAAGAGAAAAAGGAGGAGGAATTTGAATTTATACTCCACCTTTCTGTCTGTAAGGAGACTCAAGGCGACTTACAAAGTCCTTCCGTTCCCCTCCCCATAACTGAGGCCTCATTTGTATCCTTTGTAACTTGTAAAGTCACAATTCATAGATGATTTCCAAAATCCTGCTAAAACAGGACCTCTTGGTCTATAAAGTCTGCCGACCGTAACAGTACCGCAATATACACATCTCATAATCAAGCGAAAGCAACCCTAGTTTTACATTCTTTGCCGCATCTGAAATGCACAGATATCTGCAATAAACAAGCTCTTCCACATATCAAGCTTATAGTGGTATTTTCATATGTCAAAAGCTATGTTTAAGTGCTACAATGGGATTAAGAAGAAGAGTAGGTTTTATAACCTCCTTTTCTTTGCCTGAAAGGGTCTCAAAGCAACTTACAATTACATTCCCTTCTCCTTTCAACAGGCATCTTGTGAGGTAGGTGCAGCTGAGATGGTTTTGAGAGAACTGTCACTGGCCCAGTAGGTTTCATGTGGAGGAGTGAGGAATCAAACCCACCTCCTTAAGGCAAGCCCTATACCACACTGGCTGTCTCTGGTTAAGATATTCTCTCACACAAAATAGTGTGTATCATGAAGACTATGTCCTGTCCAGGCAGGTGAGGTAGATGCGTGGAGTAGACAACCTCCAAGGATCTTTTGGGATCAACCTCCCGTAGATCTTTTGGGATGATAACTGATCTGCAGGCGACAGATTTCAGTTCAAATGGAGGAAATGGCTGCTTTTGAGGGTGACGTTATACCACATCGAAGCCCCAATGGGACTCTGCAGTCCTTCATAGATGTACAGGACAGAGGATGCAATCAAATCCAACTTACTAGACATTCCAGACTACATAGAGTTAACAAGCATTCTCTGGTATAATAAGCAGCCCATTGGTGCTAAGAACTCCAGATTGTATTATGCTGTAAACTCAAAGCAGAAATAAAACAAACCATTAAAAAAGGATGCCTACAAGGCAAAGAATATGTTTTACGAAACCATACTGAATTATTGCCGGAAAGCGAAAGGTGAAGTCAGATGTAACATATTTAACAGCAGGTTTCTAGCAGGTTCTCCACTGGTAGCACGAATTCAGTTCCACTGCTTGCTTTACCTGCATGTATTTATTTCCAATATTCTCTTATGATGTGCCTTGAGTTCATAAAAAATTGTTCCAGGCTTTGGGAGGGAGGGTGGGTGACATCACAGGGACAAGCCAATAGGTGCTCACCACACCTGAGCCTGCCTTGAACTGCTGGAAAACAATTTATTCAGAGCCTGCTGCAGGACAAAAGGTAGCACACATATACCAAGGATGTGTTCAGACCATTAAAATGTTATGTCTTCATGCAAATATTTTCTGCATGTCAGCTTTATGAATCAGGCTCTATGCATTGCTAAAGCATTAAGTGCTGGCAGTACTTTTCGAGTCTTCCTTCTCCCTCCCAGTGAGACGGCCAGATGCTAGCAGTGACAAAGCCCAGGGGCCCTGTCATGAAAGATTAATTTAGGTCCCCCCAAAAAATCATTGAATCTTTGTTCTTCATGAATGACTTAGCAATTGATACCACGAAGACAGCTGTTAAATAACCATTAATCACATTCTTTTCCTGACACAGCATTTGCTTTAAAAAAACAAAAACAAATCAAATTGTTTCCCCCTGTGTAATTAGTGCAGAACACAAAAGGGATCATTTCTACATGTATCTGAAGACTTACAAGTGTGAAATGAGACTTGAATGTCAAGGGGAAGGCAAGAAAACCACTATTGCCCTGGTCTCTCTGCAGCCTGCGATTGGGTCAGATAGCGAGGTAGGTTGTGGCTCAGCAATACAGCATCTGTTTGGCATACAGAAGGTCAATCCCTGGCATTACAGAGGGCAAAAATGGCACCCAATCCAGGATGAATTCATGGTGTTTATATTCATCAAAACCTTGTGGACTTCTGGAAAGCATTTAGTGTCCAGGACACAGGAAAGGAATGTTAGATCTCTGTTCAACCATGGATGTCATACCTTTTGGGCAAATAGCTCAGCTTTGGCTGAGAAGAACAGGGTTGTAAAATACTTTCCCCGGGTAAGTGCTACAAAAATGTGGTCACCATACAGCAGGGTGGCAAATAGTGCTTAAAGGCTGTGGCTAATTACAAAAGAACAAATGTAATGTTGTAGTTGTGTCTACTCCTTAAACTCTAAGCAGCCTTGCCTCTGCTTGGAAGATGGAAAGGTGACACAACCACTGAGGTAGGGGATGTCAACTTCCAGGTGGGGCCTGGAGATCTCCTGAAATTACAACTGATCTTTAGGCGACAGATCAGTTTCCCTGAAGAAAATAATGGCTTCAGAGGGCACATTTTATGACATCACATCTCTTCTGAGCTCCGCCCCTTCCCCAGACTCCACCCACCTTAGGCTCCACCCTAAAATATCCCCACCTTGTTCAGGCAATCTATAACCAAGGCCTCACCCCTCTGTTTTAGAAGGTCCACCAGGCCACCTCTACAACAGACTACTCTGACTGCAGGGAATATATATATATATTTCAAACAACTGATGGGTTTTGGTTACTTTACCTTAAAACCTTTACCGAAAGGAAGAGGGACTAATATCAAACGATAATAAACTGGGTTTTTAGGGAAAGACCGAAATCTGTTGGAAACGCAGCCACACTCCTGGATTTAAATTAAATGTGTCTGAAGAAGCTGAAGAGATTCTGTCAAGGAAATAACAGGAGAAGTCCATTAGAGTCACAGTCTAGTGTGTTTGAAGTCAAGAGCACTGGCACTTTTACATTTGACACTTGTGACATTTCCACAGGGGAGCACACCCACACACAACAGCACTCACAATTTTAAAATAGACATGAAAGCTTCTCCAGGTCAGACTGTATGGTTTGTTCAAATCACAATACCAGAACTGGTAGCAAATCAGGAAGTGCTGAAACTCTTGGTGATGGAGATCCACCCCTCATCCTATTCAAGTTGATTCAATGAAGCTTACTCCCAGAAAAGTGTGCTTAGAATTGCACTGTAGGAGGTAACAGATTTACAGTGCAATTCTAACTGCAATTACACTCTTTTTAAGACTGCACTCTGCTGGTTTACAGCATATAGTAGCTGAGATAGTAGAATTCTGGTATGCTATACTGTGTCTCAGATAAAGATGTTAGTACAGTCAGTTGAGGTTCAGCAGTCAAGAAAAGTGCATGCTTCCTCATGAGAATACAGTCCTGAATGAATATGAAAATTATAATTAGTTTTTATGCACTGTCTTGGTCAAATCCATTATTTTGTGCATTATTGAACATGGTACATATAAAGAGCATTTATGGTTTATGTATTTTTTACTTTCAAATGGATTGGGAGGGGACCAGGGCTAGGTAGGCACTAGGACCCAGGGAGAGCATTCTACAACAAAGATGGTCTGGCATGCTGAGTTTTGTGATGAGGGAATATACAACCCTACTAACATCTTTTTCTGAGACAGATTATAGATTGTATTGTTCTATAACACCTTGCTGTTGTGTTTGCAGTCACCCATTGCTTCTCCCATCTTTATGGTTGCCAACCTCAAGCAAGGGCCAAGTTACACTACTAATCTCCAGAGGACAGATATTAGACCCCTGGAGGAAATGGTAGACCAAAGGGTGGTTGAATCCCAAGAAATAGAAGTCCTAGAGTGGATACAGAGAATGGATGTTCTAGGACTTCTGTTTCTCCTAGGGAAGAAACTTTCCCACTGAGCACCCTACTCTCCTCAAACTCTGCCTTTCCCAGACATTGTCCCAAGCCAGACTTGAAACCCTTACCTATCTTAACTGAACACATCCTGACTTGATCAAACTTCAAACCACTGTGACATCCAAATGGTGAATGGTGAGTTTGGTTAAGCCACACACACAAACCAGAATTCTAAACTGGGATTAAACAGAAATTCAGAGTTCTGGATTGTGGAAGGACACAAACATCGATTTTTGCAGGCATCACCATGAACTGGAACTTCATCTAGCCAGGAACATTCAGTCAAAAGGCAGGAGGTGTGAAGAGTTTGTATTTGTGTCTCATTGGTGTTTAATTGTAGCATCTCCAGGTTTCTGAATGCCGCCTTAATGTCAGACAGAATGCCCCTGAATTTCAAGCTAAACTGCAATTACCCCCAGATTCATTTCACTTCTTTCTGAAAGTTAAATGGTTGTTTAACTGTCTGTACAAAACTTGTTGATGGAACCAGACATTAGAGCTGTGCTAATCTGGGAAAGTGCTTTTATTCTTTAGATCTGAATTAGTATCTGTGTCACCTTGACTGATGCTGTGATTACAACCGCCAGCATCTAAGTTTGGTAACTAACAAAAGGAATAAAAGCTCAGTGTTGCATCGATTAGTTCATAGTTTGCTTGATATCAGTGTAAGTAAAGAGCTGTAACTCCGTCTAGTAATGTTGCCAGAGAGCTAACTCTTCCATTATTTACAGTCCAACCTTAGAACCATTCTATAAACAAATCATAATAGTAAATGGAGCTCCATGCTGGCAAATGGCAGCAAAACGCCCGCAGAGGGTACATCAAGGTAAGAGCTAGGAATATGATGTCCAGGATGTATTTGCTGGGGGAAAACAATGTTTAGTTTCCTAGCCTAGACTTCTGCAGAATACATTCTCCTCAGGGGAGTGACTATGGCTCTGTGATAAAACATCTGCTTGGTAACTACAGAGTCTCAGTTGTAATCCTTGGCTTCTCCAGTTAGAAAGATCAGGTAGTCAGTGATGTGGAACAACTCTACCCAAGACCATGGACAGCAGCTGCCAGTCCGAGTAGACAACATTGTCCTTGTTAGACCACAGGTCTGATTCAGCAGAAGGGAGTTTCACGTGTTTTCTAAGCCTGAGCTGTGCAGGATTCCAAATACTTCATGGTGTGTCTTTTCTTCTGCGTGACCATTTGAGTGTATGGTTAGAATACTGTTTGTGAGATGTGGATTCAAGTTCTCTCTTCCTTCTGCTTTGTGCCTGATTGGTTTAATGCTGACCTCAAAGTAAGCTCTGCCTTATTCTCAGGGGGGATTCAAACAGTGACTTCAGCAACTTGTTTACACACAAACAGTTAACCCTTTTATAACTGAGTTGTGACAGACACTTGGAAAATCCCAACAACTGTAAGTCAGGTGGCTTTAAATATTTTATTTGTTAAATGCAATAGTGGAGAATTCATAAAAACAGATTTGTGACATTCTTGGTACAGTTTTGCGTTGTTGTTTTTTGCTTGAAAAGAGATAGGTTTGTGGTGGACAGATCCATCAGTGGCTAACCAGAGTGACCAAAGGGAACCACCACATCCGAATTAAAATCTGTTATCACCTTAGAGACCAACAGGAGTTTCAGGGTGTAAGTTTTCAAGTGTCAAATCTCCCTTCACTGGTCTCTAAGATGCTACTGGACTAGAATCTAACTGTTCTACTGAAGACCAACACAGCTACCCTCTAAAACAAACCAGTTCAGGAGGTGGTAGACCTGTGAATACCAGAAGGCAACATCAGCAGAAGGCCTCAGCTTCTATATGCCATTGCTGGACCTCCAGAGGAACTGGCTGGCCACTGTGTGAGACAGGAAGCTGGACTAGATGGACTAATGGTCTAATACATCAGGACTCTTCTCATGTTTTTAGTAAGATGTGAACACAAACAAGTAGTGCTGCAGTTCTCAAGAGACCAAAGAAGTCCCTCTGATATAAGTTCACTAAGTGACATGAGGCAAACCGCTCGGAGCCTCAGCCCCTCATTTTGCAATATGGGAAGAATGTCAATCTACCTTGCAAGGTTGTTGTAAGTATTGCAGGTTCCATATGGGAAGCTATAGTAAAGCATAGTACTGAGGGGGGAAGATAGCTGCCTAAATGCTATGCGTGACTACTATTTTGCCAAGTTTATGCCTGGTGGTCGATACCTCCCATGTATGCGCTAGCAAGCGCTGGGCACATATGTCTCACTGACCCACATGTTCCAAGATATTAAACTCAAGCTGCTCTTGATGAATGCTACGGCAGGGAAAGAGCTCTGCTACAGAATAAAGCCGCTTGGCTTTAATTCAAAGATAGGCGGCTGCCCTAAATTCGCAATTCTGTCTGGCTGTGCGCAAGCAAATGCCGGCCTGCTCCAAGTATCTCTTTCAAAAGTGACAGAAAGTGGTTGCTGCTCTTAACTAGAGCTCAGTTTGCAGTCACTTGGTTGGCATTTACCTTCAATAAGCACAGATACCCAGAAATCGCAGCCAACCCTCCCCATCAGCCCCAGGGTAGGTGGGCCACTACCAGATGACAGCCCCCTCCCCTCCCTCCTAGTGTTGTGTCATTAATAGCAAGGGCAGGCACGGATCTGTAACATCCAAAAGCATTGTTAGCCATGCAGCCCTAAGCAGAGTTACACCTTCCAAAGCTCACTGACTTCCATGAACTTGGCTTTAATTCTGTTCAGGATTTGCATAGGAATCTCCACGTTGCCAGCCCAGGGTTTCCCCAGCATTTTAAAAAAACAGTTCTCTCTCAGAGAGATTCAAAGCAACAGGCACAATGTTCTTTCACTTTGTTCAGACAATTTATTTATTCAAATTTATGAGAGCCCTTCCCCATATGGGCTCATGACGTCATATAACTTCAAAATAACGAAACACAATAAAATCCAATAAAAATTTGTACATTCTCAACAGGTATGGGGAAAAAATCCACTTGAGAGGAGAGTAATCAAAATCAACTATCCCCAAACTCTCATACTAGTCTAAGGGGGAGACAAAGGATAGGCGGAAAGGGAAGGAAAAGGGAGAACAGGATGTGGAGGCCAAACAGATGGAATACCATTGCTGTCATCAACCATAAACCTGGCAGAACAGTTCTGTCTTGTAGGCCCTGTAGGACTGTACTAAATCCTGCAGGACCCTGCTTTCATTGGACAGATTGGAGCCAGGGCTGCCCTGGCCCTGGTCGAGGGCAGCCAGACCACTTTTGTTACCATGAAGTAACGGGTTAAAACTAAATAAGCTTAAAAGAAGCTCAAGCCGATACAGAATAAAATCAAAGAGAATTTTATTCGGCCAACAACGGGCTAGACAGTATCAAGGGAGCCACACAAAATGGCAGTGCGTTCTTACTTTTATGGTATAAAGACAGGTTACATCAAAATGGCAGAAAAGAATACACCCCAAAATGCCCACAGGAAGTCCCTGGTTCAATCATACAAAAAGGTGGAGATTTTCCTTTTCTCCAAAACAATTGGGGTTGTCTAAAATCCTTATTGGAAGATGTCAGCATTTCGTCCTTTGACGTTGTGTGAACTAGAGCCCTGTTTCCTTCTTATCTGTATTGTTCTTTGTTGCCCCTTTTCCTAGACAAAGAGCCTAAACATATTCATGTTTCTTTCTCTTGTCTCAGGAAAAGGGCAACTTCAAGGTATCTTTTTGGGGACAGTAAGACCTCGAAAACAGTTTAGTTTGCACATTCGGTATAATTGTGAACAAGGGGCATTCTTCAGGGTTGTCAAGCTTGCCTAGTAACAGTAAAAGAATAGATCTTGAGGCCTGCATGATTTCTTTGGTCAGCAGCTTTATGGTTGCCATCTCCCCAAGAAAAATAATGGAGGAAAAGGAGAAGACCTTTATTATTAGTAAAACTAAACCCCTCTTTCTCCTTCTGCACCTAAACTTTTGGGCCAGGAATCATCAGTAACTTGTTCGCCAAATATAGCACTCTCTGGAAAGGGTGTATGGAGAGGTGGTTCTGCTGATATGAAGGTCCCAGACCATCGGGCTTTGATGGTTACTACCCAAACCTTGAATCTGGTTTGATGCTCCACCTGAAGCCAATGCAGCTGGCAGAGGACCAGCTGGATATGCGCCCCCCAAGGGATCCCTGTCACAACCCTATGAGCTAGTTTCAGAGGGTAGCCATGTTGGCCTGCTGTAGAACAGCTGGAATCCAGTGGCCCCATAGAAACCAATGGAATTTTCAGGGCATAAGCAAGATGTATCTGACAAACAGTTCTTTGACTCAAAAGGTTATACCCCTAAAATCTTGTTGGCCTCTTAAGGTGCTACTCAATTCAAATCTACCTCCAATTACAGAGATTGAGGAAATTCAAGACAGCCTGCGAAGAACTAGGATCGCTCCAAACTGGATGAGGAAGCAACAAAATGGGCAAATGAGATTCCCTGTAGAAAGTTCCAAAAGAATGGACATCGGAATAAAAATTCCTGATTTTCAATGATTTCCCAGGGGCAGACTGGGCAAGGCAGAACTTGGCTAAAGCCATGCCAATTCATATTCTGCAAGGTTTGCATTACCACATGCTTCATATCCTAGCTTTAAAAATGCTTTCCAAGTTAGCTCAGCATGCAGTGGCAATTAAAAAACCTAAAGGTTGGGAATTGTTAGGAAAGGGACAGTAAATAAATAAGCCAGTGCCTTTGTGTTGTCTATTGTGTGACAGCATTTGGAATACTGTGTATGGCCTTTTCTGCACAGACGCTTTAAAATATTTTAAGGCAGGAAATAAAAACATTTCCCCCATGGAGTTCCACATTGTTTTTACCCAGAATGTTTCATTTGCAGCCTCAAAATGTTTTAAATGAATGCACTTTTAAAATGATTCTCTAGCGAAACATTTTCGAAACGACTTCATTTGCCTGTGAGGTCTCTTTTGGACAATTCCCTTGCCTCTCTGTCTTCCCTGAAGCTCCACGCCGTAGCCTTTTTACGAGTTCATTCTCTGTTTCCCCCTCCACTGTTTTTTACAAGTGAAGCTTATCAGATCTGCAGAATGGTGAGTTTGGGAGGGAGGAAAGGTGTCCATAACAAAAACTTTGCCCCAAAGGGAATGGACACTCACCACAGGTCACAGCACAAATACATAACAGGCTTTGGTCTCTGGCTAACAGGTTACTTAAGAGGACTCGTGATAACATGTTACTCTAAGGTTGTGAGGAATCACACTCCAACAATTTGGGTTTTGTTTTGACCAACATGTCACCCTTAAATAAAAATACAACTTTTGACAGAGCCTTGTTATGTCCCTGTGTTCTGCCCATCTACTGAAATTCATCACACTATCATTATTGATGTCAGTCTTCTTGTGACATTAACAATCTCCTTCAAAGGCACACAGCAAATAAACTTGTTCAGAGACTTGTCAAGATGTAATCTTTCAAAGCCGCAAGAAGAAAACAATACACCATCAAGCACACTGAGCTGCAATTCCAGAACGAAATGCTAAGATTACCGCAGCATTTTCAAGGAAAATCAAAGCATATGGTGGCATAATGGAGCATGAATTTACAGGGCTACAGATTAAAGCTTCATCTGAGAGGACATACTGCACTGTAGCAGAAAACTCCCAATTAGGAGGTTTGTTGCACTGTGGTCTAGAAATTGAAATAATGATAAAACCAGAGCACCCTCTGCTGGTAAGAGGTTGTAGTCAGCCACTGGGATGCAAATTTCTGTCCAAGGATTCCAGTGTTCATATAGTGCAGTGATGGCGAACCTATGGCACGGATGCCAGAGGTGGCACTCAGAGCCCTCTCTGTGGGCACGCACAAACAGAGTTCATCATGTGGGGGGGAAATTACCCCCACACACACATCTAAGCTGGCCTGGGCCGCTGGGCTCGATTATTGACATTAAACATAAGACCTAGTTTTGCGGAAGCAGTGTAGGTAACCATGTTAAGCGCTGTTAAACCCCACTGATTTTCATGCAAAGAATAAAAGCGTGATCTGGGAGTAAGCTCGGTTGCTGGCAATGGGGCTTGCTTCTGAGTAAACCCTCCTAGGGTTGTGATTCACCCGTTTGAAGAGTTGCATGGTTGCTTCAAAGCAAAGCCACCAACAACCACCAAGCTTACTCTCGAGTAACGCACGCCTCTGAGCCAACCATTTTTTCTAAACTAAAACCTCAGTATTCAGATTAAATTGCCGTGTTGGCACTTTGCGATAAATAAGTGGGTTTTGGGTTGCCATTTGGGCACTTGGTCTCAAAAAGGTTTGTCATCACTGATATAGTGGAAACATGCCCAGCAATGCTTTGTTGAAAAGTTAAATAGTTAATAATGAAGAAGAAGAAGAGCAGTATTTATATCCCCTCTTTCTCGCCTGTAAAGAGACTCAAAGGGGCTCACAAACTCCTTTTCCTTCCTCTCTCACAACAAACACCCTGTGAGGTGGGTGGGGCTGAGAGAGCTCTGAAGAACTGTGACTAGCCCAAGGTCACCCAGCTGGCATGTGTTGGAGTGCACAGGCTAATCTGAATTCCCCAGACTGGCAGAGCAGGGAATCAAACCCGGTTCCTCCAGTTTAGAGTACACCTGCTCTTAGCCACTACGCCACTGCTGCTAAGGCTCTTAACCACTACACCACTGCTGCTAAGTATCTGGGTTGGCGACTCTGCTGGGGCAAGAGAGCTGATCAGGCTCTGGAGGCTGACTAAGGTTGGCCATGCTGCGCTGGCGGCCCTGGTGACTGAGCCAGGTTCCCGGTCAGGTGCTATGGAGCCACACAGCAGCCACCAGGGTAAG
This sequence comes from Sphaerodactylus townsendi, assembly GCF_021028975.2. Lineage (NCBI taxonomy): Eukaryota > Metazoa > Chordata > Lepidosauria > Squamata > Sphaerodactylidae > Sphaerodactylus > Sphaerodactylus townsendi. The sequence goes on from NC_059438.1 coordinate 20,164,719, forward strand.
TTGCCCCCCCCCCCCCAGTACATTTGCCTCTTGGCTGGTGGAAAGGGCATTTCTGCTGGCTCAAGGGCACGCTGGCTCAAAAGGGAGATTCGTCCGTCCCCCCCATATTGGGCTGCCAATCAAATCTGAAAAAGACAACAGAAAAAAAGCACTCAACAAGCTTGCAATGATGCAGTTTAGGTTCTCCATTAAAACTAATAATAGTAATAGTAATATCAATAGAATAATATTAAATTATTAATATCAATTACAACATTATCAGTAGTTGTAATATTTTACAATATTAGCGTCAAATGGCAAAGTTAGGGGTATCACTAATACAATGTAATTATTATTCATGATATTATAATACTATTAGACTCTTAATATTGATATAGTAATATGAAACTAGTATTATTGATAATGTCATTAGAGTAATAACTGCAATATTGTTGAATAGTTCCCACAGGAACTCAAAGTGGAGATATATAGGAGTGGGTGTATACTTGCAAGGGAGGCAGGGTTGATTTTTTGTTATTATTATTACATGATGATGACTTTATATATTAATATTATATTACAGCAAATGTTAGTTGCGTGTATGTGTGTATGTGAGTTCAATGTTACACTGGACTCTAATTATACATAATTAGAGTCCAGTGTAACATTGTACTCCCATATATATGTGAGGAGCCGTGTGGCGTATTGGTTAAGTGCTTGCACTGCCATTCACATGGTCAGGAGTTCGAGCCCCCTGTGGGTCAGATATCCTGGCAGCTGGCTCATGGTCAACTCAGCCATCCATCCATTTCTTGGTCGGTAAATGAGTACCTAGCACACAGCCAGGGAGTAAAGAATAGCCGGGGAAAGCAATGGCAAACTACCCCACAAAAATGACTTGCCTATGAAATCACTGCTTGCAGTGGAAACTTCACTTTGTATATTATGTGTGTGTGTGTATACATACAGTATTAACAGTTGCTGTAATATTATATTACTATTATATCAACTCATCATCATAGCAGTCATAATAATAACGAAAAATCAACCCTGCCTCCCTCCCTCGCAAGTGCATTTTGATCCCCATGGGATGGTAAGCCGGCGCTCGTTTGCTTTGGCCTAGAGACCCATCGGGCGTCGGCGATGGACTGGCGGGGTCTGGCCGACTAGGAGCGCTCCGCGCAGGCGCGTTGTAGAAGAGGCGGTCCGTGCCAGGCGCTGGGGCGCAGGAGAGCCCCCTTCCCCTCCTTTCGGCCCTCGCGTCTCTCGCCCCCTCCCTGCGGGGCCCCCGGACTGGGCGCGGCGATGGCGGACGAGGAGCTGGAGGCGCTGCGCAAGCAGAGGATGGCCGAGCTGCAGGCCAAGCACGGGGTGAGCAGGAGCCGGACCCGCCCTCCTTCCTTCGCTCCCACGCCCCGTCGTGCCCCACGGCTCGGGCCTCTCTCTCGCTCTCCCCCCGCCCCGCACGCTTTCTCTAGGCCAGGCGGTGGCCGAGGTGGATGGGCTGTACCACTTCACACTGGACGAGAGGGGAGGAGGAGAAGGGAGGGCGCACGTGGTTCTGCGGACGGATGAGCATTCTGTGGAAAAAAGCCCTGCTCGTGGAAAACTAGCATGTCAGGGATACAGCTAGGCTTCAGCACGCCCCAGTTTTCTATGGGTGGGGGAGGATGATTTAAAAGTGGGTTGTGAGGAAGGATGCTAAGGCAAGAATTCTCCTTCTTGATGTGGGACTGGCTGAACCACCCCCCCACACACACACACACACACGCGCGCGCACAACCCCAAATCCCTTTATGTAGACATCTATAGCAAATTAGTGAGTCAAAGGCTGTGGTTCTCCTTTCCCATGAGCGAGGAGTTTGTATGTAGGAGCATTCATGACTGGAAGAAGGCTGAGCTTGCAGCCCTACACAGGGATGGTGCAGTAGTTAGCACTGGGCTAGGATCTAGGAGACCCGTGTTTGAATCCACATAAGTTCACTGGCTGACTTTGAGCCAATTGCGTTCTCTTAGCTTAGCCTACCTCACAAGGTTGTTGTGTGGATGAAAACAAGAAGGGGGAGAGTGATGTTTATAAGCGGTTTTGGGTCTCTGCTGAAGGGAAAAGAAAAGATAGATACTTAAATAAGAAATATTCCACCTTGTGTAGAATTGATTTTCGAAAATTTCCATATGGCAGAAATTGTTTAATGTGGAATCCCAGATGTCACGGCAAAGCCCTGCGGGGATAGGCCGGGGTGTAATTAAATGAATAATTACTACTCTCTTTTGTACAAAACCATCTTCCATGTGGGAAGCAGCCACAGAAGGTGAACGAGGAGTCTGAGGACCAAACCCTACAAGGAAGGGCTGATTGACTTGGGAATGTTCAGTCCGGAGAAAAGGAGGCTGAGGGAGGACATGATTGCTCTCTTTAAATATCTGAAGGGCTGTCACTTAGAGAAGGGGAAGGAGCTGTACCAGTTGGCAGCAGAGGATAGGTCTCAATAATGGGTTTAGATTACAGGTGGAAAGGTACCAGCTAGATCTTACGAGTCTTTTTTTTAAAGTAAGAGTAGTTCTGTGGTGGAATTGGCTGCCTAGCGAGGTGTTCCACTCCTCCTCACTGGCAGTCTTCAGGAAGTGGCTAGACAGAGATGCTTTAGGCGGATCCGGCATTGAGCAGGGGACTGGACTAGATGGCTTGTGTTGCCCCTTCCTACTCTAGGATTCTATGATCAAGAATCATGAGCAGAACCCCAGATCTGGGGACTCTCCTGTAATCCTCTGGCCGCATGGGGCCCACTGAGCTTCTGGCATGTGACATCACAACCATGTGACAGGAAGCGGGACAGCCACTGTTAGGACGTCAACAGTAACAAGGCCAGCACCATGGACAGCGAACAGAGATTCCAACACAGCAGATGGGAGGGGGGCAGGGGACTGTAGTGAAGACCAACTCAAGGGTCACAACTGTGGGGGATTCTTCCCCATCAGAGTATAGCTTTGCTTTGTACTTCTGCTGTTTCCTCTATGCATGCCAAAGACAAGACGTGAGATATGGCACCTATGCTTTGTAGCAGCAAGCCTTTCCAAAAGCAGCAAGAAGAAATTAGCCCGATTTCATCAGCTCTCAAAGACCAGGCAGGGTCCGTCTGGATTACTACTTAAATGGAAGACCACCAAGGAACACCAGGGTTGCTAAGCAGAGGCAGACAATGGCAACCCACCTCTGTTTGATCCTCTGAAGATGCCAGCCACAGATGCAGGCGAAATGTCAGGAGACAATGCTACTAAAACACAGCTATACAGCCCGGAAACCACACAACACCCAAGTGATTCCAGCTGTGAAAGCCTTCGACAATACACCCCTTTTTGTCTCTTTCCTTGAAAATCCCACCAGGTTGCTTTGAGTCGGCTGTGACTTGATAGCACTTTATACCCAAATATTGTCTACATGTCTTGCCATTACAAAAACTTAAAGTTAAGCTCTTCGTTGTGGTGCTAAGTTTGCTATTAAGGCAGCGTCTGTTTTTGTTTCTAAACTTTCAGGATTCCTCTGGTGATACATCACAACAAGAAGCAAAGCAAAGGTATGTGCTGCTTCAGTGACATATACTGGATTATGTGCTCTACACACACACACACTCTTTCTCTCTCTCTCTCTCTTATGTGTGTATGTATGCAAATTGCAGTGTTGTAAATAAAATACCAGGAAGTAGTTAACTGTAAGCAATTCCAGCAGAGCTGCCTTGTCTTCCAGCTAGAAGTCACTCCTCTGCAAACGTAGTCACAGTGGTTTTTTGTACACCTGCTTAGATAGGATTTGTGCTGCCTTTGTTTTTTGCCTTGAAAATAAACAAAAAAATAAAACTAACAAGCAAAAAGTTGCTAATTTTCCACTATCATGATTCTGCTGCTAAACAAAGCTGGAATTTACATGTGTGAGAGATTTGGAACCGAGCTATAAATAATTTTAAGCCTGCTTCTGAGCTGAATGGGTAGCTGCCATTCGGTTAATAATCAGTGTGTTCCCTCTTAAATTAATGAATCTCCCCCATGCACGCAGTATTTTACAGTGTAGAGGATGGGTCAGGATTCAACGCTGACCTTAAAATCTGTTCTCCTGATCCAGCCCTGTGAGAAATCAGTGATATGAAACTTTATTTTTAAAAGTAGTTCAAGAATTGCAGAATTCCAGTCCTGAAGGGTAAGAGGAATTTACTGAATTTTTTATTCTGCTGAAGAAATTTAGGGGAGGGGGTTTATATTCACTGTTCAGAAATCTGAGTTACAAGAACAGCTGTTCAAATGGTGATTTGGGGTACGCTGATTTGCAAAGACAGTACTTATGTGTATATTTGTTGCACACAAATTGTAAATTTGAAGCTGTTTGTGGTTGCCTCTCTGTGTGCTCTTCAGTCCTTCCTGAACCTGTAAATTTTTCTGTTTCTTTTTTTTATTAAAGGGAAGCGGAAATGAGGAATAACATTTTGGCTCAGGTTTTGGATCAGGCAGCCCGTGGCAGACGTAAGCATCCATGTTCTCTTCTGTTTGGGTCTGGAACCCTTTTTTAGCCCTGCCCTGAATCAAATTGTTCTTTTAAGACATACAAGATCATCTCCAGTGAAAAAGAAAGAGGGTCAGTGTTGTCCACACACTTCAGTAAACTGGGTTTCATAAACACTTGGTTTTCAGATTCATTGTAATCAATATAAACACAATTGCAAATATACATGCCACATTTTAAGTTCAGGATCCCCCCCTTCCTCCCCCCCCCCCCCCCCACACACCACTTAACTATTCTGGAGAGTATTCCTTGTCCATTTTTTAAAAATTACATGGTACCTGTGTTTTTTTCCCCTTGCAGTAAGTAATTTAGCACTTGTTAAGCCAGAAAAGGCCAAAGCGGTTGAGAACTATCTCATACAGATGGCAAGGTTCGGACAGTTAGGTGGGAAGGTAAGTTTTATTCTGTTTTATTTTTATTGTGCTTTCATAATGAAACATACCTTGGAAATGTCAAATTCATAAGGGTAGGGTTAAAGATCAGTAGAAACTCCATTGTCAGAACTGTAATATCTTGACTATTATACTCTTTTCCCACAGAAATTACAGTTCTATATTCATCCGCCACATGCTGTACCTTATTTGTCCTAGAATTCTCCACTTGGGTCCTAGTGCCTATCTAGTTCTGCTTCCCCTCCCTTTCATTCGCCCTTTGCCGTCCCATCTTCCCCTTTAAGAGGCTGGGCATGGGGTGTTGGCCAACTGCCACAGCGTGGGACTGGCTGTGGGTGAATTCAGCCTTCTGCAACTGCTTGTGCGCTTCCTCTCGTCCTCCTGCTCGCCCCACCAGACATCTCTCTCTGCCACCACTTCCTCCCACCTTGTCATCGAAGTGTCCTGAAGAGTCCTTGTTTGTTTCTTTAGGTATCAGATCAAGGATTGATAGAAATACTTGAAAAAGTGAGTCAGCAAACCGAAAAGAAAACAACGGTAAAGGTAAAAGACCTTAACATTTAAAGTCTGCTTGGAAGTGGTACATAAATCTTCTCCGGGGGTGAGTGGGTGGCTTGAAAAGGTATCAGGGTGTTTGAAACTTTGCAAAACCAGCCCTTTTGAGTTGCACTTCAACCATGCTGAGAGCGGAGGTAAGTCTCCCCACTCATGACCAGAATTCACAAATCCCTTTTCTGTTGGCAAAAGGAGAGGAGGATTTATGCCATTTTCAGTCCTCATTGGGGAGATACGTGAGATTTAAATGAAGTAAATAAACTACATTAACCAGAATAGCAGAGCACTGAATTTTCAGGAGCCACAGCTATGCCCATACCACTGCACTCCAGGATCTTCCCCTAAACCAGTCAGGAAAACGCCACAGTTTTGCTTCTGGGAGAGCCAATGTGGTGTAGTGGTTAAGAGCAGGTGGATTCTAAACTGGAGAACCGGGTTTGATTCCCCACTCCTCCACCTGAGTGGCAGAGGCTTATCTGGTGAACCAGATGTGTTTCTGCACTCCTGCATTCCTGCTGGGTGACCTTGCGGTAGTCACAGTTCTCTCAGACCTCTCTCAGCCCCACCTACCTCACAAGGTGTCTGTTGTGGGGAGAGGAAGGGAAAGGAGCTTGTTGGCCACCTTGAGTCTCCTTACAGGAGAGAAAGGTGGGGTATAAATCCAAACCCTAGTTGTTCTTCAAGTTAGAAATTGTGGATAAGAATACACTGCTTGCATTTTTGTGTTAAGTCTGCACTGTAACTTTTTCCCCCTAGTTCAACAGAAGAAAAGTATTGGATTCTGATGAAGAGGAAGATGACTGAAGATGGTTGCCAACTGCAAATCATCCCGAAGAGGTCGAGGAAAGTATACTGTCCTGACAGAAGCATAAATGAAAAGTTTACATGTTTTTTCTGTACCTTTTCTTTTTTTTTACACAAAGGGCAAACAAATCTCTATATAATAAAATGAAGTGAAATGGTTTCCTTAGGCCGTTTTTATAGCAAGGGCTGAGGGGATTTGCGGACCGTCTCCAGGGCTTTGCCTTTCTTATGTAGCACATACACCATACACACATACTGCCATTGGCACCTATAAACAGTTTGCTTCTACAGTCATCTGATGCACCATACCAGAAAGGGGAGTGAATGAGTCACAGACATTTCAGTACAGTTATATCTGCAGCTAAATAAATCTGAGAATTTTTATCTGTATATATGAGAAGAGAGGGAATAATCAGATAGGATCTAATATGTGCATAATATTCATAATATCTTTACTAGATTTAAGGAAACCCGGAACAGGCAATGGAATTGTACATATCCTGCGGCCTCTCCTCTCAGGAATAAATTTGGCCTATTCCTTCCCTGAGTAGTTGCGGTGATTATTACTAACCAGGGTTCGCAAACGACAGCAAATCCTTGTTAGCATTGGCTGTGGTATAAAGGGTGCAGGCATTTTGCACAACTGAACGTTGATGCCTTGCAGAAAGAAATGCAAGGAATAGTAGTTGGCAAGCAAAAAATATGCGGCTCTAGGAGAGATTCTTGATCTTGCTGGATGTTCTGTTGCATTAGAACAGGGGTCTGCAACCTGTGGCTCTCCAGATGTTCATAGACTACAATTCCCATCAGCCCCTGCCACCATGACCAATTGGCCATGGTGGCAGGGGCTGATAGGATTTGTAGTCCATGAACATCTGGAGAGCCGCAGGTTGCAGACCCCTGCATTAGAAGATACATTTTTGACTAGCTAATGATGTTTTGTTCTTTCTGTACAGAAGGGAGATGTTGAATGGTTCTACCTTCTGGTGTGAACCTGGCCAAAATTAAGTATTTAGTCCTGTTGCCTTTAATCTCTTCTCCATTATATCAATGGATCTTAAAAGGCTGAGCTATGACAGGTTTGCATTCAGGGTGTTCATCGTTGTACCACAGAACTAGGTAGGCACTGAAGCTACCTCACTTTTTCAGACATACAGAACTGGTTCTTCACTAGCCCCAATCCTCTTACATGCATGATGCCACTGTGACTTATTTTATGTAGTGCTTTTGTGTGTGCTGTAAGAAGTGTGCGATAACACATATATTGTGAAGCAGCCTATGTGAAAAAAGGTGGAGGGGGAATTATTTGATTTTTACTTGTGGAGGTGAAGTATATAATAGAGCTATGAAACAGACATTAAAAACTTTGTGTAAAGAAAAGGGAGATGAAGTGATTTGTGTGGGGGGTGAGGGAGTGTCTTTTCCAGTTGCCTGAAAAAGTTGCATGTATTAAAGGGATCTCCAGGACCAAGTGGAGTGAGTTCGAGTGGCCAGATTTTTCTATTTTATAAAGGATAACGTGAACAGTCACCTTGTGAACAGAGATCTTGATGATACTGGGCTACAGGTTCCAGTCACAGCAAATGTATCACTGTCACCCTCCAATTCTTTCTGAGAAAAAAAACCATTTAGGGTTTGTAGTTTAGTAGTTACGAATGTCAATTGTGCAACCTCTGTTTGCATTAATACCAGGCATAACAACATCTTCCCTTTTGTAGCAAAAGGCAAGTGGAGCTTTCTCCATCTGCATCACAGGTGTACGGAGAACACTCGTGCCTCAAGCACACAGCTAGAGGCGGTTTAAAATATTTTCAAAGGAGCTGGGCCTTGTCATGGTGTGTTCTGTGGCTGGTACACTGAGGACTGATCCTGTTGTAATTTTCCCATGAGTTTACAGAATTGCCTTATACTGAATCAGATGATTGGTCCATCACAGTCAGTATGTCGTTGGCTGGCCGCAGCTGTCCAGGGACTCAGGTGGGGGTCTTTCACATGACCTACCTGATGTTTTAACTGGAGATGGCAGGGTAGATCTTCTGTATCCCAAGCAGGTGCTGTATCATTGAGCCACGACCCCTCCCAATTTATTGTGTGCAAGGTCACCACTTACAACGTCAAGACAACAGCCAAATTTCCTATATCTCACCATTAAGATGCGTTTACAAATGTAGAGTAAGACTTCTATAGTACAAAAGCCGATTCTCAAGATCTATTATATTAAATATTTTTTTCTTATTTTTTTCGGTCTTTTATGCTGATATACCAATAAAGGGTGACTTGACATGACATTTATAATGCAATACAAGACAGGCCGTGTATGTTCTTTATCTCCTGCTCCCAGAGACAATAGAACATAAGAAAGAGCCTTGCTGGATCAGACCAGAGTCCATCTAGTCCAGCACTCTGCTACTCGCAGTGGCCCACCAGGTGCCTTTGGGAGCTCACCTGCAGGATGTGAAAGCAATGGCCGCCTGCTGCTGCTGCTGCTCCCAAGCACCTGGTCTGTTAAGGCATTTGCATTGTCAGATCAAGGAGGATCAATATTGGTAGCCATAGATCGACTTCTCCTCCATAAATCTGTCCAACATTGTGGGTGTCTTTGTAAACTGGGGTTCCATGTTGCTGAAGCTGTCCTAGGTTTTCCAGAAGGTACTTCTAATATTCAGAAGGCGTACTTGTGAAATATTTTTAATATTCGCAAAGCACCCACACACGAGAGCGGTGTCTTTACAAGACAGTGACAAGATGCAAATAAAGATTCCACACTGTGAAAGGGTATAGATTTGTTAATTTACTGTTTCTCTCTCTTCCATCATTTGGCACAAGTCCCAAGGCACATAAGAAAATTAGAGAAACTCAAAGCACTTAGTAGAAAAATATACTTGTTCTCCTTCTGGAACGTACTGGAGAGCCCTATCTTTCAACAGCTTACGCTTGAAGCTCTGTACAGAGAAATCACGACAAGCTGTTTGTTACCCAAAACAGGTTATAAATCGCATTAAAACAGAACAAAAAAGGCTTTGTATATAAATATTACATACAAACAAAATGTGAATTGAGCATAGTTATTGTGCTGTTCAAGTTACCATTCAACTCTGGACCTTTTCTTTTTAGAATGGACTGTTTCCTGTAGCTGACACAGATTTCTAGAAATGTAAACCAAGGCCACCTGAACCGCTTTTATAAAATCCCAAATGACCGAGGTACACCTTTGAATAGACTCGTTTAATTTAATGGGATTGCATTCCTGTGCATTGAATGTCTGCCATTTAAAATTCAACCGAGTCAGACTAGCCCCTGAATGAAGATTTAAAAATCTGTTCATTGGTGTCCATACTTACCACAATAACAGTATATTCTCCTTCAATTCTCATGCTCCTTAAGACACAATGTACCTTTCTTAAAAGTGATTACTTTCCCACTTCTACCACTGCTAACAATGTATGGACCACCTTCCAGCGAGAGCTACCAAAGAACTGTGCAGTCGTGCCTGGCATGTGATATACCTGAAACTTCTCGTGGATTCAAGTACGTCAGTTCCTTCAGACAAGTTGGTATAATTCAGTGCCACATAAAGTAAAATAAGAAAATAAAACATACTGGTGCCTTTTCAAATTAGGATTCTGGAAATCGCATAGAACTCTCCCTCATCTGCTGTAATCAGTTTAAAGTGTAGGAATACAGAAATATGTCTTCAATGTTTTTAACTCGCAGTTTGAATTAAAGATAAATTACCCGGATTGGATTTGGGGAATCCTCTCTCTTAACAGTTTGGGAAATGGAGAGGAGAAGAAAGATTCTCGTTTCCTTGCTGCAAACAAATTTCTGTTCCAGTTTTGAAGCTCGTAATCATCCTTTGGAATTAGAAGGATGCGAAACTGACTGGTTCATGCAGTCTTTAGTAACCAACTTGATTCCTCATCAGCGTTTCAGCGCCAGTTCCTCATCACTGGAGTGGCCTTCTAGTGAGGAAACACTTGTCTCTCTGGAGGTGGGTACATCAGAGATGCTGTGGATATCTGTGCCCAGAAGGGCCACGTTGACAGTGTGTCTCCGCTGCATGAGCTTACTTCTAAGAGGTGGAGTAGCTGCCACATCAGGGTCATCTTCATCTCTTGCAAGTTCGTTTCTGCTGCCAGCATCAAGGATTTGAGCTCTGCTTTGTTTCAAAAGGTCCACCGGTTTTAGTTTGCTCTTATCGAAGCTCTTAATGGCTAACTTAGAAGAGAAAGAGAGGAAAAATACAAGTTAATTTTGTTTTCTCTTTTCAAGTCAAAGCAAGCATCTTTCCGCAAATATTGGGGAGACAAGATCGATGGACATCTAGGGCATCTTTTCTATCTAGGGCCGTGGTGGCGAACCTTTGGCACTCTAGATGTTATGGACTACAATTCCCATCAGCCCCTGCCAGCATGGCCAATTGTAGGGGCTGATGGGAATTGTAGTCCATAACATCTGGAGTGCCAAAGGTTCGCCACCACTGATCTAGGGCATCTTTTCTATCTCTTTTCTATCCTGCTGTTGCTCCACCAGACAGGTGGGCAGGCCTTGTTTTGTTTTCCTGTAAAGTAGGCTAGATAAAGTCTTTGAGATTGGCTTGTTCAGCCAGCTCGTTCCCTGGGTGTCCTGAACAAGGGTCTCAGTATTAGTCTCCTCATCAGTAATGTCCCATTGAGCTGTAGATGAGGCATGATGATCCCAGAACCATGGAGATGAGCAGAGCCATTGCCTCCTTCTGAATAGCAACCCTGGTCTTCCTTGGTGATCTCCCATCCAACCACTAACCAGGACTGACCCTATTCTGGCTTTTGGGTAATATATTCAGGAGAAATAAAAGTAATTCATACAAGGCACAATTAACTGATGAAATTTGCTGGTGAAAGTTATGGTGGTGACCGCTGGCTTAGGTGGCTCTAAAAGGGGATTACAAAATATGACAGATAGGTGTATCAGTGGCTTTATTCAAAATGATGACATCAGGGAATTTCCATGTACAGAAGGAGTATAACTCAAAGGTGATGTGCTGGGAGAGCAGCAAAAGCAAAGGAGAGCTACTGCCTTTGTGCCTGCTATACAGGCTTCCTGGAGCTGTTTGGCTGGGAAACTCTATGGTTGACTTTGGAAAGAGCAGGAATCTTTTAAGTCCTAAACTCTGTCCACATACCCAGGCATGGATTCTGGAATTAACATCACTGTCAATCGGACATTGCCCTTTTAATATATACGTTCACTACATTTACTTGCTGAGACTCAAGGTGGATTACAAAACAGGACAATCGTAGATCAAGTGTAATCCAGTCCCTTCTGCCCTCTGTTAGCAGAGTAAGGGAACGAGAATAATCAAATCTTCCCATATGAGCTCATGCGCTAGTGACATTCTTTGTGCTGCTTTCTATCCCTAGGAATCTAGTCATTTTAAGTGTAGTTTAAGCTTCTAGGATTTATTCAGAATTAAAAAAAAAAATTACAACCAAATGTTGTAGTTCACAAATCCTGGCTTTTCCCCTCTAACCCATGGAAGAGTTGCAATATTTCAAATATTTACTTGCTTTGCAGTATGCTCAAACTTTTCTTCCTACCTGGTGCATTAACTCGTCATCAAAGTTAGGGACACTTTTATCTCGTGTTATCGTTTTCCGCAAATACTTTGATCTGAACACAAGGACAAGCAGGGTTAAAATTGCATTTTAGCAGGAGTCATTTAGTAAAGCAGCGTCTCCTGGTCTCTAGATGGCAGCATTTCAACAGAAAAAAGCCCTCTAAGATCAGCAACCTAAACGCGACACTCGACTTCCTGAGTGATAAAATAGCAGCAGTCGCCCTTTGGTGTCTAAGCCCATAAATGTCTGAATCCAAGCCATTTAAATGGGCACTCGGGACCATCAGTCATCTCTTTGACTGTCTAAATCAGGAATAATCAAGGTGCACTAAGCCTCGTGTAGGATTGCCAACTCCAGGTTGGGAAATCCTTGGGAGATTTCAGAGGGGTGTTTGTGGAGAGAAGGGACCTCAGTGGGGTACAATGCCGAGGACCCCCCCCCCCTTCCAGGGGAAACTGATCTCTGTGTTCCAGGGATCAGCTGTAATTACAGCAAATCTTCTGGAGATTGATAACCACAGCCTCATGGCTTCTCACATTATTTCTGCCTCTCTAAACACTGAAGGGGAGGTTATTCCACAATACACTGGGAACCTGACTTGGGGCAATGTAAGATTTTTTTTCTGTCAAAAAGATTGTATTGCCTTTTAATAGAACCTGTGATTGTTAGTTATTTAAGGCATCTTTTTTTTAAAGTGTGAATTGGATTGTGAAACTTAGAAATACTTTACTATTATACGATTTACTACAAAACAAATACACAAAGCAAACTTGAAAGTAGTATCAAGACAGTATACACCAGGACATTCAAGCGGCGGCTAAAGACTCTGCGACTGAACGCTGTCCAAGTGGAATACTGAAATGGTTATATGACAGGCTCTGGGAGCGCTAATAATATTCCAAGTCAGCAAAGATACGGAGAGGTCAGGCAACACCTGGGAGCCGACTAGGTCGGTATTATGTATTTCAGACTTGAGAACCTGGAGCACACCATAAAGCTTGTGTGTTGAGTATAGGCTTCTGCATCTTGTATTGATATGACAAAGTGTTTTTGTGGAGACGGATAGACAAGCCCCACATGGTATTGTTTGAAGACTTTCACGGCCAGATTCAACTGGTTGTGGTGGGTTTTCCGGGCTGTGTGGCCGTGCTCTGGTAGATCTTGTTCCTAACGTTTCACCAGCATCTGTGGCTTAGGGTATCATCTGGAGACTGTCATGATGGCACCCCCAAGGTCTGGTGCAGTTTGGTTCAGGGGGTCCAAAGTTATGGACCCTCAAATGAGTAGCCTCCATCTCCTTAGCAAAGAATGTGGGATGGGGTACCCCCTTTGAGGGTCCATAACTTTGGACCCCCTAAACCAAACTGCACCAAACTTTGGGGGTACCATAAGGACAGTTTCCAGATGATACCCTGAAATTTTGGTGCCGATATATCAAAAAATGCGCCCCCTGAAGGAACATCCCAGAAATTTGCCCAAGAATCTTTGTTCTGCATTGAGTTTTCTGTATTGCTGTCCATGGGGGTTGCAGGCTGGGGGGGGGGGGGGCATTTCTGAAGGCACAGTCTCAAAACTTTCAGGGTATCATCAGGAGACTGCCCTGATGATACCCTCCAGGTTTGGTGCAGTTTGGTTCAGGGGGGCCAAAGTTATGGACCCTCAAAACTGTAGCCCCCATCTCCTATTAGCTCCCATGGGAAACAATGGGGGATGGGGCACCCCCTTTGGGAGTCCATAATTTTGGACTCCTTGAACCAAACCTCACCAAACTTGGGGAGTAGCATAAGGACAGTCTCCTGATGATATGCTGAAATTTTGGTGCTGATATGTCTAAAAACTTCACCCCCTGTAGGCACCAATGTCCTGGTGCAAAAAAAAATTTGGTCGTGGTGGAGTGGCCGCCCATGGGTGGGGGGGGGGGCATCCAACTCAGGTTTTGCCCAGGGCTACAGTTTGCCCAGGGCTACCTCATTACGCCCCTGAGTTCCACATGGGTGGTGGGGGGGGCATCCAACTCAGGTTTTGCCCAGGGCTACAGTTTGCCCAGGGCTACCTCATTACGCCCCTGAGTTCCACATTCTTGTATACTGTATTGATACTATTTAAGTATCATAGTGGAGACTGAATAAGTCCCACACAATTGTACACTGTGTTGAAACTTCAGAGATTTGCTTTGTATATAGTAGTAAAGTATATAATAGTAAAGCATTTCTACGTTTTTATAAGAGATCGAGTCTTGTGACTGCCAGCCTTAACTGGTACAAATGTCTCTAACTCACCCAGTCAATGGCAAGCCAAGATAGAGCATTCTTATACCACAACTCTTTCGTTCTGTCCCCAGCTCTATAGGGAAGCCCTTTCTTCCCAATTCAACAAGTTAAAGTTAGCAGCCCAGAATTATGAGCATGACTGACAGATACCTTCTACCACCCTGTTTTCCAATTTAGTCCTGTTTCTTTTTAACTCTGTTTACGAGTCAGCATGGAAACTCACTCCCTGCCACACCTTAACAGCCTCTGCAATATCCTTATCTTTGGCTCATTCCGCACATGCAGAATAATGCACTTTCAAACTGCTTTCAGTGCTCTTTGAAGCTGTGCAGAATGGCAAAATCCACTTGCAAACAGTTGTGAAAGTGGTTTGAAAATGCATTATTTTGCATGTGCGGAAGGGGCCTCTGTTACAAGCATCTGCAGTAAAGTATTCCGAAGGCCATTTTTCAAGCTTACTTGTTAAACTGGCTGATTGACTGGACTAGCTGAAGTCGCCGGGCAACAAGATCCTCCGCCATCTTCGGTGACTTATGACCAACTGCAGGTTTATATTAACGGACAATGTTAAAATGACATTCTCGTTTAGCAACCAATTCAGCATGATCCTGAATTAAAAATGATGGTCAGTGAATGCTATCTGAAATTATTTGCTAATAAATGCTTTAAATAAATAACTATATTTTGAACAAAGATGTTAAAGTGATCGATGTCTCCACAGATTAGAATCAACAATAGCGAGGCTCAAATACATTGTGAGAAATGGAAAAATATCCCAGTCCTGCAACGGGTTTTGCACAATGCTGTGTTAGCACCACTATAATGAGCAAAAGGGGTGGTACACAACCACAAAGTAGTGAAGCACAAAAATGTACCACAAGGCTTCAGCTTAATGCTGACAAAATAAAGCCTCCAACTGGAGTGCAATTACAACAGACCTTTTACTTATATATGTCATGTGTTATATGTTATCTAGAAGGATCTCTTAGTACTGGATGTACAAAGAATTACCTTTGGGGATCCAATCGCTTTTGCAAGAATGCTGGATTAATGCAGTCATTCCCACTTAGGTCAAGAGGCTGAAAAGGGATCCAGCTACCTGGATAAAAGCCGGCAGGTGGGTGGAACTATAACAGGATAGGTAAAGCCTTGCCCATCCTGGAGGTCACCAGCTCGCTTGTGTTTCAAGGTTAGAAACAAATAAGCCACTGGCAATATCTGCACTTACACAACAGGAAGGCAAAGTCAAGGTTCTTCTGGATTGGCCTTAAGCACCGGCAAAACATGCGTTTGGTAACAACGCGACATGCCAGGCAGGTGAGGACTTGCCAGCTCAGCTCACAAGCCACATGTGTCCTTTTGATAAGTGGAGTTTCCTTCTGTTAAACAACTGACATGTGCCTCAATGAAAATGTCCCTCAACGTGCCTCAATGAAAAGAGCCGCAATGCCACTTCACACGGCTGTGTGGTTTTTCTGTCTTCGTTACCAAACTGCGGCCAACTTTTAAAAACAAATAAGGGAGGCATTATCCAACTGTTCCACCAGAGAAAGTCCACTGCTAGCAGAATGAAAACTCCCAGAGTTTCTAGGCATTCTCTTCACACTCAGCTGGAGAAAACTGCTTGTCTGCCACCTGTACGGCTGGATTTTAAAACTTTTTAAAAAACCTACTTATTCACTCTCTGACCCATGCAGTCCTCAGGGTCACTCTAGATAGGCAGCTGCAGTCAAGTTTGACCAACTGTCGCCCACTTCAGCACCACTGAATGAAAACTTGCCGTCTCTTGTGGGTCTCTATGCTGTGCATCCCTCTGTAAAACCAACTGGCATCTCCAGATGCTTTTGGCTGTTGTTGGAGCATCATAAGAACATAAGAACATGCCAGCTGGATCAGACCAGAGTCCATCTAGTCCAGCTCTCTGCTACTCGCAGTGGCCCACCAGGTGCCTTTGGGAGCTCACATGCAGGAGGTGAAAGCAATGGCAACCTTCTCGCGGCTGGTAACCTGAGCACCTGATGCTGTTAAGGCATTTACTGTCTGAGATCAAGGAGGATCAAGATTGGTAGCCGCCATCGACTTCTCCACAAATCTGTCCAAGCCCTTTTTAAAGCTATCCAGGTTAGTGGCCATCACCACCTCCTGTGGCAGCATATTCCAAACACCAATCACACGTTGCGTGAAGAAGTGTTTCCTTTTATTAGTCCTAATTCTTCCCCCCAGCATTTTCAATGAATGCCCCCTGGTTCTAGTATTTGCTCTATGGTCACTGTCTCCCATGGTGTAACCTTCATGGCCCACCAGAGCATTACAAAGTTGCAAAACAAGGGTGCATATTCAATGCCTTCTTGCATTCCTTGCATAAGAACTGTCTAGTATCAAATTCTTTGCAAGAGATTAAGTGGTCAACAGAAGCTCAGTGGCCTCGTGGAAATTTGCTAGCAGCCGAATGTTGAGTTGCGGTCTACCTTCTGGCCAACCTCGCTGTATAGCATCTGATACTCTACCTACCCCCAAAAATAGCGAAATACGATGTTTCGGGGCAGGGTGGAAAAGCTCCAGCTCTGGAGTCTTAACACAAGGGTTCCTCCCTCCCTCCCTCTTTTTCTGCACTCAGCGTTCAGCCTGATGCAGATCTCTGCTTGAACCCCGTTCTGCAACGCTGAGGTTGGTTCTAGTAAAAGAGATTACTCAACTTTCGGACTTTGATATTTGTCTGCAGACCAGTGAAGGCTGTGCGCGTTTCTTGGGCAAAGGCTCTACTTACATGGCAGAACAGGCTCGGTTTGCTTATCAGCATCAAAATAGCAGCGTTCGCTTTTTTTCCGGATCTTCACAGCTGTGTGAACTTCACCGTCTATTTGACTTCCCTCTTCTGACATGGATATGGCTTGTAAGAGCTTGAAGATACCTGAATTCTGTAAAGGGAGAAATAAGAAAGAAGGTGGGTTGCTTTGGGTTTTTTTTCCCCTGCCTTAGCCCCAGGATGGCCCCGCAGCTGCAGAGGGCCTCTTTCATCAGACTCCCTTCAATCAGTCACCATACAGGGAGCTATGAGCACAATTCGATTTTGAATACCTTAATGGCATATAAATAGTTTAACATTAACATTGCAAGATAATAACAGCCTTTACAACTTCTGATGAGTTAAAATAACACCATTTAAAAATTTAGCCACCGCTTCCAACAGCTCGTAGTTGTGGCTGTTTAAAAGATATATAACCGTCTGTTTATCTGTAATGCCTTCACTTCCATGCAGGAAGGGGATTTTGTGCTTCTTCCTACCTATTTCATAAAAAGGACAATCCAACAGCATATGAGATACTGTTTCCACAGAACCCATGCCACACGGGCATTTCCTTTCTTTATGTGGAATTCCAAGGTGGCGTTCAAGGCTAAAGGAAGAAGGCAGGGCATTACACCTAGCTAAGGTGATTGCTATGAGCACAATTAAGAAACACATATTTAGGCACATGTATTTAGATTTCTGGCTGACTGCCAGATGGAGCTGGCAGAATTTATCTTCAGTTCTGCATGGGTTCAAAGTATTTACAAGTGGCAGTGATAATTCCTGGAACCAAATTCTGCCACTGACCGGTTCGGCGTAGTCCAGAGGAGTCCACTTCCGGTTGTTCCGAATGCGAGTTGGCGCTCGGTACTGCAGGAGCAGCCGGACCAGAGCTTCGTGGCCTCCCATCACAGCTTTGTGGAGGGCTGTGTTGCCCTCATTATTGGAAAGGGGCACTGATGCACCATGCTGGAAAGGGTATAGGAAGAGAGGGAGACCAAAGACTATGAAAGAGGGCAGTAATGAATAGGGATAACATAATATGTTTTATTGTCTTGTCATTTGCTATTGTACACCGCCCTGAGCCTTTCGGGGGTAGGGCAGTTTATCAAATCGAATAAATAACAACAACAACTACTACTACTACTACTACTACTACTACTACTACTACTATTAATAATAATAATAATAATAATAATAATAATAATAATAATAATAATAATAATAATAATAATAATAATAATAGTGCACTAGAGCTAGCAGAAATCCAGCAGAAAGCACAAGACAATGGTATTGAAAACATACCAAGAAACACTCAAAGAAATTCAACAAAATTGGCAACAATTCAAGGACTGCAAGAGACAGAAGATGAAGAGGAGGAAGAAACAACAATAATCACACCTCCAAAGGAGCTAACCCAAACAACCCAAAGTTCCCAACTGACAAAAAAGCAAGAAGAACTGGTGCAGAAGATCCTAGAACACATGAACAATGCAAATGAACGTACAAGATTGCCACCACTGAAGATTGTTCCAAGGAAGGATCTGCTCAATTCACTGAAGGATGCAAACAAGGTCATTGCTGGAATCCAAACAATGTCACTGCATGAAACAAACCAGCTTATGTACAGCACTGCAGTAGTGATTACTAAAGAGCTAGGGGTAAAGATTCATCACCCAGAAAGAAGACCGAAAATAGGTACTCCAAAGTGGAAAATCGGAGCTGGGAAGAAAAAATCAGCAAACTACGATCGGATGCCAGCAAACTGAAAAGCATGAAGGAGAAGAAGCTGAAAAATGACAAAATCAAGGCAGACCTAGTTAAGAGATACCACCTGGACAAGAGGAAACTCAATGAGGCAATAGAGGTGGTCAAACAACAACTGGTGGCAGTTTCAAAAGAAGATTGCAAAGATTCGAAGCAAGGGTTGCTTTCAATTCAAGCAGAAATCAACTTTTCTACTCCAACCAGAAGCGATTCTGCACCAGAATGTAAGTTGAGATATTGGCTTGGCTTACAGGAGAGCCAGACGAAGAACAAACGATTGAGTTCTGGAGAAACATTTGGGACGGCTTAAAGAACTACAACCAAAATGCAAATTGGGCCAAAGATGTGGAGGCTGAACTTAGCAGCTTAACAACATGGACAACACTTGTAATAACAACTTAAAATGGTTGGAAAACGGTAAAAAAAAGGTGAGAAGAACTGGACTGCCCCGAGCAATGATGAACTACATGGATTCTGGCTGAGAAGAAACTGACCAACATGCATGAAAGAATTGCCCAACAGTTGAATCAAGTGCTGCAAAGCAGGCCAAATTGAAGAATGGATGACAACAGGGAAAACGTTTCTGATAGTGAAAGACCAAGAAAAGGGAGCAATCCCTAGCAATTACAGACCAAGCACTTGCCTACCAACAAGCTGTAAGGTTTTTACTGGCATATGAGCTGGTGCAATACAAGACCACCTGGAAGGAAAGAACTTGCTGCCCCCAGAACAAAAAGGAAACAAAGCGAAACATTGGGGGGGAACAAAAGACCAACTGCTCATAGATAAAGTGATCCATGAGAATTGCAAAAGAGGAAAAACCAACTTGCATGTAGCAACTTGGATTGATTACAGGAAAGCATTGGACTCACTGCCACACAGTTGAGATACTTCATTGCCACGGAGATAGTTGGAGTCAGTGAAAACATCAAGAAGATGATTAAGAGTGCAATGCACGCTTGGAAAACAGAATTAATGGTGAATGGAGCAGGAATAAGGAAGTCAACATCCGAAGGGGAATATTCCAAGGGAAACTCCCTGTCCCCACTACTTTCTTCATCATTGCTATGATTCGGCTCTCTGTAATTCTGAAGAAAACGGGTCAAGGATTATCAGACAGCAAGAAACTCACCAAAAATTTCACACCTTCTATACATGGATGACCTAAAGCTCTATGGAAAATCAAAAAGCAGAGATTGAATCACTACTGAACACGGTGAAAGTCTTTTAGTACTGACGTGCAATGGATTTTCGGACTTGACAAGTGTGCAACTTTGGAACTCGGTAAAAGGTAAACTTGCAACATGTGAAGATGTGAATATGCCAAATCACCATAGAAATCAAAGAAACTTACCGGTGAATGAAAGCTACAAATACTTGGGGATACTGCAAGCAGAGAACATCAAGCATGCAGAAGTCAAAGGCGCAATTAGGAAGGAATATCTTAGAAGGAATTGCAGAAAAATTGCTACGAAAATCAAAGTTAAATGGAGGAAATACAATAAAGGCAATTAATACTTGAGTGATTGCCTGTGAGTAGCAGCTACACTGCTGGCATAATTAACTGGACACAAGCCGAAGTGGACATCCTGGACAGAAAAAAACAAGGAAAATTATGACCATCAATCGAGTACTGCATCCAAGAGGTGATGTGAACAGACTCTACCTAGCAAGGTCGAGAAGAAGGAGGAAAGGGGCTGCTCCACGTCAAGCAATCAGTAGAGGAAGAGAAAAGAGGCCTGAAAGAATATACATCCAAGAAAGTGAAGCGCCAGCATTGAAAGAAGTCCACAAGGCTACGAGATGCTGAAAAGCAAAAGAAATCAAAAGATTATAGAGTCCAACAGTTTAAAACACGAAAGGAGCGGTGGATAAACAAGCCACTCCCTGCCCAGTACTTTAAGAACATTGAAGGGAACGTTGACAGCAACAAAACATGGCACTACCTCAGAAGGGGAACTCTAAAGAAGGAAGCTTGAAGGCTTGATTTTTGCTGCCCAGGAGCAAGCATTACCGGACAAATGCAATAAAGACACGGATTGAAAAAGTCCTACAATGACCCAAAAGTGCCGTCTCTGCAAAGAGATTGTTGAAACCGTTGGAGCTTGCTCATCTGCTGTTGTAGAAAAAATAGCCCAAGCTGATTATCTCGAACGTCATAAAATAGGCTAGCAACAATGGTGCACTGGAGACGCTTTGCAAAAGAAATGCGGCCTGCCCTGTAGCAAGACCTGGTCCCCCCCCACCCCCCCCCCCCCCCCCCCCACCCCCCCCCACCCCCCCCCCCCCCCACCCCCACCCCCCCCCCCCCCCCCCCCCCCCCACCCCCCCCCCCCCCCCCCCCCCCCCCCCCCCACCCCCCCCCCCCCCCACCCCCCCCCCCCCCCACCCCCCCCCCCCCCCACCCCCCCCCCCCCCCACCCCCCCCCCCCCCCACCCCCCCCCCCCCCCACCCCCCCCCCCCCCCACCCCCCCCCCCCCCCACCCCCCCCCCCCCCCACCCCCCCCCCCCCCCACCCCCCCCCCCCCCCACCCCCCCCCCCCCCCACCCCCCCCCCCCCCCACCCCCCCCCCCCCCCACCCCCCCCCCCCCCCACCCCCCCCCCCCCCCACCCCCCCCCCCCCCCACCCCCCCCCCCCCCCACCCCCCCCCCCCCCCACCCCCCCCCCCCCCCACCCCCCCCCCCCCCCACCCCCCCCCCCCCCCACCCCCCCCCCCCCCCACCCCCCCCCCCCCCCACCCCCCCCCCCCCCCACCCCCCCCCCCCCCCACCCCCCCCCCCCCCCACCCCCCCCCCCCCCCACCCCCCCCCCCCCCCACCCCCCCCCCCCCCCACCCCCCCCCCCCCCCACCCCCCCCCCCCCCCACCCCCCCCCCCCCCCACCCCCCCCCCCCCCCACCCCCCCCCCCCCCCACCCCCCCCCCCCCCCACCCCCCCCCCCCCCCACCCCCCCCCCCCCCCACCCCCCCCCCCCCCCACCCCCCCCCCCCCCCACCCCCCCCCCCCCCCACCCCCCCCCCCCCCCACCCCCCCCCCCCCCCACCCCCCCCCCCCCCCACCCCCCCCCCCCCCCACCCCCCCCCCCCCCCACCCCCCCCCCCCCCCACCCCCCCCCCCCCCCACCCCCCCCCCCCCCCACCCCCCCCCCCCCCCACCCCCCCCCCCCCCCACCCCCCCCCCCCCCCACCCCCCCCCCCCCCCACCCCCCCCCCCCCCCACCCCCCCCCCCCCCCACCCCCCCCCCCCCCCACCCCCCCCCCCCCCCACCCCCCCCCCCCCCCACCCCCCCCCCCCCCCACCCCCCCCCCCCCCCACCCCCCCCCCCCCCCACCCCCCCCCCCCCCCACCCCCCCCCCCCCCCACCCCCCCCCCCCCCCACCCCCCCCCCCCCCCACCCCCCCCCCCCCCCACCCCCCCCCCCCCCCACCCCCCCCCCCCCCCACCCCCCCCCCCCCCCACCCCCCCCCCCCCCCACCCCCCCCCCCCCCCACCCCCCCCCCCCCCCACCCCCCCCCCCCCCCACCCCCCCCCCCCCCCACCCCCCCCCCCCCCCACCCCCCCCCCCCCCCACCCCCCCCCCCCCCCACCCCCCCCCCCCCCCACCCCCCCCCCCCCCCACCCCCCCCCCCCCCCACCCCCCCCCCCCCCCACCCCCCCCCCCCCCCACCCCCCCCCCCCCCCACCCCCCCCCCCCCCCACCCCCCCCCCCCCCCACCCCCCCCCCCCCCCACCCCCCCCCCCCCCCACCCCCCCCCCCCCCCACCCCCCCCCCCCCCCACCCCCCCCCCCCCCCACCCCCCCCCCCCCCCACCCCCCCCCCCCCCCACCCCCCCCCCCCCCCACCCCCCCCCCCCCCCACCCCCCCCCCCCCCCACCCCCCCCCCCCCCCACCCCCCCCCCCCCCCACCCCCCCCCCCCCCCACCCCCCCCCCCCCCCACCCCCCCCCCCCCCCACCCCCCCCCCCCCCCACCCCCCCCCCCCCCCACCCCCCCCCCCCCCCACCCCCCCCCCCCCCCACCCCCCCCCCCCCCCACCCCCCCCCCCCCCCACCCCCCCCCCCCCCCACCCCCCCCCCCCCCCACCCCCCCCCCCCCCCACCCCCCCCCCCCCCCACCCCCCCCCCCCCCCACCCCCCCCCCCCCCCACCCCCCCCCCCCCCCACCCCCCCCCCCCCCCACCCCCCCCCCCCCCCACCCCCCCCCCCCCCCACCCCCCCCCCCCCCCACCCCCCCCCCCCCCCACCCCCCCCCCCCCCCACCCCCCCCCCCCCCCACCCCCCCCCCCCCCCACCCCCCCCCCCCCCCACCCCCCCCCCCCCCCACCCCCCCCCCCCCCCACCCCCCCCCCCCCCCACCCCCCCCCCCCCCCACCCCCCCCCCCCCCCACCCCCCCCCCCCCCCACCCCCCCCCCCCCCCACCCCCCCCCCCCCCCACCCCCCCCCCCCCCCACCCCCCCCCCCCCCCACCCCCCCCCCCCCCCACCCCCCCCCCCCCCCACCCCCCCCCCCCCCCACCCCCCCCCCCCCCCACCCCCCCCCCCCCCCACCCCCCCCCCCCCCCACCCCCCCCCCCCCCCACCCCCCCCCCCCCCCACCCCCCCCCCCCCCCACCCCCCCCCCCCCCCACCCCCCCCCCCCCCCACCCCCCCCCCCCCCCACCCCCCCCCCCCCCCACCCCCCCCCCCCCCCACCCCCCCCCCCCCCCACCCCCCCCCCCCCCCACCCCCCCCCCCCCCCACCCCCCCCCCCCCCCACCCCCCCCCCCCCCCACCCCCCCCCCCCCCCACCCCCCCCCCCCCCCACCCCCCCCCCCCCCCACCCCCCCCCCCCCCCACCCCCCCCCCCCCCCACCCCCCCCCCCCCCCACCCCCCCCCCCCCCCACCCCCCCCCCCCCCCACCCCCCCCCCCCCCCACCCCCCCCCCCCCCCACCCCCCCCCCCCCCCACCCCCCCCCCCCCCCACCCCCCCCCCCCCCCACCCCCCCCCCCCCCCACCCCCCCCCCCCCCCACCCCCCCCCCCCCCCACCCCCCCCCCCCCCCACCCCCCCCCCCCCCCACCCCCCCCCCCCCCCACCCCCCCCCCCCCCCACCCCCCCCCCCCCCCACCCCCCCCCCCCCCCACCCCCCCCCCCCCCCACCCCCCCCCCCCCCCACCCCCCCCCCCCCCCACCCCCCCCCCCCCCCACCCCCCCCCCCCCCCACCCCCCCCCCCCCCCACCCCCCCCCCCCCCCACCCCCCCCCCCCCCCACCCCCCCCCCCCCCCACCCCCCCCCCCCCCCACCCCCCCCCCCCCCCACCCCCCCCCCCCCCCACCCCCCCCCCCCCCCACCCCCCCCCCCCCCCACCCCCCCCCCCCCCCACCCCCCCCCCCCCCCACCCCCCCCCCCCCCCACCCCCCCCCCCCCCCACCCCCCCCCCCCCCCACCCCCCCCCCCCCCCACCCCCCCCCCCCCCCACCCCCCCCCCCCCCCACCCCCCCCCCCCCCCACCCCCCCCCCCCCCCACCCCCCCCCCCCCCCACCCCCCCCCCCCCCCACCCCCCCCCCCCCCCACCCCCCCCCCCCCCCACCCCCCCCCCCCCCCACCCCCCCCCCCCCCCACCCCCCCCCCCCCCCACCCCCCCCCCCCCCCACCCCCCCCCCCCCCCACCCCCCCCCCCCCCCACCCCCCCCCCCCCCCACCCCCCCCCCCCCCCACCCCCCCCCCCCCCCACCCCCCCCCCCCCCCACCCCCCCCCCCCCCCACCCCCCCCCCCCCCCACCCCCCCCCCCCCCCACCCCCCCCCCCCCCCACCCCCCCCCCCCCCCACCCCCCCCCCCCCCCACCCCCCCCCCCCCCCACCCCCCCCCCCCCCCACCCCCCCCCCCCCCCACCCCCCCCCCCCCCCACCCCCCCCCCCCCCCACCCCCCCCCCCCCCCACCCCCCCCCCCCCCCACCCCCCCCCCCCCCCACCCCCCCCCCCCCCCACCCCCCCCCCCCCCCACCCCCCCCCCCCCCCACCCCCCCCCCCCCCCACCCCCCCCCCCCCCCACCCCCCCCCCCCCCCACCCCCCCCCCCCCCCACCCCCCCCCCCCCCCACCCCCCCCCCCCCCCACCCCCCCCCCCCCCCACCCCCCCCCCCCCCCACCCCCCCCCCCCCCCACCCCCCCCCCCCCCCACCCCCCCCCCCCCCCACCCCCCCCCCCCCCCACCCCCCCCCCCCCCCACCCCCCCCCCCCCCCACCCCCCCCCCCCCCCACCCCCCCCCCCCCCCACCCCCCCCCCCCCCCACCCCCCCCCCCCCCCACCCCCCCCCCCCCCCACCCCCCCCCCCCCCCACCCCCCCCCCCCCCCACCCCCCCCCCCCCCCACCCCCCCCCCCCCCCACCCCCCCCCCCCCCCACCCCCCCCCCCCCCCACCCCCCCCCCCCCCCACCCCCCCCCCCCCCCACCCCCCCCCCCCCCCACCCCCCCCCCCCCCCACCCCCCCCCCCCCCCACCCCCCCCCCCCCCCACCCCCCCCCCCCCCCACCCCCCCCCCCCCCCACCCCCCCCCCCCCCCACCCCCCCCCCCCCCCACCCCCCCCCCCCCCCACCCCCCCCCCCCCCCACCCCCCCCCCCCCCCACCCCCCCCCCCCCCCACCCCCCCCCCCCCCCACCCCCCCCCCCCCCCACCCCCCCCCCCCCCCACCCCCCCCCCCCCCCACCCCCCCCCCCCCCCACCCCCCCCCCCCCCCACCCCCCCCCCCCCCCACCCCCCCCCCCCCCCACCCCCCCCCCCCCCCACCCCCCCCCCCCCCCACCCCCCCCCCCCCCCACCCCCCCCCCCCCCCACCCCCCCCCCCCCCCACCCCCCCCCCCCCCCACCCCCCCCCCCCCCCACCCCCCCCCCCCCCCACCCCCCCCCCCCCCCACCCCCCCCCCCCCCCACCCCCCCCCCCCCCCACCCCCCCCCCCCCCCACCCCCCCCCCCCCCCACCCCCCCCCCCCCCCACCCCCCCCCCCCCCCACCCCCCCCCCCCCCCACCCCCCCCCCCCCCCACCCCCCCCCCCCCCCACCCCCCCCCCCCCCCACCCCCCCCCCCCCCCACCCCCCCCCCCCCCCACCCCCCCCCCCCCCCACCCCCCCCCCCCCCCACCCCCCCCCCCCCCCACCCCCCCCCCCCCCCACCCCCCCCCCCCCCCACCCCCCCCCCCCCCCACCCCCCCCCCCCCCCACCCCCCCCCCCCCCCACCCCCCCCCCCCCCCACCCCCCCCCCCCCCCACCCCCCCCCCCCCCCACCCCCCCCCCCCCCCACCCCCCCCCCCCCCCACCCCCCCCCCCCCCCACCCCCCCCCCCCCCCACCCCCCCCCCCCCCCACCCCCCCCCCCCCCCACCCCCCCCCCCCCCCACCCCCCCCCCCCCCCACCCCCCCCCCCCCCCACCCCCCCCCCCCCCCACCCCCCCCCCCCCCCACCCCCCCCCCCCCCCACCCCCCCCCCCCCCCACCCCCCCCCCCCCCCACCCCCCCCCCCCCCCACCCCCCCCCCCCCCCACCCCCCCCCCCCCCCACCCCCCCCCCCCCCCACCCCCCCCCCCCCCCACCCCCCCCCCCCCCCACCCCCCCCCCCCCCCACCCCCCCCCCCCCCCACCCCCCCCCCCCCCCACCCCCCCCCCCCCCCACCCCCCCCCCCCCCCACCCCCCCCCCCCCCCACCCCCCCCCCCCCCCACCCCCCCCCCCCCCCACCCCCCCCCCCCCCCACCCCCCCCCCCCCCCACCCCCCCCCCCCCCCACCCCCCCCCCCCCCCACCCCCCCCCCCCCCCACCCCCCCCCCCCCCCACCCCCCCCCCCCCCCACCCCCCCCCCCCCCCACCCCCCCCCCCCCCCACCCCCCCCCCCCCCCACCCCCCCCCCCCCCCACCCCCCCCCCCCCCCACCCCCCCCCCCCCCCACCCCCCCCCCCCCCCACCCCCCCCCCCCCCCACCCCCCCCCCCCCCCACCCCCCCCCCCCCCCACCCCCCCCCCCCCCCACCCCCCCCCCCCCCCACCCCCCCCCCCCCCCACCCCCCCCCCCCCCCACCCCCCCCCCCCCCCACCCCCCCCCCCCCCCACCCCCCCCCCCCCCCACCCCCCCCCCCCCCCACCCCCCCCCCCCCCCACCCCCCCCCCCCCCCACCCCCCCCCCCCCCCACCCCCCCCCCCCCCCACCCCCCCCCCCCCCCACCCCCCCCCCCCCCCACCCCCCCCCCCCCCCACCCCCCCCCCCCCCCACCCCCCCCCCCCCCCACCCCCCCCCCCCCCCACCCCCCCCCCCCCCCACCCCCCCCCCCCCCCACCCCCCCCCCCCCCCACCCCCCCCCCCCCCCACCCCCCCCCCCCCCCACCCCCCCCCCCCCCCACCCCCCCCCCCCCCCACCCCCCCCCCCCCCCACCCCCCCCCCCCCCCACCCCCCCCCCCCCCCACCCCCCCCCCCCCCCACCCCCCCCCCCCCCCACCCCCCCCCCCCCCCACCCCCCCCCCCCCCCACCCCCCCCCCCCCCCACCCCCCCCCCCCCCCACCCCCCCCCCCCCCCACCCCCCCCCCCCCCCACCCCCCCCCCCCCCCACCCCCCCCCCCCCCCACCCCCCCCCCCCCCCACCCCCCCCCCCCCCCACCCCCCCCCCCCCCCACCCCCCCCCCCCCCCACCCCCCCCCCCCCCCACCCCCCCCCCCCCCCACCCCCCCCCCCCCCCACCCCCCCCCCCCCCCACCCCCCCCCCCCCCCACCCCCCCCCCCCCCCACCCCCCCCCCCCCCCACCCCCCCCCCCCCCCACCCCCCCCCCCCCCCACCCCCCCCCCCCCCCACCCCCCCCCCCCCCCACCCCCCCCCCCCCCCACCCCCCCCCCCCCCCACCCCCCCCCCCCCCCACCCCCCCCCCCCCCCACCCCCCCCCCCCCCCACCCCCCCCCCCCCCCACCCCCCCCCCCCCCCACCCCCCCCCCCCCCCACCCCCCCCCCCCCCCACCCCCCCCCCCCCCCACCCCCCCCCCCCCCCACCCCCCCCCCCCCCCACCCCCCCCCCCCCCCACCCCCCCCCCCCCCCACCCCCCCCCCCCCCCACCCCCCCCCCCCCCCACCCCCCCCCCCCCCCACCCCCCCCCCCCCCCACCCCCCCCCCCCCCCACCCCCCCCCCCCCCCACCCCCCCCCCCCCCCACCCCCCCCCCCCCCCACCCCCCCCCCCCCCCACCCCCCCCCCCCCCCACCCCCCCCCCCCCCCACCCCCCCCCCCCCCCACCCCCCCCCCCCCCCACCCCCCCCCCCCCCCACCCCCCCCCCCCCCCACCCCCCCCCCCCCCCACCCCCCCCCCCCCCCACCCCCCCCCCCCCCCACCCCCCCCCCCCCCCACCCCCCCCCCCCCCCACCCCCCCCCCCCCCCACCCCCCCCCCCCCCCACCCCCCCCCCCCCCCACCCCCCCCCCCCCCCACCCCCCCCCCCCCCCACCCCCCCCCCCCCCCACCCCCCCCCCCCCCCACCCCCCCCCCCCCCCACCCCCCCCCCCCCCCACCCCCCCCCCCCCCCACCCCCCCCCCCCCCCACCCCCCCCCCCCCCCACCCCCCCCCCCCCCCACCCCCCCCCCCCCCCACCCCCCCCCCCCCCCACCCCCCCCCCCCCCCACCCCCCCCCCCCCCCACCCCCCCCCCCCCCCACCCCCCCCCCCCCCCACCCCCCCCCCCCCCCACCCCCCCCCCCCCCCACCCCCCCCCCCCCCCACCCCCCCCCCCCCCCACCCCCCCCCCCCCCCACCCCCCCCCCCCCCCACCCCCCCCCCCCCCCACCCCCCCCCCCCCCCACCCCCCCCCCCCCCCACCCCCCCCCCCCCCCACCCCCCCCCCCCCCCACCCCCCCCCCCCCCCACCCCCCCCCCCCCCCACCCCCCCCCCCCCCCACCCCCCCCCCCCCCCACCCCCCCCCCCCCCCACCCCCCCCCCCCCCCACCCCCCCCCCCCCCCACCCCCCCCCCCCCCCACCCCCCCCCCCCCCCACCCCCCCCCCCCCCCACCCCCCCCCCCCCCCACCCCCCCCCCCCCCCACCCCCCCCCCCCCCCACCCCCCCCCCCCCCCACCCCCCCCCCCCCCCACCCCCCCCCCCCCCCACCCCCCCCCCCCCCCACCCCCCCCCCCCCCCACCCCCCCCCCCCCCCACCCCCCCCCCCCCCCACCCCCCCCCCCCCCCACCCCCCCCCCCCCCCACCCCCCCCCCCCCCCACCCCCCCCCCCCCCCACCCCCCCCCCCCCCCACCCCCCCCCCCCCCCACCCCCCCCCCCCCCCACCCCCCCCCCCCCCCACCCCCCCCCCCCCCCACCCCCCCCCCCCCCCACCCCCCCCCCCCCCCACCCCCCCCCCCCCCCACCCCCCCCCCCCCCCACCCCCCCCCCCCCCCACCCCCCCCCCCCCCCACCCCCCCCCCCCCCCACCCCCCCCCCCCCCCACCCCCCCCCCCCCCCACCCCCCCCCCCCCCCACCCCCCCCCCCCCCCACCCCCCCCCCCCCCCACCCCCCCCCCCCCCCACCCCCCCCCCCCCCCACCCCCCCCCCCCCCCACCCCCCCCCCCCCCCACCCCCCCCCCCCCCCACCCCCCCCCCCCCCCACCCCCCCCCCCCCCCACCCCCCCCCCCCCCCACCCCCCCCCCCCCCCACCCCCCCCCCCCCCCACCCCCCCCCCCCCCCACCCCCCCCCCCCCCCACCCCCCCCCCCCCCCACCCCCCCCCCCCCCCACCCCCCCCCCCCCCCACCCCCCCCCCCCCCCACCCCCCCCCCCCCCCACCCCCCCCCCCCCCCACCCCCCCCCCCCCCCACCCCCCCCCCCCCCCACCCCCCCCCCCCCCCACCCCCCCCCCCCCCCACCCCCCCCCCCCCCCACCCCCCCCCCCCCCCACCCCCCCCCCCCCCCACCCCCCCCCCCCCCCACCCCCCCCCCCCCCCACCCCCCCCCCCCCCCACCCCCCCCCCCCCCCACCCCCCCCCCCCCCCACCCCCCCCCCCCCCCACCCCCCCCCCCCCCCACCCCCCCCCCCCCCCACCCCCCCCCCCCCCCACCCCCCCCCCCCCCCACCCCCCCCCCCCCCCACCCCCCCCCCCCCCCACCCCCCCCCCCCCCCACCCCCCCCCCCCCCCACCCCCCCCCCCCCCCACCCCCCCCCCCCCCCACCCCCCCCCCCCCCCACCCCCCCCCCCCCCCACCCCCCCCCCCCCCCACCCCCCCCCCCCCCCACCCCCCCCCCCCCCCACCCCCCCCCCCCCCCACCCCCCCCCCCCCCCACCCCCCCCCCCCCCCACCCCCCCCCCCCCCCACCCCCCCCCCCCCCCACCCCCCCCCCCCCCCACCCCCCCCCCCCCCCACCCCCCCCCCCCCCCACCCCCCCCCCCCCCCACCCCCCCCCCCCCCCACCCCCCCCCCCCCCCACCCCCCCCCCCCCCCACCCCCCCCCCCCCCCACCCCCCCCCCCCCCCACCCCCCCCCCCCCCCACCCCCCCCCCCCCCCACCCCCCCCCCCCCCCACCCCCCCCCCCCCCCACCCCCCCCCCCCCCCACCCCCCCCCCCCCCCACCCCCCCCCCCCCCCACCCCCCCCCCCCCCCACCCCCCCCCCCCCCCACCCCCCCCCCCCCCCACCCCCCCCCCCCCCCACCCCCCCCCCCCCCCACCCCCCCCCCCCCCCACCCCCCCCCCCCCCCACCCCCCCCCCCCCCCACCCCCCCCCCCCCCCACCCCCCCCCCCCCCCACCCCCCCCCCCCCCCACCCCCCCCCCCCCCCACCCCCCCCCCCCCCCACCCCCCCCCCCCCCCACCCCCCCCCCCCCCCACCCCCCCCCCCCCCCACCCCCCCCCCCCCCCACCCCCCCCCCCCCCCACCCCCCCCCCCCCCCACCCCCCCCCCCCCCCACCCCCCCCCCCCCCCACCCCCCCCCCCCCCCACCCCCCCCCCCCCCCACCCCCCCCCCCCCCCACCCCCCCCCCCCCCCACCCCCCCCCCCCCCCACCCCCCCCCCCCCCCACCCCCCCCCCCCCCCACCCCCCCCCCCCCCCACCCCCCCCCCCCCCCACCCCCCCCCCCCCCCACCCCCCCCCCCCCCCACCCCCCCCCCCCCCCACCCCCCCCCCCCCCCACCCCCCCCCCCCCCCACCCCCCCCCCCCCCCACCCCCCCCCCCCCCCACCCCCCCCCCCCCCCACCCCCCCCCCCCCCCACCCCCCCCCCCCCCCACCCCCCCAGTTATGGACTACAATTCCCATAAGTCCCTGCTAGCATGGCCAATTGGCCATGCTGGCAGGGGCTGATGGGAATTGTAGTCCATAACATCTGGAGTGCCAAAGGTTCGCCACCACGGGATTAGAGTGTAAGACTAGGACCTGGGTTCAGTCAGGAAAGCTTGCTGGAGGACCCTGGACACATCACACAGCCCCATCCAAGGGCTCATTTACAAATTCAGGATAATGGACACCCGAGGGCGGAATATGGGTTTAGGTTGCTTATCTCACTGCAGCAGCTGCCAATTCCCAGTTCCAACCTTAATACCATCAAACTAGCGGCCTGAAAGCAAACAACACAAAATACAGGACAACTTACCATTTCAAGGTCTCCATCGGCAACGGCTCTAAGGAGTTTCTCTACCTATATGGCCATAAAGCAAAGAGGAAGAGAGAGATATGTTGTAACGTTTGGACTGTAGAGTGATCTAAAAACCTAACCTCTGTTTCAGATCTGTAGTTTTGAGGGCTGGTTCATGCCCTCACGCATTCAGAGGGTCCTTTGGGAAGTCACCCACCCATCTGAATGACTTGGAGGGGCGGTATGCAACACCACCACGATTTGATTGATGGCAGCTGCATTTGTGAGACAGCGCATTTGCACAAATAGCGGTAGCTGTGCATACAGGCCTCACATAAACACTATCCCTGCATGACTGTTTCTTGCACATACAGCCAAGCGTAGCTGCACAGGGCTGGAGGTGAACATCAGGGCAGGAGAGGGGTCGGCCAGATGTACAAACTACCCCAAAGTCTTGAAACAAACAGAAAACTCTTACCAGCTTGAACCGTATGGACGGTGCCTGAGGAATGCACCAGTGAAGTATAGTAGGTTAGCCTAACCATGGGAGACTAGGACTAGAGAGGCTGGGGTTCAGATGCCCCACTTGGCCACAAAACTCACCAGATGAGCCCAGGTCAGTCATTCTCTGAACCTAATTTCACACGTGGACACTCCACATACAGCAGGGACGTGTAACAGAGGCCCACTCCTTCTCCCAGAGGATAAAATGAAGGAGTAGGAAGAGAACCACATACACCCAACCCCCCCCCCCCCCCCCCCCCCCCCCCCCCCGAGCTCTATGGAGGAAAGGCTGGATAAAAATGAGACAGGTATAGGCAGCCACAGTTGGCCGTCTGGCCTTCTTCCGCACTGCTAATGATCCAAGGCTTCTTAATCTTACCTCCTTGTAATAAGCTTTTGTTCTGTCTTGTCTATTGATGGAAGTTGTGGCGGCTGAAGATAAACTGGACCCAGATGACGCTTGGCTGGCTGTGTCCTCTGACCTGGTTAGCGACTGACGGGGTCATCAAAGAAAGCAAAAAAAGGGGTGGGGAAGGTTTGCAGCATCACCATTACCAATCTTGGCTGATGGGCCGAATGTCCTTATTGCTAAAGGACGGGCTTACAGCAAGCGTGCATCTGTTACCTGGGAAGCACTCTGCCTTCTTTCGAACCTTAGGTAGTTCAGCTCCATTAAAGACAGAATCTGCAGACAGATAAAATATTCATGAGCGCAAAGTGCAACTCCACCTCACAAGATATTTAGTGTTGAGATGACAAGCGTTGGTGTGAGACAACTGAGATCAGAAGCGAGAGCAGAGTAGAAAGCCTCCCTGTTTGCAGTGCTCGTCATACCTGTTGCACAGTTTAGAAGAAGAAGAAGAAGAGTTTGGATTTACATCCCCCCTTTCTCTCCTGTAAGGAGATTCAAAGGGGCTTAGAATCTCCTTTCCCTCCCCACCCCATAACAAACACCCTGTGAGGTGGGTGGAGCAGAGAGAGCTCAGAAGAACTGTGACTAGCCCAAGGTTACCCAGCTGGCATGTATTGGAGTGCACAAGCTAATCTGGTTCACCAGAGAAGCCTCCACAGCTCAAGTGGCAGAGTAGGGAATCAAACCCAGTTCTCCAGATTAGAGTGCACCTGCTCTTAACCACTACACCACACTGGCTCCCACTACACCTGCTCTTAATCACTACTTTACACTGGTTTAGAAGGAAAATAGTTGATTTCCTCCATCGAAAGCAAACTGAAACCATTTCGAAAGGCTCTGGCTATATACCCTCTTTGCAACTAAGTGCCAATTAGGTTCGTGGAGGAAATTAATTAAAAAACGAACAATGAGACATAAAAGGAGAAGTGATATAAAATTTAATGACCTGCACAGAAGCCTCAGAAGTCAAATTACAGTCTTCTTTCAAAACTGAAATTATCTTTAAATGCCTCCCTGATATGTATAATCTTTGCAACTAAGCACCAGTTGAGATCACAGTGGAGTTTCATTTAAAAAAACTTCAACGGAGGAGATAAATAAACAGTACCGTAGAATTTAATGCACATTGCACAGAAGTCTCCTTCATTCGGTTTTGAATATCCGGGTTGGCTCCGTTCTCCAACAGCACTTCTATGATGGCTTGGTAGCCCCAGCGAGCCGCTATATGAAGGGGGGTGTCTCCTTTTTCATTACCAATGTCTAATTTACATGAGTTGACATCGTAGTAGACTAAAGCCTTGACACACTACAAAGTTGGGAGGGGGAGGGGAAAAGATTATGCCAGTGAAACTATTCAGTATTGGAATGAAACAGTCTAAAGTTAATCTGCTTATTGTATGGCAAATAACACCAGCCTGTATAATATATTTTATGCAAGTAACATTGGAAAAGCTATTTCTTACCAACATGACAGGTGTTAGAAAATGCTACCTTATCTACATATTGAGAAACAATGAGCAAACTATGCTATACTGTGTCTGTCTGAATGAAGGATCTCTTTGACTCTGGATCTGAATCACCTCCTTGGGTCACAGATAGGTTTCCAGGGGGTCAAATAGTTGAAATAATTATAGTGCAGCGTATTCATTTCTTTCTCTGAGTGGTAAAGCAGTGGGAACGTCCTGTCCATATCCTGAAGACGCACCTGTTCTCTAGCCCACAAAGCCTGTGCAAAAGTTCCTCAGTCTTAAACACAATCAGCTTTCTCGAGTCCTTTCTTCCCCAGCTGATCCACTCACACCCTTCCTGTCCAACTACCAGAGGACCATCCCATCAAACCTTGCTCAAAATTGGAACACCACGAGATGTAAATTCATCAACTCTACTTGAAAGCTAATCAAAAACTGGACTCTCTCCAGTTCTGACTCATCTGAGTCATTTTCCACTGTATTTTTCTCTCTTGAGAACAGAACTCCACTTTGTCCAGGGAGATTGCCTCTCTTAGCATTGCCACAGTGTCAAAATTTCCTATATCTAGTCTGCCCAAACTATAGCCTCTCGCTCAGCGTTCTCTCAATTGCCATTGGTTCTGTTGAACTGTGCCCAACATCACCTCTCTCTGTGCATCCAATGCGGGCATTGCATTCTTCCAACTTGGACCTTCCTCTTCTGGATCAGGTAAATATCACCTTCACTGTAATGACCTCTGCTATTCCAAACCTAACTTTAACCTCTATCTAAATCCTAGGCTTCTTGAAACTCTGTGTGTATGTTTGTATTAAGGTAGAGATAACTGGACAGTCGTATATCCTATGTCTGTTATTGTATGTTTGTTTTTCTATTATGTTAAATGATATATATTCAGTAAAAACAAGTTTAAAAAAAGAAACTCTGTGTGTATGTGTATATTCTGTCAAACTGCGTGTGTACCTTTCATTATTTTTGCTCTTTAATAAAATTGCAAAACTTCACTCACATTCTGGTTTCCTGCAGGTTTCTAAAGGGAGACACCCCCGTATAAATTGGTGGGAAACATCCTAGTAGCCCAGCCTCTTGCATTGCAAGATGTGTCCCCTTTAATTCCCCAACCGAAACAGGACAGACCCCCCCCCCACAATTCAGGTAATACCTGGTACAATTTTAGTTTGTGGCAAATTACTTACATCCTCATGGCCGTAAGTACAAGCTAAATGCAGCGGTGTGTTGCCATTGTTGTCTTGAATTTCAGTGCTAGCTTTATAGTGCAGCAATAGGAGCTGAAAAGGGGAAGCGAGACAATGTCCTTTATAAGAGGGGGGGGGAAATGCAAAGGCTTAAGTTTCTAAGCAAATGAATCAGGTCTGCTCGTCTCCCTCAGCTTGAAAGCAGCCAAATGAAAACATTTCATCTGTTTTTTTTTATCCCACTTTGACTCAGTTCCTGGCCAAGATCAATGCTTCCCACCACACACTATTGAAAACCAAATGAGCTTGACGGCCCAGGCACCCAGAAGTTATACCGCCCACTAGATGCCGCAGTACAGAACAATACAGGCCAATTCAATAGCGGATGCTTCAGAGGCCCTCTGCAGAATGAGAAAGAAGCTTCCTCATACTAAATGAATGCACAACATTAGCCTGATAAAGGATTTCTTTGTTTTGGATGGAGAGAATGGCTCAACTTCAAAGCACTTCTCGAAATAAAGAGATAGGTAGAACTGAAATAGTGCCTTTCAGGTACTTCACTTATATTGTCCCATGTGTATGCAAGGTAAACAGCATATACCTTTTTTTCCTTTTGATGCTTCACATTTTTATCTCCAACCTTCCTCCACAGAGATCAAGGTAACTATATGAAGTTACCTTATACTGAATGGGGACTTTGCTCAGTATTGCTAAAAAAACCCTTCCTTTAACAAGAAAATCCAGGACTGGATCTGTGACCTTCTGAACATAAAGCTTGTTTCCTGCCACTGAGTCACAATCCCTTTTAAAGTTTTAATGACTTTTTTTGGCCTTGCAAAACAATCCTGTAAAGTAGGCGAGTAAGTGACTAAACCAAGGTCAACCAGTGAACGGTGAGTGACTCTGCAGTCCAAATGTAACACAGATTAAGCTTCCTTAAACCAAATAGGGTGTTTATCAAACTCAGCAGTGCTTACTTTGACAGCCCCCGTAGGAAAATAATCTTATAGGTTGTGACCCTTCGAATATTGGTGAAGTGACTACACAAATGCTAAGTGGTTATTCCAATACTGTTTGTAGATTAGCAAGCGTATGGCATATCGACACTTGACGATTGGTATGTACAGTGGAACCTAGTTTTTCGTTGTTAATTCATCCGGGGAACCTCGGCAAAACCCGAAACTAACGAAAACTGAGGCTCCCATTGGCAAGCAGTGGAGCAGAAGGGGGTTGCCGGTTTTTGCCGCAAATTTAGTGCACGTGCGCTGGTGAAAACCAATGAAAACCGAAGCACCCGACGAAAACCGAGGCAAAATTTTTGCCCAAAGAATCAGCGAAAACAGAAACCGACGAACTCCGAAGGCAACGAAAACCGAGGTTCCGCTGTATCTATTTAGTTCAATTCACAACTACTGAATAATTTTTTATTGTCAAAGGAAAGTGAACTTGCTAGGAACCCTGAAGCTTTTGGGCTGAAATTTAAATATAGCAGATTTTTTCCCCATTTCCATTTTCTTCCTATTTCTAGCATAAAGTGTTATATGCTTTAAGAAGCTTTAAACTGGATTGCAGTTTGCTTGATACAGGAGCCTGCAGGAACCATCGTTCAACCAGACTTCTGAATAGGCTGTCAATTCCGTCAAGAGCAAGACAAACAAGCTATTTAGAAGGTTTTTTCCCTTTCAATTTGCAAGCACAATTGGACAGAAAAGAATGTAACTATTCTCTGGATCTTTTTTTTTAAAAAAAACTGGAGTTCTGCAAAAGATCTCTCACTAATCTTTCGGAGCTTACGGTAACATTCTGATATCCTTTCTGGCAGGCGAGGTGAAGCGGGGTTGATCCGTGGTAATCTGTAGCATTGACAACAGCTCCTTTGGAAACTAACAAGTCGATTAACGAGGCTTGCCCTGTGCAAAATATATGCTTGTTAGAATCAAAATAGCCCCTCAGGAGGTTAAAACCCAGCTTCTATTCCCCACGGCACCTTGTGAGCATAACAATCTGTTCTTCCCCCCTTGTGTAAGTAATATGGTAGATATCCTTAGGATTCGCTCCACGGTGGTAAGCATTCCCCAATTTACAATAGCTTATTCCAGGTCACAGCTCAGCAAGGAGTTTTCTACCCACAATAACTGGATCGAAATTGTCTCTGGAGGGAGTCCACTAAGAAATGAAGGGCAACTTTAAATTGCAGGT
The DNA here is from genome assembly GCF_021028975.2 of Sphaerodactylus townsendi. NCBI lineage: Eukaryota > Metazoa > Chordata > Lepidosauria > Squamata > Sphaerodactylidae > Sphaerodactylus > Sphaerodactylus townsendi. Next base: position 20,201,777 of record NC_059438.1, read on the forward strand.
ACAAAGAAAAAGCAATCTCCTCTTGGGTTCTTGAAAAGCCACGGCAACTACAAATGCCCTGGAATAACGGTCTTGCTTGCAATTGTAAGCAAGTTTGATTGGCGTACAGTGGACGGATGCCGCAGTTGCATGCTTAATGCCGCAGAAAGGATTAAGGAGGATTCCAGAGAGGTTCTACCCGTTCACAAGACTGAGCAGGTCCAGGGGTTCAGAAAGCCAAAAAAGTCGCCAAGCCAGAGGGTTTCCAGCTCTGGGCAGGAACGTTCTTGGAGATTTGGGGGTGGAGTTTGGGGAGGACAGATTCTACGTGAATCTGTCCAACCATGTTTAAAAGACATGGAACGCATTTTCCAAAGCAGGTAGAAAGTTTGACCACTGCTACGTTAATTAATCTGTGAAGAAGAACGTGCTCTGCTTACCACATATAGCAGCTATATGAAGTGGGGTGAATCCCCGGTCGTCTCTAGAAAAAGGTGTGACAATGGACGGATCGTTCAGCTTCCTTAAAATAAGGAGGACATCATTAGCTATTGGGATTACTGAAGTGTGTCTTTTATTCAGGACAAACTACATGTTACTCTGCCTGCTGCAGAGACTTTCAGAAAGACAGCGACTGAGCCTTCCTGGAGGAAACTGAATTCTGAAGCGCCACTGGGACCCAATTCTGATCAGGACCGTGGTGCCAGGCAAGGAGGGGCATCACCCCTTATGTCCCACATAGGCCGCTACGATCAATGGTGGCTGAATTGCTGGAGATCCCAGGCCCTGCGAGGATGTTGCTGGCCTCGACCCAGGCCAGGGCCTTTACGGCTCTGGCCCCTGCCTGGTGGAATGCTCTACCTCCAGCTGTCTGGGCCCTGCAGGACCTTGGTGAGTTCCGCAGGGCCTGTAAGACAGAGCTATTCCACCGGGCTTTTGGAGGGGCCGGCCGCGGTCCCACCGCCCCCCGTTGAAACTGAAATCAAAGCTGCCTGTTAGGACCACCTGGCTGGGCCCTAATTCCACCTTGGGCCCTGCCTATCTCCTCCCCTTCCTTCTCTCTTCTTTTTTCTTTGGCCTTTAGATCGGGCGCCTGTGTGTATATGTGTATATGTTTTTTACACAATCTTGCTGTTTTAATTTATTTATTGTTATTAATTGCTGCTGATTTTAATGGGGTAATTTTATGCTGTACCAATTTGCTGTTGGAAACAACAGTGTTGTGAGCCACCTCAAGCCCTTCGGGGATGAGGCGGCATATAAATTTAATTAACAAACAAACAAACAAACAAACAAACCATCAGGACATGCAGTGCTGTCCTGATTCCAAATGGCCTCAGGGATGTTATTTGCCCCGTGGAGTGGTGGCACATTCAAGTATTCAATGCACACGCAGTCCCCCAGTCGGGCAAATAATCAAACTGGGCCATTTCAGGTTGGGGGAAAGGCATGGGGGAAAGGCTGAAGTCCTTTCTCCTCCCCACCAAGTTCCCAGCTTGTATTGGGCCACAGCGATACTTCAGAATTAAGTTTCCACAGGGAATTCGCAGCTGCCATCTGGCCACGTTTCCCCACAGTAATAACGTATTTCAGATGTCTAGTGAGTCCTCAATTGCTTTCAATTCATAAGCAAGCAGAAGCACTAGGTGTGAGCTGGTTTCGCGCAGTGCTCAACAGTGCTCGTTTCCAAAGAAGACTGCACGGGAATGCGTCATTCATTTGGAAACGACAAGATTTATTTGTTCGTCGTCATGGCCAACTAAACCTTGGTTTTAAACCAAAGTTCATCCAACCAGAGCAACTATTCTTCCTCTTTATTGGCATGAGGGTGTCCCGGACAGGGCCTGAATTTCTGTCTCCCACAGAGCCTGCGTCACTGCAGAGCCACTAAATCCTTAAAGTTAGAATCTCCTCCCACCCTACCCCCCACAAAATCTCCAGCACTGGAAAGAGTCGCTATTTCTCCCTGCATCCGCTCTCACTTAGACTTTGCAAGTCCATTGGAAATGTCTGGAATAAACAAGAACACAGCCCTTACCCAGAGACCAGTTTTTCACATTTGTCGCAAAAGCAGAGCGGATGGCACATTTTTTGCACAGTGTCCTTATCGCTGTCTCCTTGGCTCAGTAAGCGCTCGACTTCATCCTGGTTGCCTGAAGCAACATGCTAAAGAAGAGGCAAATGGGTATAAGACACGTGCTAGCAGAAAAGCAACTGTGAACCAGTTGGGGTGGGGCATACGGGTGGAGGAGGAGCAGGACGGCTGTTGCAAAGCAGGAACTTGGTACCCACATTGTACCTCTCCATCTGGCCACTGTTCCTCTCCATCCGAGCTCCTCCTTTGCAACATCCCTCCCATCTTCTGACTGGGATATAAGGACTCAGAGATCTCCATTCCGACTTGTATTTGATAAAGGGCGCTCTGAATCTCAGAAGCTTATACCCACAAAATCTTATGGGTCTCTAAGGTACATCTGGAGTTAACACTTGCTATGTTTGTTGAACGTGTGCATTCAACTGCAAGCGCTTCAGTATGGAGAAAAGGCACTGATCATGAGCCACAGCTAAATACTGATCATACAAGGCAGCGTAAATAGGCAACCTTTTGCTAAGCCCATTGATTTCATCAGTCTCAGAAGCACATACATTTGCTTAGGACTGCAATGTTTAAAAAAAACTATATTCAAAGCTTAGTGGGAAAGATTTTCACTAGTTATAGGAGCCTCCAAAGGAAGGGAATTCACTTAGCCTTTTAATAGGGACAACATTTTTACAAGTTGCTACTGTTTCCTGTACCCCAAGATTAATCTGAGGCAAACGTGCAATAATGATTGTTCTAATGTCTGATGAAGTCAGTGCACAAAAAACATGGGTTTTTTTACTGCAGAACCCAAATGGATTAGAATTCCCATTACCATGAGAACTAAGAAGCATTCTCCAGCAACAGCCTGACCACCATCTCTTTTAAACATAGGACCTCACCCTTAAAGAGGTTTTCCTGCACATAATAAGCACACTCAACATATTAACCACTCAGAAAGAGGTCAAGAGTGAACAGAACTAAGTCCACATTCCTGGATGCCAAGAACTGCAGTTCAGTCAATACATTCTGACCAGATATGATCCAGATGCCTTGACTCAATGTTGGAGAGATTGCAAATGATTTTGTCAACCAGAAAAAAAACCCCTCTCCTCTGCCACATTGTAGTGGACTACCAACAGCTCTAAACCTTCCAAGAAGGGAGGGCAAATTTACATAGCTGATACAACAGTGAAGTACCTGAAAAAAGCAGTCAATTGGCGTCATAGACATCTGAGAGAGCAAATTCATTCTTTGTCGCAAGAACAGCTTTTCGCTAAACCCTTCAGATCCCTACAAGAGAAAAAACGAACCACTTAGACAAAAATATCTAGACAATACACTTATATTTCTAATGCATGCTTGCCTGGCGATGGAAGCTTTTCTAAGCAGACCTACTCAAAAGCAAGTCCCTTTAAGTTGAATAGCATTTATTCCCAAGTAATTGTGTAGCCTTAGTGTAGCACAGAGAAGACAGTGTAGTGGTCAGAAGGTCAGATCAGGGAGTGCCAGATTCATCCCAGTGCCCTAAAAGAAGAGAGAAGAGTTTGGATTTATACCCCACCTTTCTCTCCTGTAAGGAGACTCAAGGTGCCCCCCCCCCCCCCCACCCCCCCCCCCCCCCACCCCCCCCCCCCCCCACCCCCCCCCCCCCCCACCCCCCCCCCCCCCCACCCCCCCCCCCCCCCACCCCCCCCCCCCCCCACCCCCCCCCCCCCCCACCCCCCCCCCCCCCCACCCCCCCCCCCCCCCACCCCCCCCCCCCCCCACCCCCCCCCCCCCCCACCCCCCCCCCCCCCCACCCCCCCCCCCCCCCACCCCCCCCCCCCCCCACCCCCCCCCCCCCCCACCCCCCCCCCCCCCCACCCCCCCCCCCCCCCACCCCCCCCCCCCCCCACCCCCCCCCCCCCCCACCCCCCCCCCCCCCCACCCCCCCCCCCCCCCACCCCCCCCCCCCCCCACCCCCCCCCCCCCCCACCCCCCCCCCCCCCCACCCCCCCCCCCCCCCACCCCCCCCCCCCCCCACCCCCCCCCCCCCCCACCCCCCCCCCCCCCCACCCCCCCCCCCCCCCACCCCCCCCCCCCCCCACCCCCCCCCCCCCCCACCCCCCCCCCCCCCCACCCCCCCCCCCCCCCACCCCCCCCCCCCCCCACCCCCCCCCCCCCCCACCCCCCCCCCCCCCCACCCCCCCCCCCCCCCACCCCCCCCCCCCCCCACCCCCCCCCCCCCCCACCCCCCCCCCCCCCCACCCCCCCCCCCCCCCACCCCCCCCCCCCCCCACCCCCCCCCCCCCCCACCCCCCCCCCCCCCCACCCCCCCCCCCCCCCACCCCCCCCCCCCCCCACCCCCCCCCCCCCCCACCCCCCCCCCCCCCCACCCCCCCCCCCCCCCACCCCCCCCCCCCCCCACCCCCCCCCCCCCCCACCCCCCCCCCCCCCCACCCCCCCCCCCCCCCACCCCCCCCCCCCCCCACCCCCCCCCCCCCCCACCCCCCCCCCCCCCCACCCCCCCCCCCCCCCACCCCCCCCCCCCCCCACCCCCCCCCCCCCCCACCCCCCCCCCCCCCCACCCCCCCCCCCCCCCACCCCCCCCCCCCCCCACCCCCCCCCCCCCCCACCCCCCCCCCCCCCCACCCCCCCCCCCCCCCACCCCCCCCCCCCCCCACCCCCCCCCCCCCCCACCCCCCCCCCCCCCCACCCCCCCCCCCCCCCACCCCCCCCCCCCCCCACCCCCCCCCCCCCCCACCCCCCCCCCCCCCCACCCCCCCCCCCCCCCACCCCCCCCCCCCCCCACCCCCCCCCCCCCCCACCCCCCCCCCCCCCCACCCCCCCCCCCCCCCACCCCCCCCCCCCCCCACCCCCCCCCCCCCCCACCCCCCCCCCCCCCCACCCCCCCCCCCCCCCACCCCCCCCCCCCCCCACCCCCCCCCCCCCCCACCCCCCCCCCCCCCCACCCCCCCCCCCCCCCACCCCCCCCCCCCCCCACCCCCCCCCCCCCCCACCCCCCCCCCCCCCCACCCCCCCCCCCCCCCACCCCCCCCCCCCCCCACCCCCCCCCCCCCCCACCCCCCCCCCCCCCCACCCCCCCCCCCCCCCACCCCCCCCCCCCCCCACCCCCCCCCCCCCCCACCCCCCCCCCCCCCCACCCCCCCCCCCCCCCACCCCCCCCCCCCCCCACCCCCCCCCCCCCCCACCCCCCCCCCCCCCCACCCCCCCCCCCCCCCACCCCCCCCCCCCCCCACCCCCCCCCCCCCCCACCCCCCCCCCCCCCCACCCCCCCCCCCCCCCACCCCCCCCCCCCCCCACCCCCCCCCCCCCCCACCCCCCCCCCCCCCCACCCCCCCCCCCCCCCACCCCCCCCCCCCCCCACCCCCCCCCCCCCCCACCCCCCCCCCCCCCCACCCCCCCCCCCCCCCACCCCCCCCCCCCCCCACCCCCCCCCCCCCCCACCCCCCCCCCCCCCCACCCCCCCCCCCCCCCACCCCCCCCCCCCCCCACCCCCCCCCCCCCCCACCCCCCCCCCCCCCCACCCCCCCCCCCCCCCACCCCCCCCCCCCCCCACCCCCCCCCCCCCCCACCCCCCCCCCCCCCCACCCCCCCCCCCCCCCACCCCCCCCCCCCCCCACCCCCCCCCCCCCCCACCCCCCCCCCCCCCCACCCCCCCCCCCCCCCACCCCCCCCCCCCCCCACCCCCCCCCCCCCCCACCCCCCCCCCCCCCCACCCCCCCCCCCCCCCACCCCCCCCCCCCCCCACCCCCCCCCCCCCCCACCCCCCCCCCCCCCCACCCCCCCCCCCCCCCACCCCCCCCCCCCCCCACCCCCCCCCCCCCCCACCCCCCCCCCCCCCCACCCCCCCCCCCCCCCACCCCCCCCCCCCCCCACCCCCCCCCCCCCCCACCCCCCCCCCCCCCCACCCCCCCCCCCCCCCACCCCCCCCCCCCCCCACCCCCCCCCCCCCCCACCCCCCCCCCCCCCCACCCCCCCCCCCCCCCACCCCCCCCCCCCCCCACCCCCCCCCCCCCCCACCCCCCCCCCCCCCCACCCCCCCCCCCCCCCACCCCCCCCCCCCCCCACCCCCCCCCCCCCCCACCCCCCCCCCCCCCCACCCCCCCCCCCCCCCACCCCCCCCCCCCCCCACCCCCCCCCCCCCCCACCCCCCCCCCCCCCCACCCCCCCCCCCCCCCACCCCCCCCCCCCCCCACCCCCCCCCCCCCCCACCCCCCCCCCCCCCCACCCCCCCCCCCCCCCACCCCCCCCCCCCCCCACCCCCCCCCCCCCCCACCCCCCCCCCCCCCCACCCCCCCCCCCCCCCACCCCCCCCCCCCCCCACCCCCCCCCCCCCCCACCCCCCCCCCCCCCCACCCCCCCCCCCCCCCACCCCCCCCCCCCCCCACCCCCCCCCCCCCCCACCCCCCCCCCCCCCCACCCCCCCCCCCCCCCACCCCCCCCCCCCCCCACCCCCCCCCCCCCCCACCCCCCCCCCCCCCCACCCCCCCCCCCCCCCACCCCCCCCCCCCCCCACCCCCCCCCCCCCCCACCCCCCCCCCCCCCCACCCCCCCCCCCCCCCACCCCCCCCCCCCCCCACCCCCCCCCCCCCCCACCCCCCCCCCCCCCCACCCCCCCCCCCCCCCACCCCCCCCCCCCCCCACCCCCCCCCCCCCCCACCCCCCCCCCCCCCCACCCCCCCCCCCCCCCACCCCCCCCCCCCCCCACCCCCCCCCCCCCCCACCCCCCCCCCCCCCCACCCCCCCCCCCCCCCACCCCCCCCCCCCCCCACCCCCCCCCCCCCCCACCCCCCCCCCCCCCCACCCCCCCCCCCCCCCACCCCCCCCCCCCCCCACCCCCCCCCCCCCCCACCCCCCCCCCCCCCCACCCCCCCCCCCCCCCACCCCCCCCCCCCCCCACCCCCCCCCCCCCCCACCCCCCCCCCCCCCCACCCCCCCCCCCCCCCACCCCCCCCCCCCCCCACCCCCCCCCCCCCCCACCCCCCCCCCCCCCCACCCCCCCCCCCCCCCACCCCCCCCCCCCCCCACCCCCCCCCCCCCCCACCCCCCCCCCCCCCCACCCCCCCCCCCCCCCACCCCCCCCCCCCCCCACCCCCCCCCCCCCCCACCCCCCCCCCCCCCCACCCCCCCCCCCCCCCACCCCCCCCCCCCCCCACCCCCCCCCCCCCCCACCCCCCCCCCCCCCCACCCCCCCCCCCCCCCACCCCCCCCCCCCCCCACCCCCCCCCCCCCCCACCCCCCCCCCCCCCCACCCCCCCCCCCCCCCACCCCCCCCCCCCCCCACCCCCCCCCCCCCCCACCCCCCCCCCCCCCCACCCCCCCCCCCCCCCACCCCCCCCCCCCCCCACCCCCCCCCCCCCCCACCCCCCCCCCCCCCCACCCCCCCCCCCCCCCACCCCCCCCCCCCCCCACCCCCCCCCCCCCCCACCCCCCCCCCCCCCCACCCCCCCCCCCCCCCACCCCCCCCCCCCCCCACCCCCCCCCCCCCCCACCCCCCCCCCCCCCCACCCCCCCCCCCCCCCACCCCCCCCCCCCCCCACCCCCCCCCCCCCCCACCCCCCCCCCCCCCCACCCCCCCCCCCCCCCACCCCCCCCCCCCCCCACCCCCCCCCCCCCCCACCCCCCCCCCCCCCCACCCCCCCCCCCCCCCACCCCCCCCCCCCCCCACCCCCCCCCCCCCCCACCCCCCCCCCCCCCCACCCCCCCCCCCCCCCACCCCCCCCCCCCCCCACCCCCCCCCCCCCCCACCCCCCCCCCCCCCCACCCCCCCCCCCCCCCACCCCCCCCCCCCCCCACCCCCCCCCCCCCCCACCCCCCCCCCCCCCCACCCCCCCCCCCCCCCACCCCCCCCCCCCCCCACCCCCCCCCCCCCCCACCCCCCCCCCCCCCCACCCCCCCCCCCCCCCACCCCCCCCCCCCCCCACCCCCCCCCCCCCCCACCCCCCCCCCCCCCCACCCCCCCCCCCCCCCACCCCCCCCCCCCCCCACCCCCCCCCCCCCCCACCCCCCCCCCCCCCCACCCCCCCCCCCCCCCACCCCCCCCCCCCCCCACCCCCCCCCCCCCCCACCCCCCCCCCCCCCCACCCCCCCCCCCCCCCACCCCCCCCCCCCCCCACCCCCCCCCCCCCCCACCCCCCCCCCCCCCCACCCCCCCCCCCCCCCACCCCCCCCCCCCCCCACCCCCCCCCCCCCCCACCCCCCCCCCCCCCCACCCCCCCCCCCCCCCACCCCCCCCCCCCCCCACCCCCCCCCCCCCCCACCCCCCCCCCCCCCCACCCCCCCCCCCCCCCACCCCCCCCCCCCCCCACCCCCCCCCCCCCCCACCCCCCCCCCCCCCCACCCCCCCCCCCCCCCACCCCCCCCCCCCCCCACCCCCCCCCCCCCCCACCCCCCCCCCCCCCCACCCCCCCCCCCCCCCACCCCCCCCCCCCCCCACCCCCCCCCCCCCCCACCCCCCCCCCCCCCCACCCCCCCCCCCCCCCACCCCCCCCCCCCCCCACCCCCCCCCCCCCCCACCCCCCCCCCCCCCCACCCCCCCCCCCCCCCACCCCCCCCCCCCCCCACCCCCCCCCCCCCCCACCCCCCCCCCCCCCCACCCCCCCCCCCCCCCACCCCCCCCCCCCCCCACCCCCCCCCCCCCCCACCCCCCCCCCCCCCCACCCCCCCCCCCCCCCACCCCCCCCCCCCCCCACCCCCCCCCCCCCCCACCCCCCCCCCCCCCCACCCCCCCCCCCCCCCACCCCCCCCCCCCCCCACCCCCCCCCCCCCCCACCCCCCCCCCCCCCCACCCCCCCCCCCCCCCACCCCCCCCCCCCCCCACCCCCCCCCCCCCCCACCCCCCCCCCCCCCCACCCCCCCCCCCCCCCACCCCCCCCCCCCCCCACCCCCCCCCCCCCCCACCCCCCCCCCCCCCCACCCCCCCCCCCCCCCACCCCCCCCCCCCCCCACCCCCCCCCCCCCCCACCCCCCCCCCCCCCCACCCCCCCCCCCCCCCACCCCCCCCCCCCCCCACCCCCCCCCCCCCCCACCCCCCCCCCCCCCCACCCCCCCCCCCCCCCACCCCCCCCCCCCCCCACCCCCCCCCCCCCCCACCCCCCCCCCCCCCCACCCCCCCCCCCCCCCACCCCCCCCCCCCCCCACCCCCCCCCCCCCCCACCCCCCCCCCCCCCCACCCCCCCCCCCCCCCACCCCCCCCCCCCCCCACCCCCCCCCCCCCCCACCCCCCCCCCCCCCCACCCCCCCCCCCCCCCACCCCCCCCCCCCCCCACCCCCCCCCCCCCCCACCCCCCCCCCCCCCCACCCCCCCCCCCCCCCACCCCCCCCCCCCCCCACCCCCCCCCCCCCCCACCCCCCCCCCCCCCCACCCCCCCCCCCCCCCACCCCCCCCCCCCCCCACCCCCCCCCCCCCCCACCCCCCCCCCCCCCCACCCCCCCCCCCCCCCACCCCCCCCCCCCCCCACCCCCCCCCCCCCCCACCCCCCCCCCCCCCCACCCCCCCCCCCCCCCACCCCCCCCCCCCCCCACCCCCCCCCCCCCCCACCCCCCCCCCCCCCCACCCCCCCCCCCCCCCACCCCCCCCCCCCCCCACCCCCCCCCCCCCCCACCCCCCCCCCCCCCCACCCCCCCCCCCCCCCACCCCCCCCCCCCCCCACCCCCCCCCCCCCCCACCCCCCCCCCCCCCCACCCCCCCCCCCCCCCACCCCCCCCCCCCCCCACCCCCCCCCCCCCCCACCCCCCCCCCCCCCCACCCCCCCCCCCCCCCACCCCCCCCCCCCCCCACCCCCCCCCCCCCCCACCCCCCCCCCCCCCCACCCCCCCCCCCCCCCACCCCCCCCCCCCCCCACCCCCCCCCCCCCCCACCCCCCCCCCCCCCCACCCCCCCCCCCCCCCACCCCCCCCCCCCCCCACCCCCCCCCCCCCCCACCCCCCCCCCCCCCCACCCCCCCCCCCCCCCACCCCCCCCCCCCCCCACCCCCCCCCCCCCCCACCCCCCCCCCCCCCCACCCCCCCCCCCCCCCACCCCCCCCCCCCCCCACCCCCCCCCCCCCCCACCCCCCCCCCCCCCCACCCCCCCCCCCCCCCACCCCCCCCCCCCCCCACCCCCCCCCCCCCCCACCCCCCCCCCCCCCCACCCCCCCCCCCCCCCACCCCCCCCCCCCCCCACCCCCCCCCCCCCCCACCCCCCCCCCCCCCCACCCCCCCCCCCCCCCACCCCCCCCCCCCCCCACCCCCCCCCCCCCCCACCCCCCCCCCCCCCCACCCCCCCCCCCCCCCACCCCCCCCCCCCCCCACCCCCCCCCCCCCCCACCCCCCCCCCCCCCCACCCCCCCCCCCCCCCACCCCCCCCCCCCCCCACCCCCCCCCCCCCCCACCCCCCCCCCCCCCCACCCCCCCCCCCCCCCACCCCCCCCCCCCCCCACCCCCCCCCCCCCCCACCCCCCCCCCCCCCCACCCCCCCCCCCCCCCACCCCCCCCCCCCCCCACCCCCCCCCCCCCCCACCCCCCCCCCCCCCCACCCCCCCCCCCCCCCACCCCCCCCCCCCCCCACCCCCCCCCCCCCCCACCCCCCCCCCCCCCCACCCCCCCCCCCCCCCACCCCCCCCCCCCCCCACCCCCCCCCCCCCCCACCCCCCCCCCCCCCCACCCCCCCCCCCCCCCACCCCCCCCCCCCCCCACCCCCCCCCCCCCCCACCCCCCCCCCCCCCCACCCCCCCCCCCCCCCACCCCCCCCCCCCCCCACCCCCCCCCCCCCCCACCCCCCCCCCCCCCCACCCCCCCCCCCCCCCACCCCCCCCCCCCCCCACCCCCCCCCCCCCCCACCCCCCCCCCCCCCCACCCCCCCCCCCCCCCACCCCCCCCCCCCCCCACCCCCCCCCCCCCCCACCCCCCCCCCCCCCCACCCCCCCCCCCCCCCACCCCCCCCCCCCCCCACCCCCCCCCCCCCCCACCCCCCCCCCCCCCCACCCCCCCCCCCCCCCACCCCCCCCCCCCCCCACCCCCCCCCCCCCCCACCCCCCCCCCCCCCCACCCCCCCCCCCCCCCACCCCCCCCCCCCCCCACCCCCCCCCCCCCCCACCCCCCCCCCCCCCCACCCCCCCCCCCCCCCACCCCCCCCCCCCCCCACCCCCCCCCCCCCCCACCCCCCCCCCCCCCCACCCCCCCCCCCCCCCACCCCCCCCCCCCCCCACCCCCCCCCCCCCCCACCCCCCCCCCCCCCCACCCCCCCCCCCCCCCACCCCCCCCCCCCCCCACCCCCCCCCCCCCCCACCCCCCCCCCCCCCCACCCCCCCCCCCCCCCACCCCCCCCCCCCCCCACCCCCCCCCCCCCCCACCCCCCCCCCCCCCCACCCCCCCCCCCCCCCACCCCCCCCCCCCCCCACCCCCCCCCCCCCCCACCCCCCCCCCCCCCCACCCCCCCCCCCCCCCACCCCCCCCCCCCCCCACCCCCCCCCCCCCCCACCCCCCCCCCCCCCCACCCCCCCCCCCCCCCACCCCCCCCCCCCCCCACCCCCCCCCCCCCCCACCCCCCCCCCCCCCCACCCCCCCCCCCCCCCACCCCCCCCCCCCCCCACCCCCCCCCCCCCCCACCCCCCCCCCCCCCCACCCCCCCCCCCCCCCACCCCCCCCCCCCCCCACCCCCCCCCCCCCCCACCCCCCCCCCCCCCCACCCCCCCCCCCCCCCACCCCCCCCCCCCCCCACCCCCCCCCCCCCCCACCCCCCCCCCCCCCCACCCCCCCCCCCCCCCACCCCCCCCCCCCCCCACCCCCCCCCCCCCCCACCCCCCCCCCCCCCCACCCCCCCCCCCCCCCACCCCCCCCCCCCCCCACCCCCCCCCCCCCCCACCCCCCCCCCCCCCCACCCCCCCCCCCCCCCACCCCCCCCCCCCCCCACCCCCCCCCCCCCCCACCCCCCCCCCCCCCCACCCCCCCCCCCCCCCACCCCCCCCCCCCCCCACCCCCCCCCCCCCCCACCCCCCCCCCCCCCCACCCCCCCCCCCCCCCACCCCCCCCCCCCCCCACCCCCCCCCCCCCCCACCCCCCCCCCCCCCCACCCCCCCCCCCCCCCACCCCCCCCCCCCCCCACCCCCCCCCCCCCCCACCCCCCCCCCCCCCCACCCCCCCCCCCCCCCACCCCCCCCCCCCCCCACCCCCCCCCCCCCCCACCCCCCCCCCCCCCCACCCCCCCCCCCCCCCACCCCCCCCCCCCCCCACCCCCCCCCCCCCCCACCCCCCCCCCCCCCCACCCCCCCCCCCCCCCACCCCCCCCCCCCCCCACCCCCCCCCCCCCCCACCCCCCCCCCCCCCCACCCCCCCCCCCCCCCACCCCCCCCCCCCCCCACCCCCCCCCCCCCCCACCCCCCCCCCCCCCCACCCCCCCCCCCCCCCACCCCCCCCCCCCCCCACCCCCCCCCCCCCCCACCCCCCCCCCCCCCCACCCCCCCCCCCCCCCACCCCCCCCCCCCCCCACCCCCCCCCCCCCCCACCCCCCCCCCCCCCCACCCCCCCCCCCCCCCACCCCCCCCCCCCCCCACCCCCCCCCCCCCCCACCCCCCCCCCCCCCCACCCCCCCCCCCCCCCACCCCCCCCCCCCCCCACCCCCCCCCCCCCCCACCCCCCCCCCCCCCCACCCCCCCCCCCCCCCACCCCCCCCCCCCCCCACCCCCCCCCCCCCCCACCCCCCCCCCCCCCCACCCCCCCCCCCCCCCACCCCCCCCCCCCCCCACCCCCCCCCCCCCCCACCCCCCCCCCCCCCCACCCCCCCCCCCCCCCACCCCCCCCCCCCCCCACCCCCCCCCCCCCCCACCCCCCCCCCCCCCCACCCCCCCCCCCCCCCACCCCCCCCCCCCCCCACCCCCCCCCCCCCCCACCCCCCCCCCCCCCCACCCCCCCCCCCCCCCACCCCCCCCCCCCCCCACCCCCCCCCCCCCCCACCCCCCCCCCCCCCCACCCCCCCCCCCCCCCACCCCCCCCCCCCCCCACCCCCCCCCCCCCCCACCCCCCCCCCCCCCCACCCCCCCCCCCCCCCACCCCCCCCCCCCCCCACCCCCCCCCCCCCCCACCCCCCCCCCCCCCCACCCCCCCCCCCCCCCACCCCCCCCCCCCCCCACCCCCCCCCCCCCCCACCCCCCCCCCCCCCCACCCCCCCCCCCCCCCACCCCCCCCCCCCCCCACCCCCCCCCCCCCCCACCCCCCCCCCCCCCCACCCCCCCCCCCCCCCACCCCCCCCCCCCCCCACCCCCCCCCCCCCCCACCCCCCCCCCCCCCCACCCCCCCCCCCCCCCACCCCCCCCCCCCCCCACCCCCCCCCCCCCCCACCCCCCCCCCCCCCCACCCCCCCCCCCCCCCACCCCCCCCCCCCCCCACCCCCCCCCCCCCCCACCCCCCCCCCCCCCCACCCCCCCCCCCCCCCACCCCCCCCCCCCCCCACCCCCCCCCCCCCCCACCCCCCCCCCCCCCCACCCCCCCCCCCCCCCACCCCCCCCCCCCCCCACCCCCCCCCCCCCCCACCCCCCCCCCCCCCCACCCCCCCCCCCCCCCACCCCCCCCCCCCCCCACCCCCCCCCCCCCCCACCCCCCCCCCCCCCCACCCCCCCCCCCCCCCACCCCCCCCCCCCCCCACCCCCCCCCCCCCCCACCCCCCCCCCCCCCCACCCCCCCCCCCCCCCACCCCCCCCCCCCCCCACCCCCCCCCCCCCCCACCCCCCCCCCCCCCCACCCCCCCCCCCCCCCACCCCCCCCCCCCCCCACCCCCCCCCCCCCCCACCCCCCCCCCCCCCCACCCCCCCCCCCCCCCACCCCCCCCCCCCCCCACCCCCCCCCCCCCCCACCCCCCCCCCCCCCCACCCCCCCCCCCCCCCACCCCCCCCCCCCCCCACCCCCCCCCCCCCCCACCCCCCCCCCCCCCCACCCCCCCCCCCCCCCACCCCCCCCCCCCCCCACCCCCCCCCCCCCCCACCCCCCCCCCCCCCCACCCCCCCCCCCCCCCACCCCCCCCCCCCCCCACCCCCCCCCCCCCCCACCCCCCCCCCCCCCCACCCCCCCCCCCCCCCACCCCCCCCCCCCCCCACCCCCCCCCCCCCCCACCCCCCCCCCCCCCCACCCCCCCCCCCCCCCACCCCCCCCCCCCCCCACCCCCCCCCCCCCCCACCCCCCCCCCCCCCCACCCCCCCCCCCCCCCACCCCCCCCCCCCCCCACCCCCCCCCCCCCCCACCCCCCCCCCCCCCCACCCCCCCCCCCCCCCACCCCCCCCCCCCCCCACCCCCCCCCCCCCCCACCCCCCCCCCCCCCCACCCCCCCCCCCCCCCACCCCCCCCCCCCCCCACCCCCCCCCCCCCCCACCCCCCCCCCCCCCCACCCCCCCCCCCCCCCACCCCCCCCCCCCCCCACCCCCCCCCCCCCCCACCCCCCCCCCCCCCCACCCCCCCCCCCCCCCACCCCCCCCCCCCCCCACCCCCCCCCCCCCCCACCCCCCCCCCCCCCCACCCCCCCCCCCCCCCACCCCCCCCCCCCCCCACCCCCCCCCCCCCCCACCCCCCCCCCCCCCCACCCCCCCCCCCCCCCACCCCCCCCCCCCCCCACCCCCCCCCCCCCCCACCCCCCCCCCCCCCCACCCCCCCCCCCCCCCACCCCCCCCCCCCCCCACCCCCCCCCCCCCCCACCCCCCCCCCCCCCCACCCCCCCCCCCCCCCACCCCCCCCCCCCCCCACCCCCCCCCCCCCCCACCCCCCCCCCCCCCCACCCCCCCCCCCCCCCACCCCCCCCCCCCCCCACCCCCCCCCCCCCCCACCCCCCCCCCCCCCCACCCCCCCCCCCCCCCACCCCCCCCCCCCCCCACCCCCCCCCCCCCCCACCCCCCCCCCCCCCCACCCCCCCCCCCCCCCACCCCCCCCCCCCCCCACCCCCCCCCCCCCCCACCCCCCCCCCCCCCCACCCCCCCCCCCCCCCACCCCCCCCCCCCCCCACCCCCCCCCCCCCCCACCCCCCCCCCCCCCCACCCCCCCCCCCCCCCACCCCCCCCCCCCCCCACCCCCCCCCCCCCCCACCCCCCCCCCCCCCCACCCCCCCCCCCCCCCACCCCCCCCCCCCCCCACCCCCCCCCCCCCCCACCCCCCCCCCCCCCCACCCCCCCCCCCCCCCACCCCCCCCCCCCCCCACCCCCCCCCCCCCCCACCCCCCCCCCCCCCCACCCCCCCCCCCCCCCACCCCCCCCCCCCCCCACCCCCCCCCCCCCCCACCCCCCCCCCCCCCCACCCCCCCCCCCCCCCACCCCCCCCCCCCCCCACCCCCCCCCCCCCCCACCCCCCCCCCCCCCCACCCCCCCCCCCCCCCACCCCCCCCCCCCCCCACCCCCCCCCCCCCCCACCCCCCCCCCCCCCCACCCCCCCCCCCCCCCACCCCCCCCCCCCCCCACCCCCCCCCCCCCCCACCCCCCCCCCCCCCCACCCCCCCCCCCCCCCACCCCCCCCCCCCCCCACCCCCCCCCCCCCCCACCCCCCCCCCCCCCCACCCCCCCCCCCCCCCACCCCCCCCCCCCCCCACCCCCCCCCCCCCCCACCCCCCCCCCCCCCCACCCCCCCCCCCCCCCACCCCCCCCCCCCCCCACCCCCCCCCCCCCCCACCCCCCCCCCCCCCCACCCCCCCCCCCCCCCACCCCCCCCCCCCCCCACCCCCCCCCCCCCCCACCCCCCCCCCCCCCCACCCCCCCCCCCCCCCACCCCCCCCCCCCCCCACCCCCCCCCCCCCCCACCCCCCCCCCCCCCCACCCCCCCCCCCCCCCACCCCCCCCCCCCCCCACCCCCCCCCCCCCCCACCCCCCCCCCCCCCCACCCCCCCCCCCCCCCACCCCCCCCCCCCCCCACCCCCCCCCCCCCCCACCCCCCCCCCCCCCCACCCCCCCCCCCCCCCACCCCCCCCCCCCCCCACCCCCCCCCCCCCCCACCCCCCCCCCCCCCCACCCCCCCCCCCCCCCACCCCCCCCCCCCCCCACCCCCCCCCCCCCCCACCCCCCCCCCCCCCCACCCCCCCCCCCCCCCACCCCCCCCCCCCCCCACCCCCCCCCCCCCCCACCCCCCCCCCCCCCCACCCCCCCCCCCCCCCACCCCCCCCCCCCCCCACCCCCCCCCCCCCCCACCCCCCCCCCCCCCCACCCCCCCCCCCCCCCACCCCCCCCCCCCCCCACCCCCCCCCCCCCCCACCCCCCCCCCCCCCCACCCCCCCCCCCCCCCACCCCCCCCCCCCCCCACCCCCCCCCCCCCCCACCCCCCCCCCCCCCCACCCCCCCCCCCCCCCACCCCCCCCCCCCCCCACCCCCCCCCCCCCCCACCCCCCCCCCCCCCCACCCCCCCCCCCCCCCACCCCCCCCCCCCCCCACCCCCCCCCCCCCCCACCCCCCCCCCCCCCCACCCCCCCCCCCCCCCACCCCCCCCCCCCCCCACCCCCCCCCCCCCCCACCCCCCCCCCCCCCCACCCCCCCCCCCCCCCACCCCCCCCCCCCCCCACCCCCCCCCCCCCCCACCCCCCCCCCCCCCCACCCCCCCCCCCCCCCACCCCCCCCCCCCCCCACCCCCCCCCCCCCCCACCCCCCCCCCCCCCCACCCCCCCCCCCCCCCACCCCCCCCCCCCCCCACCCCCCCCCCCCCCCACCCCCCCCCCCCCCCACCCCCCCCCCCCCCCACCCCCCCCCCCCCCCACCCCCCCCCCCCCCCACCCCCCCCCCCCCCCACCCCCCCCCCCCCCCACCCCCCCCCCCCCCCACCCCCCCCCCCCCCCACCCCCCCCCCCCCCCACCCCCCCCCCCCCCCACCCCCCCCCCCCCCCACCCCCCCCCCCCCCCACCCCCCCCCCCCCCCACCCCCCCCCCCCCCCACCCCCCCCCCCCCCCACCCCCCCCCCCCCCCACCCCCCCCCCCCCCCACCCCCCCCCCCCCCCACCCCCCCCCCCCCCCACCCCCCCCCCCCCCCACCCCCCCCCCCCCCCACCCCCCCCCCCCCCCACCCCCCCCCCCCCCCACCCCCCCCCCCCCCCACCCCCCCCCCCCCCCACCCCCCCCCCCCCCCACCCCCCCCCCCCCCCACCCCCCCCCCCCCCCACCCCCCCCCCCCCCCACCCCCCCCCCCCCCCACCCCCCCCCCCCCCCACCCCCCCCCCCCCCCACCCCCCCCCCCCCCCACCCCCCCCCCCCCCCACCCCCCCCCCCCCCCACCCCCCCCCCCCCCCACCCCCCCCCCCCCCCACCCCCCCCCCCCCCCACCCCCCCCCCCCCCCACCCCCCCCCCCCCCCACCCCCCCCCCCCCCCACCCCCCCCCCCCCCCACCCCCCCCCCCCCCCACCCCCCCCCCCCCCCACCCCCCCCCCCCCCCACCCCCCCCCCCCCCCACCCCCCCCCCCCCCCACCCCCCCCCCCCCCCACCCCCCCCCCCCCCCACCCCCCCCCCCCCCCACCCCCCCCCCCCCCCACCCCCCCCCCCCCCCACCCCCCCCCCCCCCCACCCCCCCCCCCCCCCACCCCCCCCCCCCCCCACCCCCCCCCCCCCCCACCCCCCCCCCCCCCCACCCCCCCCCCCCCCCACCCCCCCCCCCCCCCACCCCCCCCCCCCCCCACCCCCCCCCCCCCCCACCCCCCCCCCCCCCCACCCCCCCCCCCCCCCACCCCCCCCCCCCCCCACCCCCCCCCCCCCCCACCCCCCCCCCCCCCCACCCCCCCCCCCCCCCACCCCCCCCCCCCCCCACCCCCCCCCCCCCCCACCCCCCCCCCCCCCCACCCCCCCCCCCCCCCACCCCCCCCCCCCCCCACCCCCCCCCCCCCCCACCCCCCCCCCCCCCCACCCCCCCCCCCCCCCACCCCCCCCCCCCCCCACCCCCCCCCCCCCCCACCCCCCCCCCCCCCCACCCCCCCCCCCCCCCACCCCCCCCCCCCCCCACCCCCCCCCCCCCCCACCCCCCCCCCCCCCCACCCCCCCCCCCCCCCACCCCCCCCCCCCCCCACCCCCCCCCCCCCCCACCCCCCCCCCCCCCCACCCCCCCCCCCCCCCACCCCCCCCCCCCCCCACCCCCCCCCCCCCCCACCCCCCCCCCCCCCCACCCCCCCCCCCCCCCACCCCCCCCCCCCCCCACCCCCCCCCCCCCCCACCCCCCCCCCCCCCCACCCCCCCCCCCCCCCACCCCCCCCCCCCCCCACCCCCCCCCCCCCCCACCCCCCCCCCCCCCCACCCCCCCCCCCCCCCACCCCCCCCCCCCCCCACCCCCCCCCCCCCCCACCCCCCCCCCCCCCCACCCCCCCCCCCCCCCACCCCCCCCCCCCCCCACCCCCCCCCCCCCCCACCCCCCCCCCCCCCCTCCCCCCCCCCCCCCCACCCCCCCCCCCCCCACCCCCACCCCCCCCCCCCCCCCCCCCCCCCCCCCCCCCCCCCCCCCCCCCCCCCCCCCCCCCCCCCCCCCCCCCCCTCCCCCCCTCCCCCAGCCCTCCACCTCCACTTCCCACCATCCCCCAGCCCTCCACCTCCACTTCCCACCATCCCCCAGCCCCCCCCCCCCCCCTCCCCCCCACCCCCCCCCCCCCCCCCCCCCCCCCCCCCCCCACCCCCCACAGCCCCTGCCAGCATGGCCATGCTGGCAGGGGCTGATGGGAATTGTAGTCCATAACATCTGGAGTGCCAAAGGTTCACCACCACGGATATAGGGGGAAAGGGGAGACCAAGACACAGGTATCACGACTCACCTACGCTTTCATTTTTTTCTAGAGAATGAGCTAAGCATAGGATACTAAAGCTCTCCTCTTGCTCATTGTAGAAAGTTTCCTCAAAAAGGACAGGAACTGAGCGACGATGATTGAAACCAGTCCCAAGTACGATCAGATTTCCTTGAATAGAGATTTCCTACAGACAGGAAACAAGGCCAAGATGGAGCATTTTGCAGTTCGCACATATAAAGAAATAGGAATAGCTAGCACTTAAAGGTAAACCTTGTCCACCAAGTTGTCTAGATGCAGATATGCCAAAGTTCCACCAACATGGCACTGCAGAGGACACCCTTGCAACGTATGGCTAAATAGAAAATTTAAATATGGTTTTTAGGATAAGAATAATTAGGCGTTCCTTCTGGGACTCTTGAATTATTACTCCAGAGGTGTTTTGTGTGTGTGTGCGCGTGCGCACTAAGCACCGCCAAGTCACTTACGACTCATGGCAACCCTATGAATCAACGTCTTCCAAAACATCCTATTAATTAACCACCTTGCTCAAGTCTTTCAAAGTGAGGTCATGGCTTTCTTTATAGAGTCATTCCATCTCATGTTGGTCTTCTTCCTGATGTCTTCCACTTTCCCCTAGAATTACTTTTCCAAGGGCTCTTGTCTCCTCATTATGTGACCAAGGCACGACACCCTCAGTTTAATCACTTCAGCTTCTAGGAACCATTCAGACTTGATTTGATCAAGATTTACTTGAGGGGTTCTTTTGGTGGTCCACAGTGTCTGTTAAGCTCTTCCAATCACGTTTCAAAGGACTCTACTTTCTTCCTGTCCGCTCTCTTCACTGTCCAGCTTTCGTACCCTAACTTAATAATGGGGACTAGCATGGCATGAAATAGCTTGATCTAAGTTGTTATTGATAGTTCATCTGTTCCCTGATGTAAGTGAGCTTGCACCAGACCAGTTGGGTTTAGGCATCTGCTATTGTCAAGGCAAGATTTGTTGTAATACTGCAATTAACTGCTATGTACCTTTCCATTCAAAGTCTGGAAGTTCTCTTCTGCTGGTTGGAGAACATAAGAGTCAAACTGGCAAGTTGAGAAGATGCTGCTTGAAAGACTTCCTTTGCACGGTACTAGGACCTAAAGAAATAGTAAACACATTGTTACGGACACATATCCCAAGCCATAGCTACATTTTGCTGGGGCATACTATTAAGAAGGAAAGAAAGAAGAAGGAGGAGGAGGAGGAGGAGGAGGAAGAGGGGGAGGAGTTTGGATTTATATCCTCCCTTTCTCTCCTGTAGGAGACTCAAAGGGGCTTACAATCTCCTTGCCCTTTCCCTCCTCACAACTAACACCCTGTGAGGTGGGTGGCGCTGAGAGAGCTCTGAAGAACTGTGACTAGGCCAAGGTCATCCAGCTGGCATGTGCTGGAGTGAACAAGCTAGTCTGGTTCACCAGGTAAGCCTCCACAGTTCAAGTGGCAGAGTGGGGAATCAAACCCGGTTCTCCAGATTAGAGAGCACCTGCTCTTAACCACTACACCACACTGGCTCTCAATTATTAACTGAGTTAATAGTTAAAATAGCTGCATAAGAATTCCTGGGAGTTCTAACACCAACTGAAGAGACATAACTAGCAAGTGCAAAGTAGAATCCAGAACACCCCCAACCCTCCAAAAATCCTAAACCACCAAAAGAATGAACATACAGGGCAGTCTTTTACCGGATATTAAAAAGAGAACAAAAATTGCCATCTGGCAAAATACCTTCTATGTGAATAAAGGACTTTTAATGCTCATGAGACCCAGTGGTCCAGCTAGCCAGCTAGTGCAGATCACCGTAAGAACCAGCTATATAGTCTTGGCTCCAAAACATGTTTCCTAATGGCCACTGGCAGAGATGTCTTGACTGGAGATTTAAACCTGTAATCTTCTGCAGTGAAAGCACTCAGTCTATCACTAAGCCATACAAGCTTCAAAGGATTCGTGGGAAAGTGCCGTTCTGCACTTATATATGCCATTAAATCTTGCAACCATGAGCCACAGATCAAGAGGGAGTTCCACAAACCGCGTATAAAGACCAAAGAAGCATTTTCTCTGCCAGAAACCTTACTGAAAGCCAGAGCACTTGGAAAGACACTGGCCTCCTACAACAGAGCTGGCTGCTGAAATCCTTAAGTCATTACACAGTACAAAACCATAAAGCTGTATGGTAAGCCACGTAATCCTTAGTTCAACGCATGAGAGTACCAGCAACTGCTAAGGAACATATGGCAGACAGGCTGCAGGTAATTGCTGGCAAAGTCTGCCGCCACTCATCTAGTTAATAGGCAGAAGCAGGGCCCGTAAAACTGGGGGGTGGGGTGGGGGGGGGGGAGAAGAAGAGTGATCTTCATCACCATGCAATTAAATCACTTCCAGCAGGACCCAGAAACACAGAGTTTGCATGAATGCTAGAGTGTCACCATGGTGTGATGCATGCTTTTTGGTTGCATCGTTACATGGCAACGAAGATCAGACCCTCCCTGCAGTAAGTACCCATCTCCCCATCACGTACAGTGACCATGCAATACATCTGTCAGTTCTCTCCAGCGATGGCATAACGACGTGAAAAAGCGTACCACTTGAGTTAACATAACTTTGTACACAAACCACTACCACAGGGAAAGGGTATTTAGTTCAGTGTCAACTCGCCCCAAACAACATGAAATTCTACTTCCGAGACTATGCAGAATTCTATTTCTTTTACTTACAATTCCATGGACTTCAGCCACTTTCTTGCAGAGATCAGGACGTCGTTTCTGAAGAGCCAGATAAAAAGGATTCTTCAGGAGGTCTTCGTCATACACAGCCATATGGGCCTTCAAGTATCCCCAAGCAAAGACTTCCTGAATAGAAGGGAAATTGTTATTTTCAGACCCTCCCCAAAAATGTGTCTCAGGGAAGACAGACAATGGTCTACAAGCTGCTATTCTGATTCTTTTCAGAAGTCATTTCAGTCTTGTGACTGCAAAACCCATTCAGTACCATGTTTGACTGAACAGACAGGTCCACCACTTTGCTGTGGAATTAACCAAAGCCATATTTGATATTATGAAATTGTCATCATTAGTGTATCAGCCTTCCAAAAATCCCACTGACTCAACATGAGACATTTCTATAGCATTAACTATGTTCACATTGGTCTCAGTTTCTAAAAACGTAGGGTTCCCATATAAGCATGCTGCAAGAGTCCAGAGCAAAACTTGCTTTCATCAGCAAGTTAAGGCTATTAGTAGTTGGAAGCAAGAGCTCCGTTTTCCATGTCACAAGATTCCTAAAGAATGTCTTGATTATGTATCTTTCTTCATAAAGGTCTCCGAAACAATGCAGTGTCTCCAAACTGTTTTATAAGAGAAGGATGCTTGACAGGATTAATAGAAATCATATACCCAAGACATCGATCTCTAAACCATTCAGATTATAAACATGCCCCACCCACCCCCGCTCCTGCTGCTAGTGCAAAAACCTGCCGGTTCAGAGATTTGTACCAGGCATGGAAAAGAGCAGGCCAAAGAACAGAGAATCACACTAGAATACTAGAGTTCCCATGTGCAGAAACCCCCAAGTTTCTCCTTTACTCCACAGAAAAGGCAATTAAAGGGGGGGAAGTGCTACAATCCTACAACTGCCACATGCATCAGTTTGGTAATTCAATCCTAAATGTATCCATTGATAAGAAATTCCATTGACCAAGCTTCAAGCTGTTCAAAGCGCAGGAGATTGGCACTAGAAAATTAGCACTTGGTAAAGACAAAACCCAATAGGTGCTCTAAAGCACGCACACACTTCTGATAGCTGCTATTTTAGTTAAGTGCAGTGTCTATAATCCTACAAGATCATAATGCAAATCCAAGCCAGATGGCAGTTTTTGATGGGAGAGAGAAAAGTTCACAGCAATAATATTATTCCAATTCCCTGCGTGGGGAATTCACAATCCCAAGTAAACTCTCTTGACCGTTTAGCAGCAAAAGAGCAAGAATAGGTTTGAGTTGAGTCGAGGAACAATTTGGTCTTGTGACTATGGGCACCTTCATCCTCTTGGTCCACTTTTGGGGAATTTCAACTGCAGACTCCAAGGGCATTTATTCTGCATGAAGTACTATAGGAAAGCAGCAAAGGGCTCCTGGGTTTCAGACACAGAAACCTACACATTTGCACAGGAAGCGACTGGCACAAGTAGGAAGTTTTCAAAGAGAGAACTACCTTGTTGCTTAACAGGAAGTTTTAGGGAGGAACAAGCATAGGCCCAAGTATTGCCCTGACAATACTCAACTATACTCTTTTCACATTTGAGTTCATGTTTCTCCAAGCAGCTGATCCATTTCACCTTTACAATAACCCTGCAAAGCAGGTTAGACTGAGATATAAAAGACTGGCTCATGTTGACCGGGCAAGCATCATGGGACAGTCCCATGAACTCTGAAGAAATGGTCATACTGAACTGCTTTCCAAGAACAAAGTGGTTTCAAACGTGGGCATAAAGTAGAAATCCTATAATGAGATTTCCCCTGGGAACTCACTCCCGCTGAACTCGCACACAGGGGTACCATACCAGGGAGATTCCAGCCTGGTTGTCTTTCTATGTGCAAGGGACAAGTTTAATAGACGATGCCACGCCTGTTCACCATGTCTCATCACTCTGTCATTCTATTTATGTCCCCCTTTTTCCCTCATGGGGATCAAAGGTAGCTCACATAATTCTCCTGTTCTATGCTTACAACAACCAAGTGAGGTAAGGAGGGCGTTTCAACAGTCATTGGTCGCGTGCTCGCGTTCCCGCCTAATGGAACAAGACCAACGGCTCGGCACCCTCTCCCTCAGTTCCACCTAAGCCACCACGAGAACCACTTCCACACAACTCAAAGCGGGGCAGGAGGGGGGGTGCCTGCACAGGTAAGTGCAACCCTGTCTTCATCTTTGGTCTTCTGTACAATCCCACGTTGGGATTCTGACAAGCTACACAAAATCACAGAGTTGGGATGAGTTCTAAACAATATTTTTATTTAACTCAACATACCACAAAAACACAGGTTAAGCAAATCTTGACCACAACACTGCTTTTCCCACTATTGTGTCTCTTCTCTTCTGCAGGTCCAGTGCGTGGCATCATATGAACGTGTCCCTCGAAGCCCACGTTACTGCCCTGCAGATCTCCTGGATTTGAACTCCACTTCAGAAAGCTGTCAAAGATGCTTGTGCTCTAGTTGAGTGAGCAGAAATTAACAGCAGGCAAGGGACCTTTGCCAACTCATAACTTAATTCTGCTCGCTATCCATCTGGATAAAGTTTGGGAAGAAGCCCTCTGAACTCCAACCCCTCCAGAATGCAATACAAATAAAGCATTATCCTTTCGAAAATCTCTTGTCCTATTTAAATAGAACAGTAATGCCCGCCTGACATCCAGACTATGTCATCATCTCTCCGTCTCTGATTGCAGATTCGTGAAAAATGCAGGTAAGTTCGTTTCTTGCATCATGCGGACACCACCTTGGGCAAGAATTCCAAAGACCTGACACCACACCACTTTACCAGCAAAATCCTTCCAACAGGCTGAATGCAGCCAACTCCTCACCACCCATTGCAGAGGTTATAGACAAAAGAAAACAGAGCCTTCATTGACAACACAGCCAATGAAGTCATTGCTAGTGACTCAAAGGGTTACTTAGTTGTGACAAAACCACCATTAGTTGTGACAAAACCAGCAATAAGGACCATTGTGGGATCACTACTACTGGAGGATACACAGTGGAGAAATCCTTCAAGAATCATCTAGTGATGTTATGGGAGAATATACCGTGTTTCCCCGAATATAAGACAGTGTCTTATATTAATTTTTGCTCCCAAAGATGTGCTATGTCTTATTTTCAGGGGATGTCTTATTTTTCCTGTGTTCTGTTCGTCGGGCATGCTTCCAAACAAAAACTTTGTTATGTCTTACTTTCGGGGGATGCCTTATATTTCGCATTTCAGCAAAACCTCTACTATGTCTTATTTTTGGGGGATGTCTTATATTAGGGGAAACAGGGTAGTATTGTTGTGAAACACTATATGATAGGCCAATTAGGGCCAAGTAAACCTTCTCAGAGAAGAACAATAAACCATTCCCCGCCCCCCCCCAATTCTAACAAATACTCCAGAAGGTTAAATAATGTCAGGTCTTTCACCTGCAACCCTTGCGTTGCCAACCATCCACAGAAGAGTCCCATTTACCAGTATATGATCTTCTAGTGCAGGGGTCTGCAACCTGCGGCTCTCCAGATGTTCATGGACTACAATTCACATCAGCCCTGCCACTTGGCCATGCTGGCAGGGGTTGATGGGAATTTTAGTCCATGAACATATGGATAGCCGCAGGTTGCAGATCCCTGTTGGATTGGAAGGATTCCTAGACTGAACCAAAATGTCCTCTGTATCTTTAGACCAGTGTTGTTGCTTGGACCACCTTAAAAGCATCCAGCCAAACATCCAAGTTAGCATGGAAACTGAAAAAGAAGGAAAACTCCCTTTTTTAGATGTCTTGATCTTTCACAGACCCAACCACCAATTGGGCCACACAGTATACAGGAAACCAACACAGAGAGACCGGTATCTACATAAAAACTCCATACACAACAGAAAGGGGGCATAATCAAAACTCTGAAAGATCGTACAAAACGAATTTGTGAACCTCACCTCCTCCCTGATTAAGTCAATCATCTAGACTGGGCTCTGCAGGCTAATGGCTACTCCACAGCAGAAATCAGAAGATCTTTAAAACCAAGAGAAACCTGGAGGCCTGAGGAGAAACAGCCCACCACAGGAAAAATATTTCTACCATACATCAAGGGAATCACTGACCAAATAGGGAAACTGATGAAAAAACATAACCTACAAACCATCTTCAAACCTACCAGGAAAATACAGCAGTTGCTAGACCCCCACACTTCGGCAGGAGTCTATCGCATACACTGCAGCTGTGGAAAGGTCTACATAGGAACCACAAAACGCAGCATTCAGACTCGTATTAAGAAACACAAAAGACACTGTCGGCTTAACCATCCCGAAAAATCTGCAGTTGCAGAACATCTGTTAAACACGGGACATAAAAAATGGACTGACAACCCCACCTGCAATACAATGCAGCCGACCACACCTTTGCATAGCAAGTTCCACCCAAATACTTACTGATTGGTTCCCCACCCTGGGATATGGACAATATATCCCACTAAACTTTCCCTTCTCACTAGACACAGCGTGAAACAGACTTTTCTCTGCGATACACCTCTGAAGATGCCATAAGAACATAAGAACTAGCCTGCTGGATCAGACCAGAGTCCATCTAGTCCAGCATTCTGCTTCTCGCAATGGCCCACCAGGTGCCTTTGGGAGCTCACATGCAGGAGGTGAAAGCAATGGCCTTCTGCTGCTGCTGCTCCTGAGCACCTGGTCTGCTAAGGCATTTGCAATCTGAGATCAAGGAAGATCAAGATTGGTAGCCATAGATCGACTTCTCCTCCATAAATCTGTCCAAGCCCTTTTTAAAGCTATCCAGGTTAGTGGCCATCACACCACCTCCTGTGGCAGCATATTCCAAACACCAATCACACGTTGCGTGAAGAAGTGTTTCCTTTTATTAGTCCTAATTCTTCTCCCCAGCATTTTCAATGGATGCCCCCTGGTTCTAATATTGTGAGAAAGAGAGAAAAATTTATCTCTGTCAACATTTTCTACCCCATGCATAATTTTATAGACTTCAATCATATCCCCCACTCAAGCGTTTACTCTCCAAACTAAAGAGTCCCAAACGCTGCAGCCTCTCTCCTCATAAGTAAGGTGCTCCAATCCTTCAATCATCCTCGTTGCCCTTCTCTGCACTTTTTCTATCTCTTCCATATCCTTTTTGAGATGCGGCGACCAGAACTGAACACAGTACTCCAAGTGCGGTCGCTGCGATATTTATATAAAGGGCATGACAATCCTTGCAGTTTTATTCTCAACTCCTTTCCTAATTATCCCCAGCATAGAGTTTGCCTTTTTCACAGCTGCCATGCATTGAGTTGACATTCCCATGGAACTATCAACTAAGACGCCCAAATCCCTTTCCTGGTCTGCGACTGATAGCACTGACCCCTGTAGCGTGTATGTGAAGTTTGGATTTTTTTGCCCCTATGTGCCAGCCACAGATGCAGGCGAAACGTTAGGAACAAGATCTACCAGACCATGGCCACACAGCCCAGAAAACGCACCACAACCAGTTGAATCCGGCCGTGAAAGCCTTTGACAATACAATTTTTTTTTGTTCGAATTAGTGGGGTTCAGAACAAGGCAGGCACCAGGACCCTCACAGAGTATTCCACTACAAATAAGGTCCAGGAAGAAGTGTCGAATGAATTTACAGTTGTACTTAGATCTTTTGGTGAAAAACAGTATGTTCAGTTATGGGACACCTGTCCAATATAACTGCACTAGATTTTCTCCCAAGCTTCAGAGAAGCAGCCAAGCAGTTCTACAATCCATAGCACATAATTTAATAAGAACAGTCCCCTTTGGGTGCTGTGTGGTTTCCGGGCTGTATGGCCGTGTTCTAGCAGCATTCTCTCCTGACGTTTCGCCTGCATCTGTGGCTGGCATCTTCACAGTCCCCTTTATTTATCTTCAGATCTGACAACTTGCTGAGACTGCTGGCCTTTCTCTATTACTGACACAACAAACATCAGTCAAGGTACTCAACCACAAAGCATCCTCCCAATCTGAACTGGGTTATCTGCAAGTTAGGGCAGCAAGTAATGCAATCATCCCTCACAGCAAGCACAATTTTTTTCCCCTACTGCCTGAGATAGCTAGGATTTGGTTGTGTATAAGTCAAGTCACTGCAGGAAATGAAAAGAAGTGGTTCACTCTTTAACCTGGGGTGGAGGGGAACGTCAATCTCTTGTTTAACTTAACCCAGAACTTACAAATCAAGCACAGAGTGATATTGAGAATGAAGTACTGAAGTTCAGAAGAGCTATAGGGAAGTCTTTTCAGGTAGACAGACTACTTATATTTGAGGCTGTAGAGACAGGGCAGCAAAACAAGTATGATGCAAAACAAGCGAGACTAGAGGCTGTACTGAATATATGAAGGAATGTATAATCTTTTTCTAAAGATTTCCAAGGTTTGCTTACTCCCCCATATTACCCACCAGGCCTGCCAATAAGCCTTTGCAGTACTTCACATCCCAGCACAAGATAACCACATTCCAAACCCAGAGAAACAACAAGGATGAATCTAGCATTGATTCAACACGCTGATTTTTTTTTTTTTAAGTCACTGGCAAATTTTCTACCTTGCGAACAAACTACAAAAGCAGCATTCAGGTCAATCACAAATCCTTGAGAAAGAGATTACACGACCGCAGTACCGTTTAACACAGCCCCACTGACTTGATATCACTCTGCAGTGTGAGAGAAGTACTTTGTACATGAGTAAGCATTTCTCACGGAACAACTATGCTTGCTATGTTGTTTTGGTGACCTCACACACAATGAACATGCTTTAACTTCTGAAGTGTGGCTCTTGTAAACACAAACATTTTATGCGCTGCTGCCCTAAATACTGGAACCCAGAACTGCAGAACACCAAAACACCACGTTCATTCCAGTTTCCATGTGGAAGAGGACCACAGTTTAGGAGTAAGGAAAAGGGCAAGAAATCAAGTTTTTTAAACTACTAACACCACTACTAACACCACTACTGGGGAGTAAGATTTCCATAGGATATTGATTGCAGCTGCTTACAAAAACTGTTTTGTTCCTCACAGCACTTCTTAAGGTTCCAGTAAAAACTACTTGGGCAAAAACAAAACAGTAGTTGCATGGAGTCTTCCGAATTATAAGCTCTTGTTAAGAGACAACACTTTGACAACACCGTCATGTTTATACCATTTAAGAAGCCCTGCAGGTAGGAAGGAGGAAATGCTGCTCCATAGGACTTAATCCTAAATAAATATGGTCAGATTGCATAGGGCTGCAAAGCTGTTAAAACCATACTTGCTGAATCACACAGGATTGCAGCCAGTTAAGTGAGTTAACTACATCACACCCTTGGCATTTCAGGAAACTACATGATCACATGTAGTTTTAAAATGTAGGGTAAACTTTATTCACTCTGCAGACAGGTTGCTACTAACACCCACATATACACGCCCTTTCCCCCTCCAAAATTATAGTTCACCCCAATATAAAGTTCAGAAGAGGCAGCCCCTTTCAGCAACAATCCAGAGCCGCCATGGACAGAAACTGCAGCGCAAGAATTCCTTACATTCCTTTGCAAACACCTTCAACGCACCGCAAGCTCACTACCCCAGAGTAGCAGGTGAAGTCCCCAGCAGTAGAGTGCACCCCACTCGGAAAACCCCAGAGCTGGCAGGGCCATCCCGCAGCTTCCTCCAAAAAAAGGTCGTTTTGGAAGGATCCCTCGAAACACCCCTGCGCTTACATATATGCAGCCACCACTCGACTCAGCCCCCCTTGGACAGCACCTGCAAGCTGGCGCGCAGGGTCCCTGGCTGGCTCCTTAACGCTTTCAAGGCTAACGGGGGGCGGGCGGAGACAAGCTGCAGCCTTAAGGCCCCGAGTCACGACCAAGTCTCTGAAAGTCGCCCTCTCGGGGGCCGAAGTTTCCTTCGTCGGCTGCGTCCCCTTCATCCCTCTTCTGCCGGAGCGTCTCCCTTTCGCCCGGAGAGGCCTGGGCGACCGCGGCAGCCCAACCCCAGAGCTGCCCCCATCCCCCAGACAGGACTAGTGGGGAGGGAGGGCAGACCCTCTTCCCCTCCGCCTCCCATTACGTACTCACGAGGATGGGGGCATGGCTTCGCGTACCCCCCGCTCGCCCCTTTGCAGCAGCAGCAGCAGCAGCGGCGGGACTCTTCCACTCCCCCAGCCGAGCCGAGCCCTACCTCTTCCTACAGCCCAGCCGCCCGGGCTCAGGCCACGTCCGCTCACTCAGCAGCCGGAGAGGGCGGAGCCTGGAGGCGCAGGCGGGGCGGGCGGCATGGGAGGCCGGGCGCGGGAGCTACTTCCTGGCGGGCGCCATGTGACTGACTGCGCCAGGGGCTGCCCGCTGTGCGCTATTTAACGCCGCCGGCCGGGCAGCTGCCTTCGAGAGAGCGCTTCGGGAGGAGGAGGCGGCGGCACATCCGGCGCAGCTCTGCGGGAGGCGTCTGAAGCCGGGCTCGGCGCGCCCGTGGTCGCGGGAGGCGAGGCGGGGAGCTCTCCGGGGGCGATGCTGGAGAGCCGTCGGCGGCGCCGGGCGATGCTGCTGTTCCTGGCGCCCCGAGAGCCTCTCCAAGCGCCCGGGCTGCTGGCGGAGTGGACGGCTTGGTGAGCGGCGCGGGCTAGGGGGGCTCCCTCTGGCCATGCGGGTCCGGCGGCGGCGGCTGGTCCAGCGGTTCGCCTTGACGGAGGAGGAGGAGGAGGAGGCGCGCCCTCGGTGAGAGCCCGGCCGCTGCGCCCCTGACCGGCGTGCGCCATGACGAAGGAGGAGTGCAAGGCGCTGCTGGACGCGCTGAGCAAAGTGACCGCCTGCTACCGGCACCTGGTGCTGACCGTCGGCGGCGCCTCGGACTCGCAGAACCTGCGCGAGGAGCTGAAGAAGACCCGGCAGAAAGCCCAGGAGCTGGCCGTGGCCAACCGCAACAAGCTGACGGCGGCCTTGCGGGACAAGACGGTGAGCAAGGAGGACCGCGCCGAGTTCGAGCGGCTCTGGGTGCTCTTCACCTCCTGCATGGACATCCTGGAGACCGACATGCGGCGGGCCCTGGAGCTGGGCCAGGAGTTCCCCCTCAACGTGCCCAAGAAGCACCTCATGCAGACGGGCATGTGCGGGGGCACCTCCGCCGTGGCCGCCCGGGCCATGAGCGTCCAGAACATGAAGTACGAGGCCGCGCACAACATCGACGAGGTGGACCTGAAGGACCTGGAGAACGAGATCAACCAGGTGGGCGAGATGGTGTACGAGATGGAGATGAAGGTCAACGTCCCGCAGTGGACGGTGGAGGCCAAGCAGGACCCCGGCGCAGAGCTCAACTCTGCCATCAGCGTGGCCGCCTCCTCCATCGGCATGATCGAAGTGGAGACCAAGTCCGGTTGCGACACTCGCAGAGTGCTGGCCGGGGTTGTGTTCACGGCTGTCCTCCTGGTCGCCGTGGTCCTGGCCGTGTGCGTGGTAAAACTCTCCTAAGGCTGAAATTCAAGACCCTGGGGAAAGGTTTCTTCCCCCTCTCCTCAAGCAGGGGGAGAGGGTGAGGGGCTTACATCCGCAGATAACGGTTTAGTGAGCCCAGGATGTACCCGAGTGGATCTTCTGGCTGGAATAGTGATGTGGTGTCTGATCAGACCCTTGGCAGGTCGGGGGAGATCTTTTTACAATTCTCTAGCTTTAAAAAACAACTGATACAAGATACGCCTGTTTGCACAATACGCCTGTGCGCATTGACCTGGCGATGATCCCCACTGAGCGACGTGGGACTTACTTCTGAGTAGGCATGCCTACGATTGAGCCAAGCATCTGTTCGCTGGGCTCTTTGTGGTTAATAATATATGGGTATTAAAACTGCCTGCTGGCGCAGGGATTTGACTGCTATTTATAGAGGGCTCTTCTCAGTAACTAAACACAAACATTCACCAATAGACTGTAATTTGGGTCCCTGTTGACTAACAGCACAGGATTCGAAGGTGGGCGTGTATTAGGTGGGAGAATGGAGGATCCTGAGAAATTAATTTTTTTTCTCCTGCAAAAGATGTGGAGTCCTGCGAAGACACATCTGTTTTCCTTCAAAAGGAAGTGACCATGTAATTTTTATCCTGTGGAGCTAGAGTTGAGCATCTGTGTTTAGCCCCAAATAATCTGCAGATTAGAACTACGTGCACCAAGAATCAATGAAAGGCAATCCAGGTCTGCAGGGAAACAAAGGGTTAAGCACCAGTTTCAGAGGTCTTAAGACAATCCTTTTCCAGCCTCCTGTTTTGTTACCTGTTCTTGGGTAGCATAACCCCATTTCTTTTTCTTTGGGTAACCTGATCCCATTTCTTTTTCTTTGGGTTAAATGCCACAGTAGCTGCATTCCTAACTTGTCCTACCAGACAGTAGGCTTTGTGGCATTCGGTAGAGTTTTCTTCCATCTATCCGTACACTTCACTGATAGCATTTAAGTTTGAAGTCTTATGCCTAATTACCCTGGAGAATGCCTCAGTGGAGTGTATTTCTTAATGAACAAACCCAGCATTGTGATGAGCAACTTCCTGGATTTCATGATCGGTGCACTGCAGCTGAATAGTGGGACTGATGGATCTGTTAGCAAGATGCTAATCACATTTACTCAGAAGTAAGTTAAATAGGAGTCCTTAATAAGTACTTAAGACTTATGTCTTAAATTCCCATGCTCTTGTTTGAAGACTTTGCTGACTGCAACCTCAGGGTCACATTATGATCTTGGGTTATGAGCACAGTTGGCTGTTTGTGTTCATTTTGTAGTTTAACAGTACTGGAAAACACACAACAACCAATTTGTAGCTTTATTTTTAAAAGGTACACAGGCCATTCAAAATCATGTAAATGTTCAATCTCCCCTATGCAAGCATCTATACAAATAGATGCTTGGCCTCACGTTGATAGTCTGAGGTTTGTACATGTGCATCTCTTAATGGGATTTACATAGGTGCCTGCAGGACTCAAGAAGATTAGAAACAATCTTATAATCTTGACATACCCAAATACCTTATGGTGACTTGGATGGCAGCATTTGGCCTGCAGCTGACAGGAGTCCTGTGATACTTGAGAATCTTAAGTGTAAGAAGAATGTAAACCTTATGACAATCTTCCCTCCTTTCTGAAGTGCACCCAGAATAACTGGACTTTTTATATGCTCTGTGATTTATCAGCTTCCAACCCAAATATTACATCTAAAACGCATCTCCTTACAGATTATGGTACTGTTTTTCCTGATTTTATTGTATGGTTTTGGAATTTTAGCCCCCTTAAATCCAGGCAGAAAGAATGGCCATAAACATTTTAATAATATATTTAAGGCAAGTACCTTAACTATAGCATGTGGAATTCGGTTCCATTTATTTTTTTAAAAAACTACCATGTCCCAATGATTTTAGATTGAAATGCTAGCTCCGCTGACATTTTTGCACTTTGATATGTGCATTTCTGAGTTCAATGGAACTTACTCCCAAATAAGTGTGCATAGTGACACGACATGCATTGAAATGTGGGAGTAACTTCAGTGTACACATGCATGGAATCAGGACGCAGGGCTGTAATTCTCCATGAGCCCCACTGAGTACAGTAAGACTTACTTCTGAGTAACCAGTTATATGAATAGGCTGCCAGTCTCACTCAGTGGGGTCTACACTGAACTTTTCATGCTTAGGTACAGCTGCAGTTTTAAGCTGCTATTAACAAAGTAAAACCAAAATATTTGGATTTAAACCAGTTTGCTGACCAATCTGGAACACGCTCGTGTCAAAGTCTAGAACAGATCCTTTGCTACACATCACATTCTATGCAAGCTCACAGCATTTCCAGTTAAGTGTGTTCAGCATGGAGTTGTCCATCATATTGATATTTATGGAGGATATATTATTTATGTATTTATTTATTTATTTCCCTGCCTTTCTCCCCAAAGCAACTTAAATATGCACAGATTTGGGGTGGGGTGGGGGGTGGGGTGGTCATGAGTTTCTAAGCAAATATGAAACTGACACATTCATCTTCCCTGATTCACATCCTTTAGATCATAGGTGTCAAACTGGCGCCCCTCCAGATGTTATGGACTACAGTTCCCATCATCCCCTGCCAGCATCATGCTGACAGGGGATGATGGGAACTGTAGTCCATAACATCTGGAGGGACATGAGTTTGACACCTGTGCTTTAGATTAAAGGGCTTCTGGCTTAGGCCAGCTATTCACCAGGGAAGCGAAACCAACCATGCGTGTTACGGGAACAATTGCAAAGCCTGCTGGTCAAACGAGAAAATCTCAGCTTTGCAGAGGCTGCTGCCAGCTGAGACTTTGTGTGTGGGACAAAGAACATTTTCTTGAGAGTAAGCCTCACTGAACAATCTTGAGCAGTATTCTGAGTAGACCTGCAGAAGTAAGTCCTGTGTTGAGTAAGCAAATGCACTTGAGGGTAGAATTATGTATGGTGTGGAGTTCGGTGATGCCCATGCAACCTCCCTCTTAAGACTGGAGCAGTGGAGTCTGTGATATCAAGGAGGATGATCTGGCACGGGGAAGAAGAGGCAATTAATTCTTTCCCTGTGTCACACTTCCCACTGACAACTGCCCCCCATCCCCCAATATACCCAAGTAGGTCTAATTATAAATTTTCCCTCATTGGGGAGGTAACAGCAGTTTAGGGCACTAGTGGCGATCTTCAGCTGGAAAACAAGACAAGGAAGAAAAGGTCACAGAACTACACATAACTGGCAGTTGTACCATTGATTACATTCCAGTTATCAAAAGCAATTATTTATTTTATGTTTTATTGATTTGCTTTTTTTTTTAGGGGGGGGGGGTGTTGAGGATTGGAATTGGGTTTTTTATTAGAAACTAAAGAGACAGCCCCAAAAGCATGTGTAGATTTATTGGTACTACTGAGCCTGACTTTTAAAAATAACTGTGCGCACACAGGTTCAAGTTGCTGCTATTGAGCCCATTGATCATTTCATGAAAACTGTTCACCAAGGAGAGGGCATGGTTATTTTCACTACTACAAGGGCTGGACATTCTACCATGTGGCCTAGGCACCTTTTTATGCATAATGCCTGCCTCTTAGTGGTTGACAGATTACATGGTTAAACATGGGAGGGAAAACTGCAGCAGTATCTTCATTCTGCATATTTGGATAGTGTAGCTGTCAACAGTGTAGCTGTTCCTTGCTTATTTGGAGTCCCAGCTAAAGGTCGCTCTTGTATTCCAGTTTTGAAACAATCAGTTGGAACTGACAAGAGGTTTTATACCCACTATAATTCATGTGCCCTGACCTAGATGGCCCAAACTAGCCTAATCTTGTCAGATCTTGGAAGTTAAGCGGGGTCAGCCCTGGTTAGTATTTGGATGGGAGACCACCAAGAAAGTTCAGGATGGCTACGCAGAGCAAGGGATTGCAAACCACCTGTGTTAGTCTCTTGCCTTGAAAACCCTACAGGATTGTCATAAATCAGGTGCGACTTGTGACACTTTCCATCCCCACCACCTTAATTCCTGTATTTATTCTATAGATTTTAGAGGCTTGCAAAGTGTCAGTATGCCCCATCTGCTTTGCAAATGGTCCAGCAGCTCTGTAAATCTGCGGCTCCACAAAATATGTTGCTTGGGCAGATAGTTCTTTATTCTGCTGTGACCAATTCAGGCTTGTTTTCCTCATACCCTGCTACTGGAAGATATTTTCCTTTGACTAAATGGGGCTTTCCTCCCTTTTTTTATTGGTAAATGATCTTTAAAAAGGTGCAGTGTTTTCAAGTTTGTGCAAAGCCAGCTCCTGATTGAAATGTGTTCTTCTTAGGCCACACTACAAGTTTACATCTCGTTAACTTGTCTGTTCCTTAAGAACATTACTACTATCATCTGGGCTCAGGTCAATGTCCATGAAATGTAAAGATAGACTTGAGTGACATAGGATTGTCACTATCTATTTAGTTAATATCCCCAACGTTAATCTCTCAAGCATGCCCAGTGCGACCGCATGTACAATGTGACATAGGCACAGCTGCCTATCCTATAGTTAACTAAGATGATCAGCTGTCCCTGTGTTATATAAAATTACATTTTTGAAGGTTCAGTTTGCTATGCACGAGGCTGAAACTCCTGAGCAGGTCTACTCAGATGCAAGTCCTCTTTTATTCAGTGGGGCTAATTCTTAGGAGAATATTCGTAGGAGAGTAACCTATGAAAAATCCTCCTTCCTATCTGACCTCCCTACTATTAAGAAATAACAGGAGAGAAACCACTTGGAGTTCGACGGATGCTTCTGACGGATATAGAGTGGTATAGTAACAATCCTTCTGAAATAACTTGAAATATATTTGAAGGATTGTTAGTACCAGTTGCTCTTCTTAAGCCGTCCAAATCACAACCCAAATGTATAGTCATTTGTAACTGACAAGATCAGAAGCCTGGCACTTCCCCAGTTCCTTCTGGAGGGTTTTCAGAGGTCTACCCCAATTGCTAACCAATGTTATAGTTGGCTATTTAAAAAATAAATATCAGTTTGTAAGCAAGGATATTGAATTAAAAAGTAATGCAGCCATTAGAACTATGCTCTATCAAACTGCTGAATACATTGTAAGAAGAAATATATTAATTCACAGTTTTGGTTTTGGTTTGAAACCACTTTTAAAAATACTTTTTAAAGCCTAAGATTCTCCTATGTTTACAGCCTTACCAATTTTTATTGTTGTAAGAATGTATATTTTCATTGGAAAACATAGGGGGGAATTGTTTTTGTAAATACATTTTTATAGATCAAAGATCGCTGTATTTATAGACTATGGTGAAATGAAGTATTTTGGCTGTGATGGTGCCCCAGCAATTATAAGCATTCAGAACAAAAGGGGGGGAGCATATTTAATTTTCTGTTTCCATTTTTTTCTAGTCTGTGTCACAGAGTCACTTTAGTGTGGATGTGGAAGTGTTAAGTTATTGTAATGAGCTGGCATCATTCTATTTGTGTAAGAATGTTGCTTTCCATTGGGATAATTTCCATTGCTATTATTTAAAATAAAGTCTGTTCTGTTAATTTGCCAGTCTGTTTGCAGCAGCCACTTTTAAAAAATGACAGATGCCTGGGCATATGCTTATCAATCAAACATAGTTATACCGAATCGATTAGATGATCCAAAAAACTCAAATTCGGCACTATGCTGTTAAAACAAAATGTTGCATGAGATCAGAAAGTCACCTTAAATTCCACATACTAGAATTTATTGTTGTATATCTGCAATGCCAAAGTGCGAAGTTCTTGAGATTCCAGAACGTACTGTATTAGTGTTCAGTTAATTCCATACATTGCTTCAATCTCCAGACAAATGAAATACTCAGAAAGCACTACAGGATCAACACACGCTGCAGCATAATATGCTAATTCGTAAGGATAAAGGTGCCCTGACCTTGATAACCCCAGGCTAGCTTGATCTCATCAGATCTCAGAAACTAAACAGGGTCAAGCCTGGGTAGTATTTGGATGGGAGCCCTCCAAGGAATACCAGGGTCGTCGTGCAGAGGAAGACAAAGGCAAACTACCTCTGTTGGTCTCTTGTCTTGAAACCCCTTTGGGACCACCGTAAGTCAGTGGTGAATTGTCAACACACACAAACACACAAAATTTCTTAGCAGTTGTGTTTATATTATTTGTCAGAAAGCTATTATAGCTACATCATACTTGTGAGTCATATAGAAATGAATGGCCCTCCTGTAAAAGTACTCAGAGGAGGGAATAATGCTTGAATTACTCCAGCAGCCTGATCAACACTGACACTACATGTTTACTGCATGGGCTTCACACTACCCAAATCATGTTGTAAGTCTGTGAAGGAGACAGCTGAGACTGCAGTGCTCCTAGTGAAACCAAGCAGACTATAGGGAAAACTTGCAATGTAAATGTATATAAATAGGAGCCCTCTAAGGAACAAATATTCTAATAGGCACAAATATTTAACTGCTTTTGCTCATGTTGTGATCTGGCACATCGTAACCAGGAGGAGGGATTGGAGAATGACAAAAACATTCCCGTTTCTGGAGTTAAATTCAAAATAACACAATCAGAGAAACTACAACAACAGACAGTTTCAAACAAAATCCAAGAGTTTCTCATTTTTAGCCAGAAAGCTGGGATCTTTAAAAAAAAAGAAAGCAGAATAATAATTTGTATTTAAAAAGTGTTTGCAAAGCTCCTCGGCAACATATTTACCCTTCACAGATTTTCATTATATAAGTCATTCAGGAAGACTGCTGGATTATAGCTCTCTAAATGCTTTCTCTCAATACGATTACGTTAGTCTTTTAATGCAAGCTGATGTCTGGGTGGAATAGAATGGCTACACGTGAGCAGTCAGTGCCAGTGATAAGCACACAGTACAACTGGGATTACTGAATGGGTGTTTTATAAATCTTGTGTGCATTTGTGCATGGGGCAAGCATCTAAATAATATCATAGCAACAGATAAGACTTAAAATTGGTGGTACAGAATAGGAAGACAGACTTCCTGCTGAAATGCCATCACATGTATTTTCAAAGCGCAAGGGAAAAGATCGGCTTATGGGTGCCATTCAAAACCTAGAATTTATTATGGTTTAGGCATTGTATCTGCTAAAGCCATTACAGCAACGGGTGGGAATAGGGTTGCCAGATCTGGGTTGGGATATGCCTAGAGATTGGGGGGTGGAGCTTGAGGAGGGCAGGGTTTGAGGGGCGGGAGAGACATCATCAATGGGATATAATAAAGCCCACCTTCCAAAGCAGGCACTTTCTCCAAGGCAACTGATCTGTATCACTGGGAGATCAATTCCAGTCCTTGGAGATCTCCAGCCAACATCTGAAGGTTAGCAACCCTAGCTGGGAATGTTGTTTTTTTTAAATGCTGGGAGTGGAGGAGCATCAGATCTTTGAAAGGAATGCACCCTCCATCAAAACAAATAAGACCTGCGTGAGTCAGAATATTCAGAACAGCTTTAGGCACTTCAAGGACTAGGTTAATTATTTTCTAGTTTATTACACCAAGGCTTTGCCCACATACCTAGGAGTGAGCTTCAATTAACACAGAGAAACTTCCACTGCATTTTGCTCTGAAAGACTACTGCCTTGGAAGTTACCTCCTCCCAAGTCAGTGGAATTTATTTCTGAGCAACCATGTTTAGACAGAGATGGAAGTTAACAAGCCTGCCTTCAATAATGAACCTTGGGGAATGTCATGCTGATTAATATTGAACTTAATGCAAGGATTTAAAACTACAGTTTGGCAATCCAATCTGAAACATGCTGGATTAGATTACCAATCAAACTTGCTGTCAAATATGTATGTTTAGGAATGTTACCTAAGAGAGTAAAAAGGATGTCTGCTGTAAACAAACACGCAGCTATAGGACTACTGTTTTCTACTGTAGTACAGCTGAACTCTTGCAAGATTATTAACATGAAGATCACTTTGAATTCTCACAGCTGATGTTCACAGAAAGGTTTAACACTGGAAGATGGTTATGGAAAGAAATGAGATAGTCCTGACAGGTAACTCAGAACCCCAACAGAAGGTTTCCCTATGATCTCAAAATTACATAATTGATCCACTATATCAATAGCTGGTTTCAGAACCATGTGAACTATTTAAAACTAGTGGGGCCTGGCCACGCGTTGCTGCGGCAATTGTCCTTCTCATTACACACAGATGTCCATGCAGGTACAATGATCCCCAGCATAGCCTTTTGGGAGCAGCAGTGGCATAGTGGCTAAGAGCAGGTGCACTCTGATCTGGAGGAACTGGGTTTGATTTCCAGCTCTGCAGCTTCAGTTGTGGAGGCTTATCTGGGGAATTCAAATTAGCCTGTGCACTCCCACACACACCAGCTGTGTGACCTTGGAATAGTCACAGATTTTCGGAGCTCTCTCAGCCCCACCCACCTCACAAGGTGTTTGTTGTGAGGGGCGAAGGGCAAGGAGGTTGCAAGCCCCTTTGAGTCTCCTGCAGGAGAGAAAGGGGGGATATAAATCCAAACTCCTCTTCTTCTTCTTCTTCTTTTGGGGTGGTCAAATGGAATCCCTCTTTCCCTTTTCAATTCACATTATTATATGGTGCTGGCTTGGTTTTTAGTATAAGGTAACCCTTTCCATTCCAGCGGAGACTGTCCAGAGTCACAGTCACAGCTGTCCATTAGGCTGGTTGACACGCACAGTCCTGGCTTGGGTAAGGCAGAACTGGGGCAAGGAGGCTATCCCAGTCAGGCAGCAGAGGCAAGGTGGTAAGGCGCTCAGATCAAGGCCAGCTCCCTGGGTTTTTAAAGGGTCATGTGCAAAAGAAGCAGAGGCAGTAGTGTTGGTTCGCCCCACCCCGCGGATTTTCTTAGAAGAAAAAGGCAAACTCCAGCTCGCTTTTAGTAAAAGAGAGCTGTGGCGAATATGGGTGAGGAAGTGGGTAAGTGGTGGTTGGATGTGAGGGAGAGCAGAGTGAGGTGTGAGGATGAGCTGGATGTGTATGAGAGTATGTGTGTTGTGTGGTAGTAGTGGGTGAGGCACAGAGAGTGAAAGTTACCTGCATGTGTGTGGGGGGAGAACCCCACCTGACGTCTCACACGGCAAAGTGTGTATGTGTTTCACTTCCACTCGTATTACCTAACAGTATTGCCTATTTACTGTTTTCACTGCTCATCTCTGCCCATCTGACCGAACATTCTAAGCCCTCATACCAAGCCCTCAGGCCACAGACAGACAGGCTGCACGAACATTCTAAGGGTGACAGTTAAACATAGTCAGCTTCATGGCCTGGTGTGCCAGGAAAAAGACATTTTACCTGGCTCAGGTATGGACTTTCGGCGATTTGAAGGTCCAATTACCTGCCCGCAACAGGGAGGGACGTCATGTGAAAATTTGGGGGCGATCCGTCCAGCCGTTTCGGCATTAGGGAGTCACCAACAAACGGATGGTTAGCTTTTTATATATAGTTAGCTTTTTATATATACTAACACGTTTTCGTCTGATACTCTACAAAGCAATGAATTTGATACAGATAATGGAATGTGATAACTAGATAAGGCTTAGTTCAAGCTGTAATATTTCAAATGCCACTCAAGCTATCATGAAGTAAACAATACAAGATTTGTGCCAAATGCTTTAGAGATGGCATCACGATCTGCCATTTTCTCTATCTTCAAGCCTTCATATGTCACTGTGACAATTTTCTAAAATAATTTTGTTGCTCAGCTTCTGCTTACAGACAGAAATTGACTTGGAAGGTTGGAACTCCACTTTAGAACAGCACTATTTCACTGAACATATTAAAACAAGCTGTCATCATCTATGCCTGTCAAAAAAAATTTGTTTTGACATAAGGAATATGGGCAGCCCCATCCACGAGTCAGGCAACAGGGTGCGGCAGAAGCATTACTGCACCACTTTCAAAGGGTCTTCCCGGTGGTGTGGGGAGGCTGCAAAAGCCTCCTCACTACTAAATAGTCACTGGTACTTTGTGGAAGAGAAGAGAAATTCTCACTATATATAAACTGCTTGCTCCAGTCTGGGAAATATAACAACTGGAAAGCTCATAAAGTCAAATGGTGAAGCCCTCCCTTTGAACGGATAAAAGTTTCTCTCCTGCAAATAATGGGGAAAAAAGTTACCTTAAAAGTTGAAATGCCTACAAGACATCAGAGCCTACTCATTCACATTTCCAACTAGGATATATGCCAAGGAAGTCTCTGCATGAAGAGTTACATATTCACAATCAGTGCATTTTATGCTAATCCATTTTATTCAGAAGCAAGTTCAACTGAGTTTCAAAGGATTTTCCCTTAGCTAAGTACACAGTGGATAAATTAGGATAAATGCTGTGATCAACAGCTTCAGTTCACTGACATATAAATAGCAAAACATTGCATCTACAAAATACAGTCAACAAATGTCCAGTTTTGTGTGCCCTTGCATTGTGCTCCAAGCCAAGATTGAAGACTTCTGCCTTTAGGAACTTTCAGTCCAGCTAGCTGTGTCATCAAAAAGTGAAATTAACAACTTTTCCCCCAGTAGCCAGGATTCTAAACAAGGATTAAATTGTGGTTTACAGCTAGTCTAAACAATACACTGATCATGGGGAGATAATGGATAATGAAGTATTTGGCATTTAGTTCTGATTCCAAACTGAGAGAATGGAGATTGTATCTCTACCAGGCTGTATTTAGGGCTCTCCTTCTAAAATACGGCCTCCTACAGCTGCCATTCAAAATCTAGTAATGACAATATTTATAACAATATTAATGAGACAAGGGACTAACTTGAATCACAATACACAACCTTAAAATAGTGTTCCAGTCATTAATAGAAGGACAGCTTGTGTAAGAGGCTAATATTGGGAAGGGCTATATTGGGATGGGTAGCGTTGTGGTTATTTCAGGTCCATCTGATTCTTTTATCTGTTCAGTTGCTATTTTTATCAAGAATTTGCTTTGAGGGGCAGCCATATTTTAAGGGAGGGGAGATTTGGTGTTTGCAATTTTATTTTTTTGTTTTAACAGATTTTTTTAAAAAACTATTATTGTACAAGACCTTGAACCACATGGACAGGTGGGATAGGAATGTTTTAAATTAACTAATTAAGTAACCTCAAATATACAAGGCTGTGCAAATCGCAGAATGAGAGCCTTAGCACCGCTATAATTTTTTACCCCTTCTGTGAAATACAAGATGAAGAATCTGAGCCCAGAGCTCATATTTTTTAATTCCTTTGCGGTCAAACACACATGGGAGTTGTCACTGTGAACCTGAGCCCCAGCAACTCTTTCCTTGTGTACAATTTGCAAAATCTGAGCCCAACCTCTCTCATTTTTACACCTCTTCGTTGTCACATCCATGTGGACCTGTAGCTGTAAATCTGAGCCCCTGTACTCCCTGATGGTCAATTCCACAGGGAAGGCAATGGCAGGCCTTTGCACCTCTGTCACCTCTCCACCATTGCTGTCAAATCCATGGGGGCCTACAGTTGTGAAGCTGAACCCCGGCACCTCTTTCTTTTTTACGTGTGTGTGGCTGTGTGCGTGTGTGGTGCCTTAGGGTTCATGGCGGCCCTATGAATCAACGTCTTTCAAAACATCCGACGTTGACAGTCTTGCTCAGCTCTGGCCACCTGAGGGCTCACAGGCCTGCTGCCCTGCCTCGTTTTTGCACTTTGGCTGCCAAGGCCAGGAGGGCGTGTAGTTGTGAAGCTGCTGCGCCCGGGCCCCTCTCTCGCGTCAACCCGCTTCCCGTGTGAACGCCAGCTCTCTGGCTCCTCGCCTCGCTTTCCCCGCAGCACGGACCTGCCGCCTCCGTCTCCTGCCCGCGGCCTGTTTGCCTCACAGCCCGACCGAGGCCGGCGCTGAGTGGGTGGGGAAGGCGGGATCGGCCTCGAGGCGAGGCGAGGCGGCGGCCACTCGCCAGGCCTCACACTCGCCCTCCCCACGGCTGGCAGCAGGGCCGCGGCTTAGCCGGGATGAACTCGCGGCTGCGGCACTGGCGGGAGGCGGCCACGGTGCTTCTGGCGGCCGGCGGCGTCGGCCCGGCGTGTGGCGGGGCTTCCGCTCGGCTGCCGGGCGCCTTGGCCTCCTCCTCCTCCTCGCCGCCGCCGTCGTTCGACTACGAGCTGCTGCTGCTGCGGCGAAGCGCTGGCAGCGGTTTCATGCCCGGCGCCTACGTCTTCCCGGGCGGCACGGTGGACGCGGCCGACTTCTCGGCCGAGTGGCTGCAGCTGCTGCCGGAGCCGCCGCCGCGCTGCGGGCTGGGCCCGGTGAAGGGTCCGCGGGCGCCGCTCTTCGCCACCGAGCGCTCCGAGCTGGGCGGCTCGCCCTTGCCGGGGGACGTGGCTTTCCGCATCTGCGCCATCCGGGAGACCTTCGAGGAGGCCGGCGTCCTCTTGCTGGCGCCCGCCGCCGAGGGAGGGAGGCCCGGCCCGGCCTGCGACGGCAGCCCGGCTCGCCTGCTGCCCGCCGAGCGCCTCCCGCCGGCCTCGGAG
This sequence comes from Sphaerodactylus townsendi, assembly GCF_021028975.2. Classification (NCBI taxonomy): domain Eukaryota; kingdom Metazoa; phylum Chordata; class Lepidosauria; order Squamata; family Sphaerodactylidae; genus Sphaerodactylus; species Sphaerodactylus townsendi. Next base: position 20,245,291 of record NC_059438.1, read on the forward strand.
CTGGCCGAGTGGCGGCGGCGGGTGCAGCGGCAGCCGGGCGCCTTCTTGCAGCTCTGCCGGCACCTGCGCTGCGTGCCCAACATTTGGGCGCTGCACGAGTGGAGCAACTGGCTGACCCCCGCGGGCCGAGGCGGCCGCCGCTTCGACACCGCCTTCTACCTCTGCTGCCTCGGGCAGAGCCCGCCGCCCGCCTCGCACGACCAGGCCGAGGTCACGGCCTGCAAGGTGAGAAGGGAGGGGGGGTCAGGAAAAGGTCCCCCCCCCCCCAACAACTGCACACTCCCCTCCCCGCACTTGCGGGCTCCCTCCACTCAGCTGCTTGTCAAAGGCTTAAAGCACTCATCTATTCTAGCGCAAAACTTGCATGAAGAGAACCTCTGACCCACAAACATGTTTGTCTGTAGCAATGGTGATAGTCTGTATTATGCTCCGCCCGTCCTGGGCTCCTGCCTTGTTCTGGTGGTACAAACCAGCTGGACTCCTCAGTTGCTGCACGCAGATCCTGGAAAGAGGGCAAAAGCCCTGATCTGGATGGCCCAGGTTAGCCTCATCTTGCATGCTGAACAGGGTTGGCCCTGGCTAGTGCTTGGATAGGAGGCCACAAAGGAATACCAAGGATGTTGTGCAGAGGAAGGCAATGGCCAACTACCTCTGTAAGGCTGTTGTCTTGAAAAGCCTCCTGGGTTGTGTAGGTCAGCTGTAAGTTGGTGGCACTTTACACACAGAAGAGGACAAGAGTGTGGGAGGGGGGTTCCTGCTTTCCCTTTTGATGGCTCCCCATCTTTAGCTTCTTTCCAAGACAGGTAGGCCAGGGTACCCTGTGGCTGCTCAGGAGACTGGTGGCCTCAGCTGATTTGACTGGACAGAGCCTGGAAATTTGAAGAACTCAAAGCAGAGGCCTGGATAAAAACTTCATGTGGTCATTCCTACCTGTTGGGGTTTGCTTCCTGCACCCTTTGGTTCCTGAAAAGTCATGAAGTAATGCCAGAAGTGACTTGTGGTGGCATTTCACAAGAGTGACAGAATAAAACAAGCCAAGGCATGTCTACTTAGGAATTTCAAAAACCCACCAAGTTCCATTGGATTTACTCCATAATCCGGTTCCCTTTCTCCGATTGCTGCTTTGTGAAAGCACAAGCTTTCCTGGACCTGCTTTGTTAAGTGTTTCCTTTGTTAGAAGGGTATGTGGGCTACTGAGGCCTCAAGAAACCTGTTAGTCTTCAAGGTGTCACAAGACAGCTTGTTTTGCTGTCACAGACTAAGATGGCTACCCCTTTGGAATTTGTCACCAGGCAGTGAGAAACATTTCAGGTTGTTCACAAAAACTTTTCATCAGGCTGAATGATGGTGCCTGATGCGTTTCCTTTACAATTAGTTTCATTTGATGTGTTTCCTAGTGTTTCTTCCAGATCTCTCCAACGTTCCTAAAGGAGGGCCGTGAGCTGACAAGCTCATGCCACTTTCTAGTCATTCTAGGCATCAGTCATCACTTGATCAGTAGCGAGTGTCTGAGCTCACAGCGTAGTTGTGTTGGTCTCTGCTAGAAAGATATGTTTGCTTGAAACTTCTTTACACTACAACAGCTCCACCACCTGTCCAAATCCAAGAAAACTGACAAAGGAAGGTATTGGTACAGTCTTCATGGGACCTTACAGCTATTGCTTCTTCTATGTGTTGCTTTTACCTAGGGCACAGTTGCTGTCCACTTGATCCACTAGTGCAGGGTTGTCTACTCCAACTGGAAGTAGTTCTCCAGAGTCTTGGGCAATGGAAGATCTTTCCCAACACCAGCTACATGAACTCCTGGAACTCATCCTGCTTTTTTTTTCATGCAGAGCCCATGTTCTTCCACTGAGCCATGTCAGAATAACAGAGCCTAAAGAAACAATCACATCTTGATTCCTGAATAGTATATTCCCTAACAGCACCAGTTCCTAGAGAAGCATGAACACTGCATCATAAGAAGCTATTATTATTATTCTGCCTTGATCTGGCTGGCCCAGGCCAGCTTGATCCTGTCAGAGCTCAGAAACTAAGCAAGATTGCTATGCAGAGGAAGGCAATGGCAAACCACCTCTCCTCATCTCATGTCTTGAAAACACAAGGAGTCACCCTAAGTTGGTTGCAACTTGACAGCACTTTCCATCACCCTCACTGCTGCATCTTAGAACTGAGTGGGAGAATGTGGTACACCAGCCATCTGTCCAATCACAGTTCCCATGTCTGCACATGCTATCCCTGTTGGTTTATGTATTGCTACATTTTTATTATGTCCTTCCTTTAATCATCCATGGTTTTCCCTTCCCCTGTTTTGTTTGTGCGACAACCCTGCAATGTAGGTTAAGCTGAGAGAGAATGACTGGCCTTGGGCTCACCAAGTGAACATATTGACAGTGGGTCTAGAACATGAGTCCCCCTACTCACAATCTGGCCCTCCAGCTGCTAAACCACAGTGGTTTCTTAAGTATCTCATAGGCTCTTCTGTTTGTGTTCAAAATGCAGCGAAAAAGGCAAACATCTCCTTACATGCTAGGATTATAACAAAAAGCAGTTATATTGTTGTTGCAGGACTGGCTAATAATAGAAACTTCAAAGTATTCCTTTGGGAAATTATAGAACGACAGGATTAGCTTGTTCTTCTTCTTTTTTTTCCCCAGTGGACAAAGCCCTCGGAAGCCATTGAACTTTTTAAGTCTCAAGACATCTGGATACCACCTCCTCAGTTTTATGAATTGTGCAGACTCTGCAACTTCCCTTCCCTTCGCGATTTGCATAGGTTTGGCTTTGAGCGAGCTGTAGAAGGATGTGAACGATGGATGCCTGTTCTGTTGATCGCTTCTGATGGCTTCATGCAAATATTACCAGGTAGAAGATGAAAAGAGGGTTTGGGTGAGCTGTTCATTTGGGGCTGGACTTTGTACTCTTTGGCAGGAGTAGTAAAAATACAAACAGCCAGGAAGGAAGGCCAATCAGAGTTTGCTGGGGCTATGCCAAACAAAGACTTCACATGCTGGCAGAAGAGGATGACAGAGGCAGACACACGAATCTCCTTGGGGAGGGTGCTCCAAAGTTCCATTGAATATTATTAGAATATTACTTGCATCAGATTTCCACGGTTTATTTTGTAATTTCCTAGTGAAGGGTACATTTTCCAGCATGGGTTACTGTTGGGATCTTTGTGTAGATATGCTATTGACCTCTGGCTCATTACTGAGTTGAACTGGGTTTCTAGCAAATATTTGTTTAGGCAAAATGATGGCCAGTCCTTCCTAAAGGGAACTGAAGACATTTAATGGTTTGTCTGCCAAATCCTGAAACCAGTGGGGCTCCTTGTAGTTAGCAGTGTATTTTTTTTTTTGCTGTAGAAGCAAGGCATTACCAACAAAGTTGCCTTGCTGAAAGCAAGTGATTGAAACAATAATAGATTGAAAACAATTGAAACTATATTTTTAAAAATTATGTCATAGAGTGGATCCAGCAACTGCAGCTTCTGCCCATTTCTGTCTTCCTCATCTACCCTAATTTCACTTCCACCAATAGCTACTGTGCTGGAGGTACAAACTCCACAGCAAGGATAAGCAAGAGGATGAAAAGTCCAGAGTTGGTCATAGGAAAAACGGGGTGGGAAGAATTGTGCTTTGTCAGAATAGGATGATCTCGTGTTAATCCCCAGGTTGCAACTTGGATTGCAAACTCCAATTTTAGAAATTTCTGGAGGGTGGAGTCCGTGGGGGAAGAGGAAGCTCAGCAGAGATGTAGTGCAGTAGAAGGTCACACTCCAAACATGCCATTTCCACCAGAAGAATTGATCTCTGGAGGCTAGCAACCATAGTTGCAACTGATAACTAAAATGAGTAACTACGCCTGCAGCATGTCATGGATAACCGTACACTTCATTTAATTGGGATTCATTTTTCTATATGTTAATGAAAGCCTAGTTTTAGTAGTGACCGCCACAAATCAAGCTGAGCAATAATACATGCATTTAAAAGGTGGGCTCTAGTGTTTCCCATCTTTAATTTGGTGTTTTAATACAAGTCTTGAAATAGATAGGATGATGCCCAGGGTACTGAAATCCTAGAATTCTTGCTTTCTATCATTTAGAGAAACCAGAGATCTCTATGAAAGATAATACTTTAAAACCAACTAGTATTTGACAGCTTAAAAAGTGCTTGATATACTTAAAATGTAGATCACTGAAATGTACGATTTAAAAGTAAAGGGAGCCTCAAAAGATGAGCTGAAAATTAAAAAGTCTGCTATATAGACTACACAATATGTTTATTAAAAACACTCGCCCTGGAATATAGGCTGCATATAAAAAAATCAGTGTAACCTATACAAAGATCTCAAACAATGTAGATTATATTCTATGACTAATATAAGAGCATACTCATTTTAGTCTTTTGGGCCTTCCTCAGTGGCCATAAATATAAAACAGGATTATTAAAGACACATTTGGAAATAAACCTGGCAAGGTATTTTTATCTGAGAATAGAAAATCTTAAAGGGGGTGGAGGGGGGAAGAGCCAAAATGCATATGGTCCTGTATTGGTCATTTATAATGAGACAATCATCAATTTTGTTTGAGATCTCTGTAACAGTTTAAACTGATGTTTTTAAAAATATGTCACCTTTATTCCAGGTCCTGTGATTTTAACAAACTTATAAAACATATATTAAATGCCATTATTTTGTTATAGATTGTATAGTTTCCAGCTGAACCTTTGAAGCTCCATGTACTTTCTGGTTGAGTTTTTTCCTTTGCTGTTTAATTTAAAAGTAATGCGTTGTATTTTATAGGTGATGAACTATATCCCGAAGATCCAGATTTTACTGGAGAAAGAAAGCTGACGTTGTCCACAAATAAAAAGACTGAAGATGTCTTGAAAGAGGCCATTAGGCTTCACCGCGTAGTGATACAAGACCTTAATAAAATTGCAATTCATGTGAATATCCCATCCAAATATAAACACATCAATCCGTTGCCACTGGACTCTAAAATGGGAAACAGTACAGATTGCAGTAGCAAATTGTAGTCTTCTTTTTGCCATTGCCATTTCTAAAATAGGTTACGTATTCTTTATTTTAAACTGGTACATGAGAGTTGCCGAATAGACTGTCCCAGAGAGGTTCAGATCTTGCCAGAGAACGTATGTTTTGAGAGCAGTGGTAATTAAAATATTCTTATGCCACTTGATATACCTCAGGCCTGATATCAGTGATATAAGGCTTCAGTCTGAGTAATTATTTCTCTCTGGATGTCTTTGCAATTGTGCCAGTTCTGCAATAGGGACATCTGTCTACTAAGTACTTGGCCTTAATCTACACATTTATGAATTTGGGACACTGATGAGCCTGTCGGACAGTATTGGATCATGACCAGCTATAGCCATTTGTCAATTGCTGGTTGAGCTGAAGACCTTCAGTATTGATGCAGCTCACCATCCTGGAACAATTCCATTTTCCTCATTAAAAATGTAGACTCCCTGTTTTTTTAAATAGTAAATCCCATTGAACTGCCTCCAAATAACGGTGCTTAGGATTGTAGATACATACTACAATCCTTCAAGTTATTATTAATTATTCCCAGGTCACAAGCTGTACTTCTGGAAGGTACTTTATGGGTGCATTAACACATTAGTGCTGTCAATATTTCATGGGACAAATGATGGGATTTTCAGTTTGAAATGTCAGTTGTGCATTCAAGTTACCCGTTTTGCTAAAAATTTGTCTTAAAGATAAATATATTCACCAACATTATTTGCATCCATCCGAAAAATCTCAAAATGTTGCTTTTTTCAGTTTGCCTTTCAAATTGTTAGTGTATATGTTGATTCCATGTATACCTCAAGTGTCCCAAATAAAGATCCACAACAGTTTACATTGTTCTCTTCTCCATTTTATCCTCACAAAAACCCCTGTGAGGTAGGTTAGGCTATGAGAGCGATACACCCCCACCAAAGGACCAGGCAGCTGGCTCACCGCTTCCATAGAGACTTCCTGGCGGCAAGGGGAGCCTTGAAAAGCAAAAAAGCCTCCCTATCACCAAGATTTGGACTTAATAGACTTACACTGCCTTTTGGCTGGCATAATGTGGCTAACAGCCAGGAGGAAACTGACTAACATTGGCTCCTCCCACAGCCCGCCCCTGCTACTCTGGCAGTGGAAGGAATGCTGGCACAGCGTTCCAGCACCGGGGACTTGGACTGCAGTGTCTGCACACCTGCGGAATCGCCCTTCCACTGGGGCAAGTGCCCTGGGGAGGGCAAATCTGCTGGTGCCACGCTACTCCCACAGGTGGATTCACACACACACCCACTTCCAATTTGGATGAGGCTGTCACTTAGCAATGGCAGAGTGGAGATTTGAACCTGGGTCTCCCAGATCCTGGTGTGACACTCTAAACTGTGTATCTCACTGGTATATATGTTGGCATTGTATATAATTATTTTTAAGGTGGCACTCCAAGGTGGCATTCTCAGAAATGCTACCCGTTCCACGCGCAGGGCGAGCTAGGCAAGCAGAGATACAGGGTCTCAATGCGTGGATGAGAAGGTGGTGTAAGGCAGAGGGTTTCAGATTTGTCAGGAACTGGGGAACCTTTTGGGACAAGGTAGGCCTGTACAAACGGGACGGGCTTCATCTTAACCAAAGAGGAACCAGGCTGCTGGCGCTCAACATTAAAAAGGTGGCAGAACAGCTTTTAAACTGATCACTGGGGGAAAGCCGACAGGAGCTGAGGTGACTTAGGTTGAAGATACAGTATTATCTATGGGGATGCAGACAGAGAGGGAGGAGTTTTCTAAATCAACCACATACAAAGCGAGGAACATAGCAAATGTGCATGTGACAAGGGATAGTGTCTACAAAAGACTTGAGGGTAAAGCACATAAATCCCAGGTTAAGGACAGAGACAGGGTATACAGGTGTCTCTATGCTAATAGTAGAAGCATTCGACCTAAAATGGGGGAGCTAGAGTACAGAGTTTTGAAGGAGGACTTTGATATAGTGGGCTGTAGTGATGCACTGCTGACCCAGCAGCACCGTAGTAGAACGTTGGGACGCCAACGGACCTGCGGCCTTGCCGGTCGCATCGCACCCCCACTCCTCATCCCCCCATGAGTCACGGGTCATGAACTGTCTGGCTCTCAATCACCCGCGCCAGGGACAATGGTCTTGCCCCAGGTGAGGATGGAAGGCTCAGGCAGCGTCGCAGCTCTCCTCTCCGCGCAGCATTAGCCAGATGAGATCATGCCATCACATGATGATCTCCCGACCTCCCGCTCTCCAGGAACTCCCCCCCAGTCCTCCCTCCCTACGCGCCCGATAGATGGTAACAATAAAAGGTGCCAGGAACAGCAGCAGGCAGGAATTTCGCTGGGAACCACGGACCTCCGATTCCAGCTGCTGGCGATCTCCCACCAGATGTTATCTCCAGCGTCTCATCTCGTTCTTCGCTGACCAGCGTGGAGTGCGAGCTACAAGCTGGTGCGAAACCGGGAGATCCACCGAACCTCGCACCCTGCTCACCGTGCGCCTGGGAAGGGCAGCGATACGAAAGTCCACTGGATGGCGCATCCAGGGACCACGTTCGTTATTCGCCTGTCCTCTGAATCGGCGCATCCAGAAGGATACCCAGCAGTCCTAGGACACTCTCGTCCGGCCGGAACACCCGGTGGTATAGGAGCTTGCAAAAGCTTAGAACTTATGACAAGCCGTTGGCCGAACTTCAGCGTTAGCGAAATGCGGCAGAGGTCCCGGTAAAGAGGGAGCTGCGCCAAGAGTGGATACAAGGAGATTGAAGCTCAGTGTCCCATGGTACTTGGGGGGGGACATTTGAATCTTAAGGACTTCTGGGGAAAACATGGAGCACTCTTACGCTACCGTAGAGCTTGCAGCAGCGCCCGATAGCCAGCTACTTTACTGGCGTGGGGAACAATGTTTATGCATGTCAGCCTGCAGACCTATAGACTCGCTTGCTGTAGGCAGCCCTGCTTCGATCTTTACGCGCTGAATTTCCAACCCGGAATTTTCTCTATCCACTAAATTGGGCGCCTGTCCTCCTTCTGCCCCCTCGCTCCTTCACCCATTTCGAACTCTCCAGCGGCTCCAGCCGCTTCCTCCTGCTCGCCTTGTTTCCGAAGCCACTGCACCTCCCGTCGAAGCGCCACGTAATGGCGGGTTTCCAAAAAACTCTCTGCATAGAGCGGTAGTAGCCCGCGATCTGCAGAAGAAAACCAATGAGGAAGGCTGATACCGAATTCTTGCATTTGTGCCCCGTCCACTTCACAGATACAGAGGGGGGAGGTTAGCGTCATCCGGCGAGTTGTCGAGTTCTGCGCCCTAAGCTGCCATAACATCCCTTACTGAGAGCTCGCATAAAGCAATCACGGAGGGCGTAGGTCACCTAGCCCTACATTGAGAGAGGCATGCTGGAAGGCCATCGCAAGGAACCACCTAATGGTTTCCAGGCGACTGGAAGACCACCTTTACATGCTCTATTTCTGGCCCTGCAATTTGTGGTCTGGGAAAGTGGGGTTCCCTTCCAGTGCTTCAACAACAGAGCAGCCGCCTCGGCGGCGCAAACTACACAACCACAGCTCAGCTTCACGAGCTTTGACGTGCCTTCCAGTAACCCCCCAACAATCCAGATCGTCCTGCGGTGGCCACCCGCCCGCAGTGCATACCACAGAATAAGCCTACAAGAAGGCGTTTTTTGAAAAGATCTGGCCAATGCCGGGACAGCCAACCCAAAGTTTTCTAGCACCCGGCAGAAGCCTCAAGAGCCTATGCAGAGTTTGTGAACAGGCTCCAGGAGGGCCCTCAAGAACTTGAGTTGACAACGGGGAGGCCCAGAGCGAACTCCTTAAAGCATGCCAGAGAGCGCATACTCCGTGAGGAGTGCATAAGCCGATCACAGGCCCTGGAAGGAACCCGGGCGTGGCCGACGTAAGCGCTTGCCAGGATAGCGGGTCTTTAGCCCGGCATCAAGCCAACCTTCCTGGTAAGCAGCCCTCTCCCGGCTGCCATGAGAGCGGTCCGAGGCGAAGTGTTTTAATTGCGGCAAGCCAGGACATTTCGGGAGGAATTGCTTAGGCTGCCAGCCCGAGGGAGGCCACCACAACCCTGGCCGGAGGGAGGGTCTCTCCCAGAGGCGAGTTGACCCCAGGAAGATCTGGGGCGAGGCTCCCAATGCCGCTGGGGAGAGCCAGCAGCCGGGCATCTCCCAGCCGAGAACCAAGATCAGCACCTCAAACCCCCTTCCCGGAGCTCCCCATGAGAGATCGCCCATTTCTCCCAGCTCAGTATAGTGATCCCATCCCCACGGAGACCAGTAGGCAGGTCTTGCCCCTTAAAGCCTCGCCCAGCTGAACAGAGGTTTGTTCATCATCCCAAGGGTCCATCGACCCACATGCACCAGGGAGCCATCCCACATCCAAGTATGGACAAACATCCTGCCACCAGAAACTGCCAAGTTCACGGAACACCCTGCCTCTATGCTCTCACGCGGAGTCCGTCTAAGTTCAGCTAATCTTCTAAATCCTCGATTGCTTTCGCTCCCCCTCGTCTATACTTCCTGCTCTGCTTCTTCGCCTTCGCTTCAAAGTCACCATTACCTCCCGCCAGTGCCCCAGAATGGCACGCATTTCAAAATCTCTACAGAGTCCACAGTCACTGAATTGCAGCAGAAGGAATGCTGGCCGGAAGGGACTGCCGTTTTGAGCCCTCCTCCAGAATGCCCCATAGCCAATCTACAGGACAATGAGGCATGGAAAGGGAAGATGCTTTCAGCACAATGGCCTTAAGCCAAAAGTCGCCGTGAAGAAGAAGCCCCCTTGGCCCTCTCCAGCTGTAAGGTTCAAACCAAGATCTCATAGCCTCTGTGAGCCTGTGCAAAGCCCTAAGCTCAAAAGCTCCCAGTGGCAACAAAATCGTCAGCACCTCAGAGAGAGCAAAATCTCAAATCAAGAGTTGCAATCCTCCTCGTTACTTTTATATGTGCTCTAATATGCCTATGTATGTTCTGTATGTCTTGCCCCTTTCAAAGAGACCCCTAAGGTTTTCCCCTCATAGAGGGATTTTTCCATTTACTTCTAAGCTATGCTCTTATTATTATACCAATTAAAGTTACTTCTCCTTCTACAGTTATGTGTGCCAATGCAGCAGAAAGGCTTAAGCCCGATACAGCATCGCATGTAAGCAGGGACACAGCTCGTGCGTGCTCCCCAGGGACCTGGGGACCTGCTTCAAGCCGCCTCCATCTTAGTTTTAAACCTTCAAAACTTTTCTTCAAACCTCTCCTTGAGAACCTTTCCTTAGATCATCTGAGCCTACACTGCCACATTGGTGGCGCAAGTTTACATATGAAGCCAAAATCATTTTCATGCTCCCATTTCTCTGCTGAGGGGCTCCCTGGCTAGTCACTGAGTGCCAAGGGGTCTCTCAGCCACCACCTATCTTACACAGCCTCCGCTGTAAGAAGGTAGGAAGCTTGAGCTCAAACCGGCCAAAGTCCCCTTACGGAGGGAAGGTAGAGAGCTGACTTCCAAACCCTTCCCCCCTGCCTTCCTTTCTACACACCCTCCCTCTTTCCTAATGGGCTGGCAGCACCCACCTCTAGATCTAGAGGATCTCTGATAAAGGGTTTTGCAAACCCTCTCAATTTGCTCCTGTGATCAAACCTCAAGCCCAGGAACTGTTTTCTTTGCATCTCTTCTCTATATCTTTTTCCTATAAGAGCGCCTTATATTACGATATGACTATAATTGTAGAATTATTTCAAGTTGCTTTGCAAAAAAAACCCACACCTTAGGCGGTGATTGGGATTGTTTACAAACAAACATCCGACCTGGATACTGACTTCTCTCCCTTCTCCCTAAGCCCTTGGGCAATTCCACCTGCCTTGTATCTCTGCGCCTTAGCCAGATGTTGCAAAGTGATGCGTTGTCGAGAATAGGGCAACTCTGCTAGCCTACTTGAAAGCTTGGCCAAAACAAAGCCGAAAAAAAGGGGAGTAGATTCCCCTATTGACCCAATCAAGGTCTCATCCAGCAGACCATATCCAAGAGTACTCTTCTCCTATTACTCTATCAAAATTGCCGCCCGCTTCCACTCAGAGACTCGGGGCTCGGACTTTCCATTTAATCATCTATAAGAGCGGAGTGCTCAGCCATGCACGCGCCAAAAACCCTGGGGGGGGGTAAACGTCGCTTGTTTTCTCTTCTATACAGGAGTCCAGCTGTCGCCATGCCAGGCCAGCCACCATCCCGAGGAGATGGAGGCGGGGCCTCCCTGGAAGGATCCGACCCCCTTCCCGTAGCCCTGTTGAGAGAGCCGATCACCCTCCAGCCTGGGCCAAGATGGGAGGGACACCCATTCTTCCATGAGGAGGTCGCAGCCAGGCTGCCATTCCGAGACCCAGCTATGCAAGCTCAAAGGATTGGCAGCTTTAGTGTCGCTGCTCCTCATCTACAGCCGCCATTCTCTCTCTCCTCTCTGCCGCCCCTGGCTGAAAACTTGGAATTGCAACCAGGAACATTCCTGATATAGATTAACCCTTGGAACTCTCCAGCTGTTTTCAAGCCGGCTTGAATAATTGTTGGGTCAACCGCCTTCTCTCCACAACCTTGCTTTCGTGAGAATCACTGAACCTGCAATGCTAAGAGACTATCCAGTAGCTCTCCCTCGGCTCTTGAGAAATCTTTTACCATGGACTCCTAGCGTCCATGCGCTCTGCTTAGCTTTGGTAGTCCAAACAGCAAGAGCATTATGCATTTGGACAATTATGCAACCACCGGGTTGCCTTCCTTCCATATCATCCAGCCTATGTATGCGTTTAGCCATGTTTTGTTGTTTAGAATTTATTGCCATACCCTAGTTTTTTGAAGTTATGTTATTTGTTATTGCTGCATTTCCGCCTGTCTGTCTGCGGGACTCTCTGCTACCCCAGGCTCCACCCCAGGAGCCGGGACGCCCGCCGCCCGCCCAGCTCCGCTCTGCCTTCGATCCCTCCTGGTCGGGCTTGGCCGGTGCAGCCCTCTCCAAAGGCCCAGGAGCCTGTCCCCATAACTTCCCTTGTAGGAGCCCAGGACTTGTTTCCTGTAACACCAAGACTATTGGCCCGGCTGGCCTGTGCCCTTGCATGAAACCCATCAATTCTACCTCCATTGCTCAGACTGGCTCTGGCCTCCCGAGCAGCAGGAACTTTCGATCAAAGCGACCCTAGACAATCGTGCAGCTATTGATTACTTATTGTTATTACATCACCAAGGTTGTGAGAATAGTACATAATATGTGTTGTTTTAATCTTTCTGATAAAATTTCCCAATTGATTCATATGAAAGTATGTGAGCTGCAAGAAGTTGTATCTAATCTGAAGTTATGATGTTTTATGCCCCATTGGTGGTCAGCCACTCTGGAGCTGGCTGCGGGGAGAGGATGGTTAGTGTTATTGTACAGCTCTGCATTGGTTTAATTGTGTGCCCTGCGTTATCGGATCTTGCTTACGTTCAATATTATTGTCTAATATTGCCTGCTAACGTGTGCAAAGAAGCCCTCAATTTCCCTTACCCCGCAGCCAAGTTCTAATGTTACACAAGCAGCTTGGTCAGCTTGAGCTTGAGCCAGATAAGGCGGAGACAAAGCGTCCCTTTAAATCGCCCCTTAGCATTTTGGTCCCCTTGCACCACCAAGAAATGCTTAAAAGGGGAGGAGAGATGTAGTGATGCACTGCTGACCCAGCAGCACCCGTGAGTAGAAACGATTGGGGCGCCAGCGGACCTCGCGGCCTTGCGGTGTCGCGTAACACCCCCCACTCCCCTCATCCCCATGCCAGTCCGCGGGTCATGAACTGTCTGAAGCTCAATCACCCGAGGCGCCCAGGGACAATGGTCTTGCCCCAGGTGAGGATTAGGCTCAGGCAGGCGTCACGCGCTCCCTCTCCATACGCGTAGCCAGATGAGATCATGCATCACATGATGATCCTCCCGACCTCCCAGCTCTCCCGGAACTCCCCAGTCCTCCCTCCCTACTGCGCCCCGATAGAGTAACAATAAAGGTGCCAGGAACTGACAGGCCGGAGGAGACTCGCTAGGAACACGGACCTCCGGTCTCCCGCTGCTGGCGATCTCCACCAGATGTTATCTCCGCGTCTCGTCTCGTTCTTACGCTGACCGCGTGGGTCGACTACAGTGGGCATTACAGAGACATGGTGGAATGAGGAGAACCTGTGGGATGCTGTTATACCAGGCTACAGGCTCTATAGGAAGGATAGGACAGGGCGCATTGGGGGTGGAGTTGCCCTTTACATCAAAGAGAGCATAGTATCACATAAAATAGACAATGCAAGGGGAGCTGGTTCCCCTACAGAATCACTGTGGATATCAATACCAGGTGTGAAGGACAGTTTAATATTAGGAATATATTATCGATCCCCTGACCAAAAGGTGCACAAAGAAGGGATTCTGAGATGGAAAAAAAAAAAAAAAAAAAAAAAAAAAAAAAAAATTAGAAGGGGGCCAACAAAAGAAACAAAAAAAATGTGAGTGGTAATGGGTGATTTTAACTATCCCCATATAAACTGGAAAAATGCATGTTCAGGTCCATAGTAAGGAGAGAGCATTCCCTGGGATATGCTAAATGACTGTGGCTTAGAGCAGATGGTTGTGGAACCAACCAGGAGAGGTGATCCTAGATCTAATTCTATGTGGGACCCAGGACCTGGTGCAGGAAGTCAGTGTTGTTGAGCCGATAGGGAACAGCGACCACAATGCTGTCAGATTCAAAGGTATCTCAGCATGCGAACAAGTGGCAACTACTAATGTAGTTGTTACATTAAGCCTTCAGAAAGGGAAATTTCTCCAAAGATGAAGGGGGGGATAGTGTAGAAGGAGAGCTGAAAGGGAAAATCAAGAGAGTCAATGAAACTGTCAGGATGCCTTAGGAGGTTATTTAAAAGAAACACAGTAATAAAAGACTTCAGCTGGAATGTGTTCCACAGGTTAGAAAAAGGCAACACCAGTCAAAGAAAGCCACCATGGTTAACAAGAGAGGTTGAGAATTATCGAAAAAAAAGAAAATGTCTTTTAGAAAATGGAAGTCCAGATTTGGCTGATGAAAGAGATATGAGGAGGGAACACAAATGGTGGCATAAGAGTGAAGCAAGTTAGCTGTAAGGGGAAGCAAAAAAGGATTATGAGGAGCATGGCTGCAAACATCAAGACCAGCAACAAATAGTTCTTCAAGTACATCTCAAAAGCAGAGGAAGCCAGCAAGGGAAGCTGGTAGGCCCGTTAGATGACAAAGGAACAAGGGTGTGCTAAAAGATGGCAGGAGATTGCAGAGAAGCTGAATGAATTCTTTGCATCTGTCTTCACCCAAGAGAGGAGGTGAGGAACATTCCTGCACCTGAACCAAAGCTTCTTAGGAGGCCCGAATCCGAGGAACTAAAGGCGAAGATAGTGATGAACAAGGAAGAAGTTCTGGCAGCCATTGATAAACTAAATGTTACCAAATCCCAGGCCCAGATTGCATTCACCCAAGAGTTCTTAAAGAGCTCAAGCATGAAATTGCTGATCTTCTCACTTTAATATGCAACTTATCCCTGAAATCAGGCTCCATCCCTGAAGACTGGAAGATGGCCAATGTCAGACCAATCTTTAAGAAAGGATCTAGGGGGGACCCGGGAAATTACAGGCCAGTCAGTTTGACATCTGTTCCTGGTAAATTAGTAGAATCTATCATTAAATATAAAATTATAAAACATGTAGAAAAGCAAGACCTGCTGAGAAAGAGTCAGCATGGCTTTTGCAGAGGCAAATCCTGTCTTACAAACTTACTAGAGTTCTTTGAGGGTGTAAACAGGCATGTGGACAGGGGTGAACCGGTGGACATTGTCTACTTGGATTTCCAAAAGGCTTTTGACAAAGTTCCTCACCAGAGACTGTTGAGAAAACTCAGCAATGAAGGAATAAGAGGGGAAGTCATCCTATGGATTAAAAACTGGTTGAGAAACAGGAAACAAAGAGTGGGTGTAAATGGGAAGTTCTCACAATGGAGAGATGTAAGGAGTGGTGTCCCCCAAGGATCCGTTTTGGGACCAGTGCTCTTTAACCTATTCATAAATGACCTGGAAGTAGGGGTGGGTAGCGTGGTGGCCAAGTTTGCAGATGATACCAAATTATGTAGGGTGGTGAGAACCACAAAGGATTGCGAAGAGCTCTTGATAAATTAGGTGAGTGGGCTCAGAAATGGCAAATGCAGTTCAATGTAGCAAAATGTAAAGTGATGCACATAGGGGCAAAAAATCCAAACTTCACATACACGCTACAGGGGTCAGTGCTATCAGTCACAGACCAGGAAAGGGATTTAGGCGTCTTAGTTGATAGTTCCATGGGAATGTCAACTCAATGCATGGCAGCTGTGAAAAAGGCAAACTCTATGCTGGGGATCATTAGAAAAGGAATTGATAATAAAACTGCAAAGATTGTCATGCCCCTATATAAAGCAGTGGTGCGACCGCACTTGGAGTACTGTGTCCAGTTCTGGTCGCCGCATCTCAAAAAGGATATTGAGGAGATAGAAAAAGTGCAGAGAAGGGCAACAAGGATGATTGAGGGACTGGAGCACCTTCCCTATGAGGAGAGGCTGCAGCGTTTGGGACTCTTTAGTTTGGAGAGGAGACGTCTAAGGGGGGATATGATTGAAGTCTACAAAATTATGCATGGGGTCGAAAATGTTGACAGAGAGAAATTCTTCTCTCTTTCTCACAATACTAGAACCAGGGGGCATTCATTGAAAATGCTGGGGGGAAGAATTAGGACTAATAAAAGGAAACACTTCTTCACGCAACGTGTGATTGGTGTTTGGAATATGCTGCCACAGGAGGTGGTGATGGCCACTAACCTGGATAGCTTTAAAAGGGGCTTGGACAGATTTATGGAGGAGAAGTCGATTTATGGCTACCAATCTTGATCCTCTTTGATCTGAGATTGCAAATGCCTTAACAGACCAGGTGATCGGGAGCAACAGCTGCAGAAGGCCATTGCGTTCACATCCTACATGTGAGCTCCCAAAGGCACCTGGTGGGCCACTGCAAGTAGCAGAGAGCTGGACTAGATGGACTTTGGTCTGATCCAGCTGGCTTGTTCTTATGTTCTTATGTTCTTAATGAAATTAAAATGTTATTTCCAAATTAGGGCTTGTGATCCACATATGGCTGAAATTCGAAGGGAAAAATGCAAATCGAATTGAGAGAATTCCCTTTCAGATTTCAGTATTATGTAGAGTTTACTTTCTTCTGCATCCCTAGCTATAGATTTGCAGTGAGGAAGGAAAGGTGGGAGGGACTCCTGGTATAAGAAATACATTATTTTTTAAACTTAGACTTCATAGAATTATACCTTAGTGGCTGAAGGAAGTTATAGGAATTTGCTTTATGTCGTGGAGGGGATTCAGAAGGTAACACAGCCCTCCAATTAAAGCTTACTTCTTTTGACCTCTTGCCTTTCTGTTTCATTTCATTATCTGCCTGGAACATTGAGAACTGATATCAAACTGGGACATATCAGTAGCAGACTCGAATCTTGCTCCGTGTCTTCAAACCAGTTTCAGAACCTAGGGCACTTTTGCACATGCAGAATAATGCACTTTCAATCCACTTTCACAGTTGTTTGCAAGTGGACTTTGCTAAATCCGCTTGCAAACAATTAAGTGGATTGAAAAGTGCATTATTCTGAATGTGCAAAAGTGCCCTAGGTTCTGAAAAAAATATTTAGGGACTTGTGTATAAAGGGAAAATGAGTTCATTTATAACCATTGTAACTCCTTATAAAAATGTTGTACGGAATCCGCTCATGTGAAGTCAAGCTGAAATGTCAATTTTGTGCCCTTGGCATTTTCTGATCATATTTTAATTTCACAGTCCCGCACTTTGTGGCCCTATAAGCCCTGTGGACGGTTTTTTCCCTTCCAAAACCACCCAGCTTAAATGACGAAGCTCCACTCAGTGCATCTGAAGAAGAGAGCTCTAGCCCGGCAAAGTTCATAACGCTATTTTTAAAATTTGCCCCAGGACAAGCGTTCACATCCATTCACAGCGTTCTCCTCTTCCCCCTCATTGGCCTGCGTCAACGTCACTCATGCTCAATAAAGGCTATCTCCGCCGCAGAGCCAATCAGAAGAGGCCGCTTTACGCAGAAATAGAAGATTTAAAAGAAATCGATGTCGCTGCACGGGTGTTAGGCCTTGGGTGGGTGGAGAGAGGGATAAAAACTAGTTTCATTTTACACCGGAAGTGTTGAATCCTCCAAATTTGTTTTCTCGGAGATTTATTTTTGCCGCTGGAAAGGCACTGAGCATGCGCGAGCCCAATTGGCGTTGGCGGGTGGCGCGCGGTGCGCGAGGCCAGGTGAGAGGGCGTCGGTTGTACTGGGGAAGGGGTACGAGGTAAACCGTCAGAGGCGGTTTGAAAGCCCAGGAAGAGCCGACGGTTGAAATCCTTATTGGGGAGGGGAGTGTGCCTGTTAGAGAAGGGCAGGACATTCTGCCTCATACATGAAAAGTCCCTTGACATCTTACCTTGTGAGCTTTCCTGAGTCGCAGCTCCCCTAGAAGTGAGCCTATGTTGAAATAAACGTGGTTAAGTCCATGTCAATTTCCAATTTCCAGGTGTATAAGAACATAAGAGCAAGCCAGCTGGATCAGACCAGAGTCCATCTAGTCCAGCTCTCTGCTACTCGCAGTGGCCCACCAGGTGCCTTTGGGAGCTCACATGCAGGAGGTGAAAGCAATGGCCTTCTGCGGCTGTTGCTCCCGAGCACCTGGTCTGTTAAGGCATTTGCAATCTCAGATCAAAGAGGATCAAGATTGGTAGCCATAAATCGACTTCTCCTCCATAAATCTGTCCAAGCCCTTTTTAAAGCTATCCAGGTTAGTGGCCATCACCACCTCCTGTGGCAGCATATTCCAAACACCAATCACACGTGTTTCCTTTTATTAGTCCTAATTCTTCCCCCCAGCATTTTCAATGAATGCCCCCTGGTTCTAGTATTGTGAGAAAGAGAGAAAGATTTCTCTCTGTCAACATTTTCTACCCCATGCATAATTTTATAGGCTTCAATCATATCCCCCCTCAGCCGTCTCCTCCCCAAACTAAAGAGTTTCCTGGAAATCTCCCTGAATTACAACCTGCTCTCCAGACTACAGAAATAAGTTCCCCTGTCTGCCTTGCAGGATGAGTGCTGTGGCATTATAGCCAACTTAGGTACTTCCCCTCGTCAAACTGTGCCCTTTCCATATAAAAATGCCTGGATTTTCCCCCCAACCTGGAGTTGGCAACCAAAGGCTGGACTTTTGCTGTGACCGGTTAGCACAACTGCCCTTTGCAGTCTCTGTTAGGCTTTTAAAAAATGAGTAATTGCTATAGCATTACAACACCATATTCAGTAATGATCAGTTGCTGTTTATCTACTTCCACTTCAGATTTCAACAGCGCCATTAAACTCTGTAATGTATGTTTGTGTTTAGTGTTTGTGTTTGTGTTTTAGTGTTTGGAAGGCAGTGTGGTTCTCACCTCTTCTGCTGCATTGCACAGATCTCCTGATAGGAGTACACTTCTAAGCCACAGCTCTTTCCCTCATTTTATTTTATTCATGCATTTGTGCCTTTTTTTATTCTGCAAAGCAGAACTCTTGCAAAAATAAATAATAATTCAAAAATCACAATATAAGAAAAGCATTCAGGGGGCAGGGCAGAGCAGGACAGAGCTGATAAAAACAGCTTTGGGTGAATTAGTCTCCCCTGCGGGGCAGCAGCCCAGTGTCAAGCAGCCAAGGGTACAGCTAATTAGGCAGAAGAAGTTCACCACTGGTGGAATAACCTCCTGTCTCCAGCAGCTGCCCTGCCCTGGGCAGCCAAGGTTTGCCCAGTCTCACTAGATATCTGAAACTAAGCAGAGTCAGCTCTAGATAGCACTTTGGGTGGAAGCTCATGAAGGAATACCAGCATTGCTTCACAGAGGCAGGCAATGGGAAAACACATCTGAATGTCTCTTAAACCATATGGGGTTGCCATATGTTGGCTGTTACTTGACGACAACAACAACAAAATCAAGCAGCAGCTATGCTGTGTGTGAACTGCCTGTGTTGTTAAATTTAGGGTTCCCTTGGACTGCAGAATGCTAACATTCATGGATCAGAGTCTATTCCCAACACATTCTCTTTAGTTTTAAAGTGAGCTAACAGATGATCAATAACATTCCTGCTACTCTCCTGAGTTCCACTGTAAGATTCTCTTAACTGCTTGTAGACCCATTTCTAATGAACTAACACAATTGGTAGAGTTCAAACAATTTTGTCCAGAAGCGAGCAGATAATTACTTATTTGGAAAATGTATGTCTCTTCTCCAGATACCTGATTTGACATACAGTGTTAATGTTGCAGTACTATATATAGTTTTTGGGAATAAGTTCAATTTCTGCTCCCCTTTGTCCATGCATGGAGTTACATGCAACTTTTCCAAATCAAATTAATCTTTTTACTTAAGAGAGCCTTTCTCATCCCCTGATCACCAAAGTCCAAAAATCCTGGTTTCTGGAGTGGATGTCGTGAGCCAGTACGTGGGAGACAAGGAATTCAATGTTGATACTGAATCATTGTAGACCAGGAGTTGCTGGCAACAGAGTCAGCTTCAAGCCCTTCCCTGCCAGCCAAGGCACAGCAAGCAACAGAGCCTGATGCCGTGCAACTGAGAGACCCCTAAGTTACCTCAGAGGAACTGAGTAATGAGCTTGCTGCATGAAGAAGGCAAAGACAAAGGCAGCAATTAATTGTTAAAAGGAGAAGTGCTCGCATTGCTGCTCATTATGGTGGAAGGCTCTGTGAGCTGAGGCATCTGCTTCAGAGGAAGACTGAGTCATCCCAGGATCCTGGCCACACTAGCAAGGGCATCTTACTTCAGCCCTATCTTGGGCATAGCTCAACCTGGATTCAACAAGTGTGTTTCCTGGTAAATTCCACATACCTGGTCTTCCTCTGAATTCCAGCTCTCAGTCTGTTTACCTGACCTCCTGCCTGTGCCTTGACTCTGGGCCACCTGACTATGCCCTTGCTTGATTGCTGCCCGCCTTGAGCTGTCTGACCGTGTCCTAGCTGACCCCTGCCAGCAGCACAGTTGGTGTGCTTGACAGAGAGAGGCAAAAGTGAGTCTGTAAGATTCTGTTGAATCTCTTTAAGTGACAGGCATCATGGTAGCTACCTGTTGAGCTAGGATTGCTAAGCATGGCCTGGCAACCAACAGGAGTTGGGAAGGTGGGCACAACTGTCACTGCTACTCAAGTGCTGTCACTTCTGGATAACTGTCTCAGAGAGCAGCTGTGTTGGTCTGCAGTAAACCGGTTAGGTCCAGCAGCATCTTTGAAACCAAACGTATTCCTTCAAAATCTTGTTGCTCTCTAAGGTGTTACTGGACTCCAATCCAGCAGGACATAGAAGTGACCTTACAGGATCCTGGATCACTTCTGACTTTGTCTAGTCAAATTGGAAAGGCTAGCCCAGTCTCATCAGATCTCGGAAGCTAAGCAGGGTTAGTGCTTGCATAGTAGACCACCAAGGAAGTCCAGGGTTGCTACTCCAAAGTAGGCAATGGTAAACCACCTCTGTTGCCTGAACTTCTCTGCAAGGTCACCATAAGTTGGCTGAAGCTTGATGGCACTTTCTTCTGCCACCAGATTGAAAAGTTGAGTATTCATGACTTAAACTGTAAAATGTTTTAGATTGCAACCTAGTTGTTTAAGCTTTACTGTTGCACAGTTATTTTTAAAACCTTATTAAAGAAGTTAACATACGTGTTCTTTTTTGCCTTTTAAGAGTTATGTGAAACTTGAGGTACTCTTCAGCATAGCTTAAAAGAATATTGGAGAAAGAAAATGATTGACATCTTTGTACTGAAGGTATTGTCTGTTTTTTGTTAAGCTCATGTCTAAGAATATTAAGACACTCTCAAAGCATGTAATGCATTTCCAGTTAATAAGTAGTGCCGCATTTTAATATAATTTTTTCTGATTTTCTGATTGATTAGATTGAAAATCCAGACTGCTTCTGGGTTCATGTAGGAGATGGAAATTTTTTAGAAAATGAAACAGAATACAAAAAACTTTACAGAGAAATAAATCAGTTCTATAACAAATCATACAAACGTGTGGATGAAATCAAGCCATCCGTATTAGAAGAAGGGCAGGTAACGTAATGATGATTTGGTGCTTTGATGCATACAAAACTGAAAGGGAAAAAGTATGTGTATGGACTATGGTGCAGGTGTCATTTTGTTCTTGTCCCAAGCTGAACATGTAGTTTACTATTCCAGTGTGTGTGTGTAGGTGGGCAAGATCCTAAAGTAACAATGCCATCCTAAGAGTTATGTTCTGAAAGCCAGCATGGTGTAGTGGCTAAGAGTGGATTTCATTCACATATAAAATACATTATAATGCCTTGAATTTTAACAGAAACTACAGGAATGAAATATTGAGTGCAACAGTAGGTGTTTTATATGTAGATGTGAATGAGGTAAGGTCTCTTTCTGCTTTTCCCCTTAAGAACTACCCTGAGGGTAATGCATTTTTTCCTCTGTAAACTTGCCTTGAGTTCCATCTTACTTTGCATGGTTTGTATGGAATCAAATGCATACAGTATAACATGTTTTTTTCCCCCAGGTTTGTGTTGTTTATTGTCATGAGCTAAAATCCTGGTGCAGAGCCATTGTTAAATCAATCTTATCATGTACAGATTATTGCCTTGTTGAATGCTTCCTCGTAGATCACGCTAAGACTGTTCCTGTGAAAACAGACAGGTATGTAATGAGTTAAGTAAAGTCTGAGGGTAGCCTCTGTTCTCAATGTTACAATACAACAACCTTTATTAGGCATGTTAAAATAGGCTCCAGAGCGTTACAGACATTTCTGAAGTACAAATCAAAAGTACATTCAAAACACAGACAGATAAACTGTATCTAGCATTGGACATTACTTAGAAAGTTCTGTCACTTGTAAAAGAAATTTTGCTACTTTTTCCTCTGTATTATTTAACAAAAGCTCCACAACAGAGTTGTCAGAGTCTCCTTCAGGTTTGTCTAAGACCAGCCCAGGAGAGAAATTCCTAATACCCACATATCTCGGACAATCAAGTATAATGTGAGCAAGAGTCTCCACTTGGTTTTTACAGTGTGGACAGACCCGATCCTGGAGAAGGATAGATAGGTAGCGACCCTTTGTAATGGCCGATGGGAAAGTATTGCATCTGGCCCTTGTAATAATCCATCTCTGTTGGGGTTCAGTTAATAGTTCAAGGTATTTGGCTATGTGCCCCTGTTCTGGTACTATTCCAAAAGAAAGGGGTGAGCATGATTTATTTGCTTGCCCCAACAAGATATGGTACTCCTGTTCTAAAAGTCTGCTTTTTAAGGTTTGCAGAATCTCTCTGGGTGACAGCATACAGAGATCTTCAATTATTAAACCTAGAGAGTAGATTTTTGATTTAAGAAATTGATACCATTCAGAGGCAAATAGGTCTGGGCGCACAATATATGTTAAATTCTTGTGTAATAAGTCTTAGAGGGTTTTTCCCCATCTTTGAAGCATTCAGTTTTTGGAAACAAGTGTGTACAGCAAAACTTAATAACACTATGTTCTGAAATCTGTTTGTTTTCAAGGATTTGTGTTGCCTTAGAGTCATTTATGAGGCTGCCTTACAGGGCAAAGAAGTTTAGGCTGTACTGTACAAAACCAGTAACCCTGCGTGTCGATTACTGTAACAACAATGCAGAGATAGTGTAAGTATGGTTTGTGAGGGATTATGTAATGTGCTTTATAGCATTATGGTTTCTATAACCCAAAGCTTCCGGAGATCAATGTGAATAAAGCTCGTGATAGCTGTAAGATAGGTTTTCTCTGTGTAACAGTTCCCAATGTGTAAAAAAAGAAGGCACTTAAAAATGAACTGACATCGCGCCAGAAGCTTTTATGGGCTAGAGCTGACATGGCTTCCTACCAGAACTTGTAATCTATAGAATTTCTCTCTCTCTCTCCTTCTGTCTCCCAGAATGCCACTGTGTGTTTTTCTAAAATAAAAATGTAAATACATTTAGTAGATCTCAGAGGGTAGGCTTAATATGTCCCTTATTACTTTAAGACAATTGGGAACTTGCAAGGAAGCATGGGAAAAGGAAAATCCAGTTTCCCCACTTTGACTCTTTCCCTCCTGCTCGCTGCTTCTCTCCATCCCCATTTACCACCCCCATGTCCTGATTACTGCTTCTGATCCATCTTCTCTAATTTCAAGGCCAGCATGGCATAGTTGTTACGATGTCATACTAGGATCTGGGAAACGGAGGTTTGAATCCCCCCTCTTCCATGGAAACTTGCTTGGGTCACCTTGGGCCAGTCACACACCTTCAGCCTTGACCCTAACAGGTATTTGGATGGAAACTTCCAAGGGATACCAGGGGTGTGACATGGAGGCAGGCAATGGCAAAACCACCTCTGACTATCTCTTGCCTTCAAAACCCTACAGGGTTTATGACAGGAAAAAATGTCAAAGCAAATACCACTACTATTCATCCTGGTTATTAGGAAACCAAAACAGCAGGCAATTTTCAGCCAACTTCTTTTTCCAATACCTGCACAGAGATTGCTGGAGTTTTTTTCTGGTGGTGGTGGTGAGATTTTTGTTTTGTTATTACAAAGAAAGGTGTTGTGTGTGTGTGTGTGTGTGTGTGGTTTGTTGTATTCTCTGCCATGGTCATGACTGGCTGTATTGCACACAGTTGCTATCCACATAGCAGTCAGCCCTTCAGAATTAGACTGATGTATATTCAATTAAACGTAGTGAAGGGGCTCTGAATGAGATGTTCTACTACAGTGAAATAATTTTGTGCTTCGTTGTAGCCCTGCTAACAGGTGGGATGTTGCAGCTGTTCAGTACTTCCAAAACCTCCTGAATGGTAAGAAGACAAAAAGGTTGCTTACAGCTGTTACTGGTCCAAAAGTAAACTCCAAGAAAGTAAAACTAATAATACAGTCCACATAATTTATTTTACTAGGATTAACCAAACGCACACAATAATGTCTAAGCTTTCAAGTTCTCCAGAACTCTTGCAAAAACAGTGCATAAAGAGTTTTGGGAGAGAAAAATACTGGAGAGCATAAGTGCTGTTGAAAGCTACATTGTGTGTTAGATACAGAGCAAATTCAAACATTGCTGTTTCATGTTGTAGGGCTTAGTACTTCCCCAGGCAAAAAGCAATAAATCAGTAAGTAAAACAAAGAGTAACTGTAATTGTCTCTGAAGACTCAAAATCTATTTTTAGAAGAAAGACCAGAAATAACTTGGAAGCAATTTTATTAACTTGGGAGATAAATTTAAGGTGTTTCACAAATTCCGCTTGATGTTTGCAATTCAATAGTAGTAGAAGTACCAACTACAGACGATAATAGATATAAACACAAATTAGACTAGAAAAATTATTAATATGTGGATAACTGAAAGGTCCAAATCCCATTCCCTGTAAAGGTTATCCTGCAGCAAGTGGCAGATCCCTTTCAGTGGTGTGTTAAATACATGTGATCATAGTGGGTGAAAACAGACTTATCTGTATCAATAAGGTATTCTTGAAAGAAGTGTGAATATTCTTGGAAGGAACTGTATAATGTTTTTCAAGGATAGCTGAATAAATTCTGAAATTAACCACATTCAGGAGTTAAATGCATTAATTTCTAGCTCAGAGGACACAGTAATCAGAGTCAGAGTTTAACATGATGCTAACAAATGTATAAGCTTATTATACATTGCTCAAGTTTTTTATACCCTTTGGATTATTTAAATACCATGCTAAAATGCCACATAATGACATATAGTTGTATTTAACCTATTCACTGATGTCTTGCCTGTTAAACTTAAATGAAAAAGAACTGTTCAAATATGAGGAAAAGCAGAAATAGGTAATTAACTCTCCACTTGTGCTTTCATGATTTTTTAGCAACTGCCAAAGTTGAGGCCAAGTTATGTGCTGTTGAAGAAGAGAGTTTTGATGTTTATCTTTACGCCACAATAAAGGGTCAAAAGGTAATCTGGGTTATCCTTAGAAATTGGTTTGCGCTCATAGAATCATAGAATTGGAAGGGCCCATGTAGGTCATTGTCCAACTTCCTGCTCAGTTCAAGAACAGTCCAAAGCATCCCTAACAAGTGTTCACTCAGCCGCTGCTTGAAGACTGACCATGAGTACTCAGACATTAGATAGGTATGTTAGCTGAGTGGTAATACTTTTCCCCCTCATATCAAGGAACAGTATTCTGCCCTTCCAGGGTTTCTTGGAGATTTTATTTGTTACTCACCAGTAGCAATACCAATCATAAGCATTCAGTGTCTGTCTGCAGGTAACTGCTTCCTGAGAGTCAGATGAAGTACAATGGGAGGGAGCCATGTTGGTGTATTCTGTGTATGCCTAACTCATATCTAAAGTGGGAGTGGAGTCTTTTTTTAAAGAAGGGGAGGGAGCTTCACACAGCCTCACTTTGAGCGCTCTGTTTCCAGATAAGCTCAATTCCAACATTGCAGCTGAGGTTGAAGGAAACTGATAGCAGGGTGGTAAGGCATCCATTAGTTGTAAAATGTACCTGCTTTTGGGGTGGCTGGGGTACTCAGTCTTCAAATTGGCCCAGAAGAGGAAGAACCATGGAAACATACAAAAGCTTTTTCAAAGAGTCCTCGGCCCCTTCCGCACACGCAAAATAATGCGTTTTCAAACCACTTTCACAACTGTTTGCAAGTGGATTTTGCTATTCCGCACAGCTTCAAAGAGCACTGAAAGCAGTTTGAAAGTGCATTACTTTGCATGTGCGGAATGAACCTCAGTCAAGGGTAAAATCACAGGTTATAGACGCTATATTCTGTCCCTTGATGTTGATTTTTGTTTCGGTGGAGCCTTGTTCTTGGGGATATTTTTTGTAGTCCTACTTAAGGGTCTACTAGAAGTGCCACATAGCAGCCACTTCACATTCACTTGATAGTGACTCTGTGCAGCAGCTTTAACATTTATTGTGTCTTCTCAAGTTGTGTATCTGAATAGAGTGGGATGTTTTCATGCTTCTGTTGCTAGAGGAAATTTTATATGCATGAGTTGTATCAAATTAAGTGCTACTTCAAACCATCATTAGGTTTAAATAGCTATTGAGCTGTTTTGATAATGTGTAGCCCCACACTTTGTAGTAATATGTTTTGATTTCTCTCTTTTTACATCAAACTATTGCATGAAAGAAATCTCTTTCCTTTGTAGATATGTGTAAATGATGATCTCGTTGCAAAGAACTTTGCCTACTATGGGATGAAAGACAATGAAGCACTGCGTATTGTGCCAAAACAAAAGATGCAGCCCACTTTGTCCCCTGAGTCTCATTCAGAAAAGATAAACCCTGCACTTGTTCTGTGGCCAACATTGTTGCAAACCAAAGAATCCAATCATTTAAAAACTTGTGAGTACAATGAATCTCTTTCTGAAGTATAGTGGGGAGTAAGGTTCTGTTTCTCTGGAATTCTCCCTGGGGCCAATTCAAAGAGGGGCTGTGACTCAGTGGGAGAATGTCTGCTTTGCATGCAGTAGGTCCCTCCAGGTTCAGCCTTGAGCAACAAGGATTAGGGAGGAGGTGATGCGAAGGCCCTCTGCCTGAGTCCCCGGAGAGCTACTGCCAATTAGCATAGACAGTGATGACCTTGATGGATCAGTAGTCTAATTCAGTATACGTCAGCATCATGTGTTCATGTGACCTGGTCATTTAACTTACAAGGAAAGTTTATGTCATTTAGTGGAGAGCAGAGTTAAGTCCCCATACCCATGCTAGTGCTAGGGTTGGACCAGTTTTCTCCTTCTGCACTGACAGTGAGTGTAACTGGTGCTGCTGACCAGGTCTGAGCTAAGTGGCCATTGCACTGCTGGTTTGTAGCACTGCAGGGACTTCTCTGCTTGGTTTGCTCCTGGGTCTAGCCCTGCTTGTTCTGCCATCAACTGCTTTGTCTCCTCTCTGGTCACTTACTAGGACAAATGTAATTTATGGCTGCAGACAATTTGAAAGGAAAGAGAAACCTAGTTCCTTGGGTTGACCAAAGTTCCAGACGGGGTTGATGAACTTACTGAAGAACAGAGAGTTGGTTTAGCTATAACCCTGACGTCGTCTTTCATTTTGGGATGAATGTAAGGGAATGTCTGCCCAGTAAGAATAGTCCATCTCAATTAAGCTTATATATGTGCACATATTACAAACTAGAATGTGTCCAAAAGGTGGCTCAAACTGTTTGTGATCTCTGTGCGGAACTAACGGGCTTTAAGTGACATAGCATCAACCCAGTTTGCCTCCCTACTTGCTTTCCATATACGTTCGTTTTTAGTTTCTTCCTGTGCTGTGAAAAATTTGAAAAGACATGAGTTTTCACAGAATTTACCTTGACAATTTGAATAATTCCTGAGGAACCTGTAAAACAATTGGAACCAACTCTGGTGAATATTTGGCACATGGTCATGTTAATCCATATCACTGTCTTGTGTTGATTATTTCTAAGGGTTGGGTGGTTGTAGTTTTCTGAAATGAGAATTATGCAAGTTCCTTGTCCACTTCCTTTTAGATGCTGCTGTTTCTGATAATACTAAGGAAATAAAACATAAGAGTCTACAGGAAACGGCCTCCCATAATGAAGTAACTGAGTCAGTGAGTCCTACATCAGAGGGGTCTGGAATTTAAGTTTTGTAAAATGCTTAAGAGATCCACACTAAAGTCACCTATCATTGCAGGCAGATTTTATGCAGGTGCTCTTTGACAAAAATTATCATTGTTTTTTAATTTAAAAGGGTGATCAGCATGCCACACAATCCTGATGGTTAGGAATGAGGTATAGTGATTAAAGTTTTGGGCTAGTATCTGATGAAACTCAATAGATCTCAGACCATTCCCTCTCAGCTAAACCTGGTTTGGTGTGAGTAAAGAATGGCAGAGGAAGTGCCCATGGGCTTCTTGGAAACAATTTGGGCTAGCTGATAGATGAATCCATTTCACAGCTGCCAGAAATTAACCATGTGGAGGTGTGGCTTAGAGATGGTGCAACAACAGGGGAACCAGTCCAGTACCATCTTGGTGTGAATGGTTAAGAAGCAAAATAATATCAGTACTTCTGCACTGAATCAGCTTTTCAAAGCTGCCCAATTATTTTAAAGCTGTATTTGAGTGGCTTCAGCAAGAAACATAGAAATATTCTACCATCTTACACTGTGAATAACAAAAAAAAATCCTTATTTTTTTCTGTCTTAAGAATGTAGTGGTGGCTGTTCCCCCTTTGGAAAAAGGCATCGCAGATTCTGTACAAGCCAATAGGAAGACTAACTGGTACATTTGTACATATTTTATTCATGTTTTCTCACAAAGGCAGGAGACTGATCTGAAGAAACAGAACACCTGTATTGTTTGCAAAGCAGAATTAATCTGTTAAATAGTTTTTGTTATTGTTAACAGTGCTCAGATTATGGAGGGGGAGTTAGAGTGCCTTTAATGAACTCCATAAGTCTTACTCTGGATTCCCCTCTTATGTAAACTATCCTAGTACTGGCTGTCATAATTATGTTTTCTCCCCTAGCCCATTGCAACAGAAAACTACTCAAAAGCAGAAGGAGATAGAGAAAGGTCTTGATAAGAAAACGCTGTGTTTGAAGTAAGTCCTCCCTTTTGAAGTTATGCAATGAATGTTACACTCAGCAATTAAGAAACAAAATCAGTCCATCGTGAAACTTTTCACAGGGTAGTCAGTGTTCAAACTCTGGGTATTTCAGAAGCTTTAGTACCTTGTACATATCACAGAAAATGGAAACTGTGATGGTGACAAGTTATGAAGGACATTTGTGGTTGATGCCTAAAATAGTTGTTTTGACCTTATGAAATGCAGGACACTCCAATACTGTGCACTCTACTTAATTAAAAATCTGTATCTGACTGTCTCAGTCTTAGGACAGTGATTTTTTGCTGGTGACTGGCTCTGTAAAAACCTATAGAATCATAGAGTTGGAAGAGACCACAAGGCTATAAAGTCCAACCCCCGTCCATGCAGGAACACAATCAAAGCGCTTCTGTACATATGTTCATCCAGCCTCTGTTTAAAAACCTCCAAAGAAGGAGACTCCATCACTCTCCGAGGCAGTGAATTCCACTGTCGAACAGCCCTGACAGTCAGAAAGTTCTTCCTGATGTTTAGGTGGAATCTCTTTTCCTGCACCTTGAGTCCATTATTCCATGTCCTAGTCTCTGAGGCAGCAGAAAACAAGTTTGCTCTTCGACATGACATCCCTTTAAACATATTTAAACATAATCATGTCCCCCCTTAACCTTCGCTTCTCCAGACTAAACATCCCCAGCTTCCTAAGTCGTTCTTCATAGGGCATGGATTTCAGACCTTTTACCATTTTGGTTGCCTTCCTCCAAAATGATAAAAGATCTGGAATTCTGTTTGGTCAAAGAGCTCTGGGAAATGGACTAAGGGCTGTTCTGCTTTCAAAAGGAGATGTAACTGTCTCCAGGAAGACTGTCATATATTAGGATTGTAAGATAACAAGTTAACTTTTCAATAAATGCTTATTGCTTATTTTTTTCACTGATCTCGATATAAGTGCTTTCAGGGCTCAATAAATTAGTCATTGTGAACAAACTAACTGTGTTTGAAAAGTGAACTCGTATATTTTTCAGGCTTCTGCAGTTTTTAAACCCTGATCCTTTGAAAGCTAGTGACAGACATGATGGGAAAGAGGTACTTTTAGAAATTAACTTTTTTTGTATTGATTGGAGAACATTTCACACTCTATTGTGGAAGGCTTTCACAGCCGGATTCAACTGGTTCTGGTGGGTTTGGAAAACCCACCAGAACCAATTTCACACTCTTGATTGCCAGCTGTGTGTGATCACAAAACCAGATGAGTTTCACCTTTAAAATGTTTGGCTGATTCCGCATGGGCCAAAAACAGTGGTGTGAAAACAGTATAAACCCTTTTACACCATTTTAAATCCTTTTACACCATTTTCATACCGTTTTCACACTGCTGTTTTTGGCCCATGCGGAATCAGCCTTTATTTCATATGAAATTGACATAATTTTATAATATGGTATGGTATATTTAATTTATTTACCGCCCTCCCCCAAAAGGCTCAGGGCAGCATACAACATCATGTGTTTTATAATAGTTTGGGTGACCTCAGATCTCTCATCTGATAAGATGCTTTTTCTGTTAAGCTTTTGGGCACATTTGAAGCAACTTGTGTCTGCATCAAATGCTTTGACTAATAATTGAATAATTAAGCTCTGCCAATAATGATGGTTCTGAAAAAGTTTTAAAATGTAATGCAGAAAAACATTTTGTTGTGATTTACAAGCCTGAATGAAAGCCTCTACCAGTGTTGTTTATGATTTTCTGGCTTGTATCTTTACTTTTAGGAGTTTCATGTGAATGCCATTGCCTGCCTTCCTATTGTTCTGAGTAATGAAATTGACCCCTGCACCACCCTTGAAACAGCGCCACTCTTTCCTGAACTGAAAAAGGTAATGATTTGTTATGCCACATTTTAGATCATGGATGTGAATAAATTTCTTCTTTACCATTGTTGTTGTGTGGAGCCACAGCTCAGTGGCAGAGCACAGGTTTTGTATGCAGAAAATCCCAGATTCAGTCCCAGAGTCTCCAGTTAAAAACTTCAGTTCGTATCTCTAGGAGTTATCTCAGCCAGAACTGGGGAGCTGCTACTTATCAAAATAGGCTGTACTGAGCTAGCTGGACCAATTGTCTTACCCAGTATAAGGCAGTTTCATATGTTCACATGGGTCTTTTTCACACACACACAAAAAGTTATGCAGACTCCAGCGGAAGCACTTGATTCTTTTGTCATATTCTGCATGGTAGTATCCATGTAACAATTATATAGAGCTGCCACCCCACAGTCTTCAACTTAGTGTCCGTACAGGACGGATTTGATTATGTCCTGTTTGTTGTAGCGCATTGTAATTTAGGAGCAATGAGAGAATAAACCCCTCCTCCATTCATCTCTGCCTATTTCATAACTGGCTATATTTTCATACTTTCTTTCCCATAACAGGTCAGCATAAATAATCCATTTGGAATATTCTGTGGTGCAAATTGTAGCAGTTACATTGCTGAGTCCCTCTACCATCTTTTAACCGCCAACTGCCTTGTATAACCATGTTTTTGTCAATAGCTGCAAGCCTTTACTAGTTTATGCCCATACCCCATTGATTTTATTGGGGTCTGCACATCTTCTGTCTTGTCCGAGGATTGTGGTTGATATTCCAGCCATATCCTTAATAACATCTAGTTAATATAGCATGTCTTCAGTTGCTTGTTCTCTTGAATGGGAAGGTCATCATTTTTCCCCAGGCGTAAAATGTTAATGAACTGTTCAATTCGCACTGAAATCTTACAGTGATGAGGGTTGTAGTCCAGTGAAGCTGTATGCATGTATAGAAATTGGGGGGTGGGGGTGGGTAGAGGTTTCCTTGGAGTTTCTGCAGTCACTTAATATATTGTCGAAGGCTTTCTTACTGCCGATCATTTGAGTGCTGTAGGTTTCTCCGAAAGTGGTTGCTTGCCTGTATTGCATCTTCAGGATCCTGAAGATGCTGCCGCCAGATGCAGGCGAAACGTCAGGAGAGAATGCTGCTAGAACACGGCTATACAGCCCGGAAACCACACAGCACCCAAGTCACTTAATACTTTGTAAACAGGACACCTTTGGGCTGTATGCATAATATACTTTCATTGGACCTCAGTCCTAATCTTAAATGTTTTCTTATAATCAAAAGTCCATCATTATATACTTTTAAATATGTTATATATGTTTTTTATAAGTACTTGGCTAATACTTTCTTATATATTTGGGTAGGAGCTTCTCCGGAATCAGGTCCTATGTCCTAACCATATACAGTCATATTCCTGGCCACCAATAGCTCGTGGGTGTGATTCAATTATAATCACTCCTGAAAATGATCCACTTGTGTATCTTCTGCCACTTATAACATTTTTGCAATCCAGAAGTTGCTATGTGTCCCTGCCATCAAGGAATGGTGTAAGTAGAACGTTCAGTTTGTGTTTAGATAGCTTTTGCGTTTCAGCAGAGTCCTGAGAAGATAGTCAGTTAAAACAAGTAACGCAAGTGGCTCTCTTTCCGTGACTGTTTATTTCAGTGGTTCTCAACCTTCCTAATGCCGTGACCCTTTAATACAGTTCCTCTTGTTGTGGTGACCCCCAACCATAAAATTGGTATATATAAAATATAAAAAGACCGTTTTCCAATGGTCTTAGGCGACCCCTGTGAAAGGTCATTCGACCCCCAAAGGGCCCACGACCCACAGGTTGAGGACCGCTGGTTTATTTAGAAACAGGTTCTGTGTTTTAAGTATGATCAGCCCTGGGTGGGATACATGTGAACATGTGGTATTCGTTAGAAGTCAGCATTCCTAGAATGTGTAAGCCTTCGGTTATTAGTTTGTTAGGAAAGTATACTGACAGCAATCAGTAGTTTTTATGATAGAACCAGGTGATCGGGTCTTATACATAACTACTCTGCAGAAATGATATTCAGATACCTTAGGAAAGTAGAGAATATGTTGGACAAGAGAGGATGACTACTTCTGTACAGTAATTCGAACACATTTGTTTAAAGGGGTTGCTGGGGAGACACTTTTTGTTTCCTGTTTGGGTCAACCCATCTTTTTTTGTCAACATAAAATATACTCTAACTGATTTTACATGAACTGTGACAAATCACACTGTATTTTGCTTATGCCACACATGAAAAATATGTCTTCACAAGTCCAAAATAAATAAGATGAGCGCAAAGCTATCCGTAGAGATACTTCTCTGGTTTTATGAATTCAGAAAGAAAATAAATAAGAATATTCAGGGTGAAGGTGGCAGCCGAAAAACAGTTGTGAGAGCTTAATTTTTAAAAATAATTAAACCATGGTGAGAACAATGTTCCTCATGTAGGCTTTGATATAAACAGATCTACAGTCTGAAGAATGGCTTTTGTAATTTTTATTAAAATAGATTTGTCCTGATTCACAGAGTGTTTGTAATTTAACTGTGTGAACTGAGGTGTGTTTCTGTATTATAGCCAGTGGCATTAATCATATGTCCTGGGTGGAAGAAAGCTGAACAAGTGTTTGAGTTTCTAGAAATCTACACCCACAGTTCTAGACCTCTTCATCCCAGATTGCTTTTACTGGGCTTGAACAAAGAAGAAATCAAGAATGTGAAACTTCCAAGAGGATGTAAGGATAACTTGATTGATTAAAAACATAAATTAATTTGAATAAGTAAATATCTAAATGGGGGTCTTAACAAAATCTAAAACACTGTCATGAACAGATGATAGAAAATAATACAGTGATTTTTTTTTCTTGTTAAATGGCCTATTACAAGTGTGGCTACCCACATGTGATGGAATCTTGGTGCTACAAAGGAAAATGCTGAGAAAAATCTGCTTCGCTATTATCTAACTTGAAAGTATTACATTATATGCAGTGCAATCCTAAACCAAGTTTAGAAGGACATAACTCTGTTTAGCATTGCAGTTTTTAAACAATAGTAAGTTTCAAAATGAAGGGGGCAGAGAATTCATTGTTCCGCATATTTTGTCTAACAACCCTATCCTTGTCTACCTTAACCACAACTGGTTTCTCTTCATTCTAGTTTTTAAAAAATTCAAATTGTTTGAATCTAGATGGCGTAGCATATTTGCACTTAACGTAACATTTTGAAGCATGGTGTTTTTTAAGTCTGTAGAAGTACAAGACAAATTCATCTGGACAGAAACCTAACCATGTCATAGCTCAATGACATGAGTGTGTGGTTTGACAGTACCTAGTTATGTGATCAAATTGTTATTTGGGTGATTTTAAAAAAATCCATGTAAAATGGACACACATATTCCATTTGTACACTTTCCATAGTGATCTTGTTACTTTCCATAGTGATCCATCACATGGTATGTAGGCAAAAGAAAAAAAATCTGTTACATATTCAAGCACAGCCACAAATACAGTGTAATATCTGAGGGACCTGCAAGGATTTGAAGGGGGCATCTTATTTTCTCCTCCCCACTGTTTCTTCTTTCCCCTCCCTGAAGCTAGCCTGTCCTGCGTTCTTTTCTCAATTTTATCCTCACAATAACCCTGTGAGAGAAGTTAGACTGAAAGTTATGGAAATCACATAGTATCAAATAGCCCATTGGTTGCTGCTGGCTCTAATGAATCCTTATTCAAAGGCCAAAACACCCTGCAAAGGGTCTAGTCTCCTCCCCCTACTTTTTCGTGAAAGAAACCGAATCTGGAAGGCTAACAATGCTGTTGTTGCTTAGCCTTGGCCACTGAAGGCATTTTCTTAAAACTACAGGTGTTGCTTCAATTATTTTGAACTTTTAATCCCCCCCCCATCCCTCCCAAAGTGTGTGTGTGTGTATATACACATAAGTTTACATTTCAGAATTTTCTGCAAGCCTGAAGATTTTCTCAAGTTTGCAGGTAGATCTGTCTTGTCTGCCCCCGGCCCCAGTCTCTGGGTTCAACTATCCCTAAATTTGATCACAATGAAAATTAGATATATTGGTGTAGTGGTTAGATTGCCATAATGTGACTGGGGAGAGATCTGGGTTCAAATCTCTAGTTTGTAATGAAGCTCACTGGGTGAACTTGAGCTAGTCACATTGACTTATCCTAAAATACTTCAGAGGTTGTTGCGAGGAAGACGGAATCATAGGTTGTCCCCTGAAAATCCCAGAAGAAATATGTGATAAAAGTCTAATAAATGAAACAAATAATACTACACAAGCTTATGTGCTGATGACTTTCTTCCAACTTTATAGGTGAGGTCATTGTAACAACCCCTTATAATGCTTTGCGGCTGCTCGAATGCCACAGTTTAATGTTCCTCAGGCTTTGCCATCTTGTGTTTGATGAGGCTGAGGTGCTGTTTTCTGACGCCAATGAAGAAGTGAGTGTGATTGTGTTCGTCTGATATGTGTTTCATTGTGCAGCAAGTAAGCGCAACCCTGTTTTTCAGAACTCTCTCAGGCCCCTTTTGCACATGCAGAATAATGCATGTTCAATCCACTTCCAATGCACTTTGCAGCTGTGTGGAATAGCAAAATCCACACTCAAACAATTGTGAAAGTGGATTGAAAGCACATTATTCTGCATGTGCGGAAGGGGCCTCAGTCTCACAGGGTGTCTGTTGTGGGACAAGGGAGGGAAAGAGTTTGTAAAATACATTGAGATTCCTTATGGTTGAGAAAAGCAGGGTATAAATTCACATTCTTCTCGTTCTATTTGCATCAACGACCCAATTCAAAACCAGCTTTAAACTAAAGCTGCGGATTAGATTACTAAATGAACAGTTCCAGGTTTTCCGTTGCCACATAGCAAGAAAGTTATAACTTTTGCCCTGTTGACAGATTGAAAAGATAATTATTCCTGTTCTGCAGATGTTAAGTATCTTGGAGTATTACAAAAATCACTCCAGCATTGAAGACAGGGAATCTGCACCATGGCAGATAGTTGCTGTGGGAAGCCGTTGGAACAAAAGCTTGCAATATTTAACCAAAGAGTTCATGAATGATCCATATGTTGTGATCGCCTCCATGGAAGAAGCAGCCGTGTACGGGCATGTACAGCAGGTAAAAGAAATTTCTGTTTGGAATGTGCCTGTGAGTCTTTTCAGTGGATGTGAAAAACGAGCAGTTGAACCACTGGAACGGCTTAAACTGAACCACTGGAATGTGCTTAAACTGTGGACTCCTAAGAAAGGGGACTTCAGATTTAGCAAATATTATCAGTAGTTCAATATTTAGAATAATTGGCTTTTATTTCAAAATATAAAAAAAATATTCTTTGGCTTTTTGTTAAGAAAGATTTAATCTTTTAATCTTCAATTACTTTGTACTGCATGTGAATTCAGATTGTACGGATGTGTCTTGAGTGTGACAGAGTCTCTACATTACTTCAAGTATTGGATTGTACTCCTACTAATACACAGAAGACATTGGTTTTCACCAGTTCTCAAGAAGAAACTGATATGGTTTCCAAGGTATTTTTTCCACCTAAAAATATGGATTTCTAGGAAAAGTCCTTATGGCATTGGAATCTTGTGGGAAGAGCTTCTCTCCTAAATGGCATGAGTTGACCACTAGCTTAAAAACTGTAAGAGATGTCTTTGAAGATGTGAACAGTGTTTATGGTATAAATAAAACACCTCTTTTTCAATCATATAATATATTTATGACAAGTCTAGCGATCATTTCTCTTCACACCTTATAATTACAGAATTGATAAATAGATGGGTAAGAAATACCAGGGGACAGATAGGGCTTTTGCCCAGCAAGGCTTCTGATTGTTGCAGATTTAATTGATTGTACAAATTTTTTAAAAAATATTGCTTTGGTAGTAGCTGCCACCACAGCACAAAGGTCTTTTACACTTTGTCACTGAAATTAAACTATGACAATCATTTTGTGGCTGGTTCCACCTCCTGCAGAAGCCATTTTGTTGCTGTTTCCACCCTGCTGGGTCAGAATTCCAAATGTGCCTGCAGGCTCAAAAAGCTTGGGAACAACCATTGGTACTCACTAGTGAAGGGTCCTTCTCCTTTGAGCGAAAGAGGGCATCTGGGCTTTCCCATCAGCCAGTCGCTGGGAGGCAGGAGTAAATTGTGTTGAGCCTCGTGGTCTTCTGGGTCCTGCCCCTCTCCTCCTCTTCCAGTTCTGGGATTCCAAACAGCAGTTACACCCGCTGGATTGAAACAACAAAATACTTCTCCCCCTGAAGAAGACCTAACACATAACAGTAATAAGAACAGAACAGAGGGAGGTGGCAACTTGGAGGATACATGGAGCAGCCCAGCAAACATACAAGGAAATGGCTAGGAAGCTCAACACCAGCACAATACGGTTATAAGGGTGGGAGGGGAGCAGATGTCCTCTTTTGCTCAAAGGAGAAGAACCCCTCATGGGTGAAAACCAATGATCATTCTCCACTTGAGCTCGAGGACATCAGGGTGACCTCCCCCAGCAGTGTCACTACTCTCTATGGGTGAGTCTCATTTTCCTCTTCCAAGATCTGTTGTAACACCTTGTGACCAAAGCTGGCATCTGCCAAACTGAAGACATTCAACTTGTAATGGTGCACGAAGGTGGAGATGGAAGACCACATAGCTACCCTGCATATTTCCTCCACCAATGCATTATGACTGAAGGCAGCATTGGCGGAGGTGTTCCTCAGTGAATGAGCCATAATCCCTGCTGATACTGGCAAGCTCTGAGCCCTGTATGCCTCGGGAAATAGAGAGGGGGTGGAAAGGATAAATCTTTTAGAAGGTAGCTAGGTGAAGGAGAGACAACTGAAAAACCCAACTGCACTCCCCAGAGGCAGGAGAGAACTGGAAGAGGAGGAGAAGGGCAGGATCCAGAAGACCACGAGGCTCAACCCAATTTACTCCAGCCTCCCAGGGATTGGCTGATGAGAAAACCCAGATGTCCTCGACCTCAAATGGGGAATCCTTTTCTATCTCTTCTGTCTGGCACTAGAGAAAGAATTGAAGATGTTTATAGCAGATGTTATGGAATTTTAAACTACTGGTTTTATACTGATTTTATTGGGATTAGTTTGATACTTTTAAAAAAGCCACCTAGTGATTTTTAAAATTATTTTGGAAGTACTCTGAAATAACAAACTGCTGCTTACTGTTGTCCCATTTGTGTGTAACTGTTATAGGTAGGAGAATGCTGACATTTTTTACATCTTCTCCATCTTTCTATTTGTTTTACCAAAAAAATGCACCTTGGGTCAGATTGAGACCTTCTTGTGAATATTGACCCAGCCACTGAATGGCAGAGTGCAAGAACTTTCTTTGCTAATCGTAGTTCTGTTATTGATTATAATCCCCATTATTTGAAACCGTTCTCATTTTCATAACCAGGCAGTGGCAAACACTTCCATATTTTGCTTGAGAGTACAGCCAGGAATTGATTTTGGTTATGTTGCAGCTCAGTGGAACAAAAAGTTTACCTCCGCCACACATGCTGTATTAGGTAAGTGTTTTTCTTCTTTCTAAGTGGGTTTAGTTGAGGTTCATTGAGATATTGTGAAATCTTTGTTACTTTTGAATTAAGTCAACATAATTGGCTGAGCACTGTTCAGTTTCAAATTAAGAACAAAATGATATTTTGTGGATGAAGGCAATTTATAAAATGTTAAAAAGTGGTGTTTTATGGGGGAAAGAATATGGTGAAGGTGAGTTACCAGGGAGAGATAACTGTAGGGTAGAACTAGGTGTTGATATGTTCTGCACCCATGTTATGTTATTTTATAGCCTTTTATGGATATTTCTCCTACGATGATGTTACATGGGATGTAAAAGATAGAGCTTGTCATATTAGGGCTTACCAATGTCATTGTTCTATATACAGTGTGGAATTGCAGGATTGCTCCGGCAACTTAAAATATCAAAAAGTGAGATGGTGCCTATGCTTTTTTAGGAGTCTGTTCAGCTATAAGTGAATTTGGACTGACCGTTTTGCCACAACATACTAGAGACCTGTCGGCTCCTTTTTCTTGTTTACAGTTTCTGTTTTTCTTTTCAGTTTTAACTGATGACTGCATGTCAGCGCTAGGAATTACTGATGCAACGTGTGTCATCCATTTCAGTTTTCCAACCTCCCCAAGAATCTTTGGTGCACGTTTATACGGCATGTCTGCTAACTTCCAAAAGTCAGTAGAAAAGGTCTGCACAAACCAAGAGCAAACCAGATGCCACTGTGATATGACATTCTGAAAGTTATTGTGGGGCGGGGGGGGGGGGGGCGCATAACATACCAGTTGAGGTCAACTTTGGCTGTTCCCCTCTTCTGTGTCTTTCTGCCTTTAAGCTCCAGTAGATCCCTGCCTGTGGTTTTCCTACTTTATTACTCTCAAATGCCTTGCCTCGGCTTTTTACTTCTCTGACGTCTGAAACGTCCTCTAGGAAGAGCTGTGAGGTGACCACTCCCTTGAAATCTATCCTCGGTTGCATTTGTTCATGTCCTTCCCCGTTTTCTCTCTTGCTGATATGCCCTGTAAAGCACCCTGTTCAACTGATGATGTTGTATCATAACAAAGATTGATGGCAGGTTCCCCCCGCCCCCCATTTCCTCCCCCTTTTTAAGGTTCTGTCTCGGCAACAAGGAGAACCAAAGGCAAAATCCATCTTACTGTTGACAGAAAAAAGCAT
Organism: Sphaerodactylus townsendi; assembly: GCF_021028975.2. NCBI lineage: Eukaryota > Metazoa > Chordata > Lepidosauria > Squamata > Sphaerodactylidae > Sphaerodactylus > Sphaerodactylus townsendi. The sequence continues at coordinate 20,284,642 of NC_059438.1, forward strand.
GTGCCATGCTGCTGGGGTTCTGCGTTATTTAGAACGCACAGAAGCCAAAATCCCACCAGAACTGTATGACTTCATATCTGGAGTGGTCGAAGCCAAAGAAGAAAGTAAGAGTGAGAGGCCACTCTGTCACCACCTGAAAACAATCGGGGTTTGCAAGTAAGAAAATAACAAGTAAAAATACACTTTGGCATAAATGCTATGTTCAGTAATGCACAAAATAATGGTTTTGACAAAGGCAGTACGTAAAAATGAATGATAATTCTCATATTCATTCAGGACTATATTCTAATGTGGAAGCAAACAATTCTCTCAACTGCTGCACCTCAACTGACCGACCTAACATCTTTTTCTGAGACAGAGTATAGCTACTTCTCTTTGAGGGGGAGGGGCCATGACTGAGGGGCAGCTCATCTTGCTTGATATGTAAAAGGTCTCAGGTTCAATACTTGGCATCCAATCCCAAGGATCAGGTGGTAGGTGATGGGAAAGAGCTCTTCCTGACACCTTGGAGAGCTGTTGTCAGTCTGAGCAGACAATTCTGAACTTGCTGGGCCCAGGCTCTGGCCCCTTCCGCACATGCAAAATAATGCGTTTTCAAACCACTTTCACAACTGTTTGCAAGTGGATTTTCCCATTCTGCACAGCTTCAAAGAGCACTGAAAGCAGTTTGAAAGTGCATTATTCTGCATGTGCGGAATGAGCCTCTGATTCAGTATAAGGCATCTTCGTATGTTTTTTCAATGTGTCATGCTGGAATGTTGGAAAACTGTCTTGCTATTTTTGTTTTTGGGTTATGCTTTTGGTTATCTCCACCTCCCCAGAGTGCAAGGTTAGGATTGGGCAGTACATGCCTCAGTATATAGTGATACTTTGAAAAACACTTTCAGTTTGTAAAAGAAATGGTATAATTTGCCTTCTGTAGCAGTTTCTTTGCAAGGGTGGTTTTTATTGGGAAGTATGTTATCTGTGAAGATAGGATCTGCATTATTTTGGTTCCTCTTGAATAATGAAAGTGAGGAGATTCTGTAAAAAGTCCAGGGACGTTTCGGAATTTGGGAAGTTTGTTTTAAATCGTCAGGTGATCCACATTTCTGAAACAAGCATTTTATATATTTTATTATACTATACTACATGGCTTGTGAGTACTTTATGCCACCTGTAGTGCTTTTTTTATAACCAAATGCTGCAGTACAAAATTATGCTATTTGTATTTTTTTTATACACAGAGATGTAATAGAACATGGCTCAAATATCCTTTGCCATTGCACCCAAATATTTTTTTCTTAAAAATAGTAACTCTCCGCCTCCTTTGACACTGTTTAGCATAGGATCCTTGCTGACGTTTGCTAAAGCTTCTGGAATCTTTTGTGTGATTTGGGCCCAAGAACTATCTTGCTCGGAGGAGTCCTCTTTTGGTGTATTTTGCTTGCACAAAGCGGTCTGAGCAAGCCCTTGTGACTGGAGAGGGGCAATTTCAGCGGTGACATGCATCGCATCCTGTTCTGAGGACAAGTAGTTCTGCTTCATTGTTCAGTCTGAGAGGCTGAAGGATCTGGCTGCATCTAATTCAGGCAAAATGCTTTGAGCAGCTTCCTATGGAGGTTCTGGGCTCACAGGGAAATGTAATTAATTAATTAATCAAGGCACACCACCACCCCCTCAACACAGCCGGGAACTTCTGCTCAGTTGACTTTGTAACATTGTATTCCACCAAGGAAATTGCTGCTTCTGCTGTGATGGCTTGTTTCTTGTGGATGCTACACAGGCCATAGTGTTGCCTGGCGTACTTTGTTCTTTTCAGCCCTGTTTTTTCCCCCTTGATCTGCCTGTGTTCACTTTGTGTCTTCAGAAAAGTTCCCTCCTGTTCAATTAACTGTGTCACTTTATGAACATTGCAGGTTTAAAAATAACTGTCCAGATCGACATCGAATTAATTTGCAAAAAGATTCACCCCAAAAGGTGATGGAGGACACTCTGCCTACTGCAGGAAACGTAACAGTGAGTTAGTAAAACATATTTTTAAAAACCTTTGCCTCTTCGATATTTTGTAAATAGGCCTCTGCTTTTCCGCTTTTCAAACAGAGAGGGCCTAGTTATAGCAGCAGGTTGGCAAACGATTGAAGGAGGAAAACTGGGAAAGGAGAAGGAGCTGAGCCCTCCCTGTTCCCACAGCAGATGTTACTGCAGTTCCTTTCCACAGAGATTTCTTTGAAGCCAAGACATAAACACTGGAACTGATCCTGGCACAGAGCGAGAGAGAGAGAGCAGCAGCAGCATTTTGGGAAAGGGGATGCAATGAGATAAGCCACAGGAAAGGTTTCTTTCCCTCACCCGTGTTTGGCTGTTTAGATCAGACTTTCCCAAACTCTACATATGATTGTGGCAGATCCAGGTTGTGACCACTGCTAAAATTTGCAGAGGCTCAACAGTGGCACCCAGAGCACCTGGAACGCTAGATTGCATTACAAGGAGGCGTTCAGTTCCATTCCCCATTGAACCATCCTGGCAGTCTCACAGCGCAATCCGAGGGCGGGGGCAAATCTGCCTATGGAGGCAGCGTGAGGCTTTGCCCTGGGGCACTTACCCTGTGGTGAGCTAATCCACCAGAGGGCAGCCATCTCAGGGAGACATGGTGCAGAGCGCCATGTCAGCATTCCTTCACCTCCACTGGCATAGCAGCGGCATTCCAGGAGCGTGGCCGGGAACAGAGCTAATATTAGTCAGTTTCCACCTGGCCTTTGCCTGCTGGAATGCCGGCACTGCAGACTTGGGCTTACACCACCCTTTTGAGTGGCGCAAGCCCATAGAGCCCAATGGAGGGCTTTTTGGCAGCAGGGAGGCTTTTTGGGTTTTCCCTTCGTCTGTTTATATGCATTTCTACCATTTCAGATACTACCACTTTTTGTTGTGGATGCCACCCAGTACTTTGGCCACATAGTGGGTAAACCAAAGGATCCGTATTCGACTCTTGCAGAAGATCTGAAGGAGTATTATCAGAAAGCTAGCAATCATATCTCGGTTGACACAGTGGAGAAGCTGGCACTATATGGATTACAAGAAAATAATTCTTTCCACAGGTAGAATGCTTAGTTCAGCAATCGCCTATGTGCTTGTTGAAGTGTGTCCTAGTGCCCACTTGTTTCTTCATGTTGACATGTGATGTATTTTGGGGGAATTGACACCAAGCCAAAGGACTTTTCCATCACAATTTTTTGCCAGCCTCCCACACCAAGATTCCAGGAGGCATTTAAAAGTTCAGAGATAGAATCATAGGCCTAGGACAGTGACTGAGATATGAGGTAGACTGGCAGGGAAAGGGTGATTTACTTTTCAAAGAATCTAGAATATATTTAAAAGAAAAAACTGAGGTTATTATCAGTCAACAAGGAAGTGTGACATTTCAGGCCTTAAACTGTGTATGCGAAGGGAAAAGATCTTCAAAGGGTGTATTTGGTACATACAGGTACAGTTTTCTGCTGCAACTTAGATCTGTGCTTGACCCTGTCAAGCCTGCTGGAATACTGTAACACCTTTTTACACTTAGTTACTTAGACCTAAAATTTCATTCCTTTAATGCACACTCCTGGCAAAATAACCCTTCAGGCAATCCTTCTGTCTCACAACCTGTCAAAATTTTAACAGGCTCCTGCCGTCCCAGCCCACAGCTCCTATTAGCTTGTTTAGAGCTGCTCTCTTACTGGCTTCTGTTGGCTGGATTAATTTTTCCTGCTTTGCCTGTCATTTGCCTCTTCCTCAAAGCAAAGAGTTGCTCTTGGTTTCACTGGAGTGGAAAGTACTTCAGAAGATCTCCAACAGACATCAGTTTTGAGGCTGCAAGGAGAACTCATTCACAAAGTGTTGCCTCCACTGCAGAAGAACACTTGGGTCAGAACTTCCCCAAGTTTTTGATTGATCCTGCCTCCAACAGCAGATTTTTTTTATGGTGGTAACAGCCACTGCCATTTCCCATCATTCCAAACTTGACCACAGGCTCAACAAGTTGGCGGACATCTGACACCAGTCATTCTGCAAAGAAATTATCTAACAGTGAGTGAGTCTAGATTTTAGCAGATTGGAATCATTCTCTAGTACCCTGCTTTGTGTTCTCTTAAAGGGTCCAAGTATTGGAAGTGGCTGCAAAAGAAGAAAACTCTGTGTTTTACAGTGTTCATATCAAGTACATAGATGAAGGCAGATCAGGTCAATTCCAGAATTATCAGCTGCTACACTTGCCAGAGAAGTTTCAAGTCTTACCCCCTCAGGCTGTGGAATTTATTGTTTGTAGGGTTAAGCCCATTGATAATGAAACAGAATGGCACCCAAAGGTAACTTTGTCTATTTTTACTAAAGAATCACAAATCAACACTTTTTCCAGATGTCATGGCAAATTATCCTACTAGTAGAACATGTTTATTTAGTTAAGAATGTGTACCTTGTTTCTTCATAGTACAAAGCAACAAACAATGTTAAGAACATATTCAATCTATGGGGGTGGAAAGTGTCATCAAGTTGCAGTAGACTTATGGCAACCCTGAGCCTTCAAGACAAGAGATGAGCAAATGATTGGTTGTGCTTATTCTAAATCCATTGGTGCTTCTCTCTTCTTTCTTAGTCATTGTCTTTTGAATCCAAAAGCTGAAGGTGTCTGTGCTCAGTCTGGGAAGGATTTAGGGCTATTATCCATATCAAATTTCTGCATCTACTTAGAAAGGATTGCCTTCCACTCAGAATGCACTAAAAGACATCTGATTGATAAAAGCAGACTGAGGTCAGTGTAAGATAACCATTTCTTATCGGAATTTTTTTTTTAGGTTACCAGATACATTCATCAAAAGATCAGGGGGAAACCACATGAAGCAAAAATAGTACTTACCTTGGGAAACACTATTTGGGTGGATCCAATGGTATGTAATATTAATTATTACATTATTAAGTATTTTGTCTCCTTTTTGCATACATCCAAGAAGCCTGCCCCTCTTTCCATTAAAAATGGGATCTAACTATCTTATGGAACTAAAAGGAGGCTGTTTTGAACACAGCAAGGAATCCTTGGGTTAGTGGCATCCCCAGTATTGCAGGTTTGTATGTTAATCCTGGAACTATAAATCTGGACAAGCACTTCAGTCAGATACCAGTATTATGTTAACCTAATCTGTCTTCCTCATCAGAGCATCTGGAATCTAAGAGTTAGCAGTTAAGTTTAGAAATATTCACTATCAAGTTTGAAATTATTGTCTTATGTTTGATTAAAACAAATTACAGCATTCCAATATAGACAGTTATTTGGGGTTTTTAAAATGAGATTATTTTTCAGCCAGGTGACCTACAAAAATATGATATCATGGATACAGTCTAAAATTTCCATGCATAGAAGTATTATTTCCCTCCCTCTGTAGCCCAAAGTGCCCCCAAGTGCCCCCTCTGTAGCCCAAAGTGCCCCCAAAGTGTCCCCAAGTCCAGACAGCATAAAGGGGGGGGGGAGTTGGAGGGCATCTGTGTGATGGAGGTGTTGTCTACACACACATGCACGTACATGTACATAGATCTTTTTAGTGGGATCCAACTCAGTGTTTTTAGGAGAGCATCACTGGAGGTGTCAATGCATGTAATAAAATCAGTTAACATTTTCACCTGGAATTATTTACCAGCAAAGAGCATAAGAGTAATGCATTTTGTCTGTTCAGTATATCCACAAACAGAATTTTGTTGGTTTGTTTTTCTTTTCTTTTTTTAACCTAAGTAAGGTAGGTTGCCTGTTGACCCTGATTGGGGCTTTATCCTAGTCACCAGCCACACAAAGGAGATGCCCAGTTCCTGTGGTTCTCTGCTGTGATTGCTTACTCCTGTGACACTGCTGGCCTTCAGTCCCAGTGGTCATCTTGTTGTAATATCCCAAGATTTGCCTCTGGTGAGCAGTTAATGGGAGCAGTAGTAAAGGAGGTCGGATAAGGGGAGATCAGTATTATGGTCATGTCTAGGAAGGTGGAAGATATGAGCTGCAGAAAAGGGTGGTCTGGAGTAGTAGGATCTGCACATGAACGATGTTACAGAAAATGGTTATTTGATCTAAAATTCCAGGTTCGGGTCACCAGGCTCTCAGATCTGAAGACTTCTATCAATGAATACAATGTTCGCTCTGAGATTCTTTCTACTGGAATGGGAGTTGACAATCCAGAGCACACACAAGAACTCCAGAAGTTGTTTCGAAATGCTGCCGTAACCCCTGAGAAAAAGGACTTGCCTCCATTGTAAGGGAATACTCTACAATTGTGTCTGTTTAAATAATGGGACTTACGAGGAAACACCCTATAAATAAGTTTTAAGCTAAATAAATAGGCTGTATGTATGCTGCAGTTATCAGGTGACAGATCAGAGATTTTAAGGTGGTCATTACTCTAAGCCTGACATGTTTCTCTGAGTATGGTTGTGAAAATAAAATAGAAAAGGGAGAACAAAGGTTTTTTCCCCCCCTCTCCAGAATGCATCTTCTGAAATGTGGGACAAGTGAATTGCCCGTGCCTGCTGAGCAGAACGTGTCAGACCAGGTCAGGCCGAGTTTACAGAGCACCCAGGGAGACATCAAGTCCAATGAACCGATTGCAGAAGATGAAACCGCTACTGATGATGGTTGTTACAAATGATTCCTATGTGAAATGTATCACTTAGTTCACTTGCATTTTGTAGAAATAGGATTTCCAATGTTAGATCAAATTGTTAAATGTTCTGATGATATGTAGGAATTCTACAGAGCCAGTGGACAGATTCCATTAAGATTATGGTATATCCCAGTCCCAGGGGTCAGTGCAGTTACTTTCACATAGTATGAAACATTCCATTCCTGAAGGTTGTCTTCCTCCACATTGGGAGGAGTGACTGAAACCCATTCTAACAGTTTCTATCACATTTGCCAACCAACTCCTCACCTAGGCCTTAACCTCCCATGTGCTGTGGCACCTCCAGTAGGCATTCTCTGCTCTTTAGGAGCTCTTCCCATACCTACCGTGCTTATTACGTACTCTGTCTTATCTCATAGTGTGCCCAGATCCTCTCATCTCAGACGTGATGTGTATGATCTTTTATCCCAAACAAATGGGTCTTTGGATCAACAAAGAGAGATCAGGCTTGGACATCCACTGAGTCTCAATTTCCCTAGCCTTATTGGAGAACATTTGTAATATGCCCTGTGTGATAAACTTGTTTTGTCTTTAATTTAGATGAAACTGCACAAAATAAAAAAGCAGAAGAATCTCCACAGCTGCCTGACAAATGGTACTGAGTTAATATGTATGTAAAGTAGACCTATAGCCAGGGCTCAAAGTGGGCTATCCCTGGCTACCCAAAGCCCGTCTGAATAACGTTTGCTGCTTCTCATCTAGAAAATGTACAGATGAGTCTGTGGGATGAGAGAATTCTGAAGCTGCGAACAGCCGTCAGAAACACTTTCCTTGTGACCTGATCTGATACCCAGAGGGTGTCCTTAACACTCAACATCCCCACTTAATCTTTATTTATTTATTGGTTAGATTTATAGGCCGCCTCACCCCCGAAGGGCTCGAGGCGGCTCACAATACAGCTGTTCTCAATAACAGCCCATAAATATACAAATATAACTTAACCCCATTAAAACAATTCCAATAGCAGCAGTTACTTTAAAATGAATACATATTAAGAACAACAAGAGTTGTTAAAACAGGTGCCTGATCTAAAGGCCAGGAAGGGAAGGGAAAAGGCCAGGCCCAAGATGGAATCAAGGCCCAGCTAGAATGTTATGCTTGGTCAAGGTTGCTTAGAGTCATCCCTTTAATGAACTAGTACAGACTGTGAAGGTACTGATTGTTTTCAATGGCCCAGTTGCTTCTGGGGCATCAGTGGAAGCCCCTGAACTGTCGGGGCAGCCCTAGACATACTATCAGGTTTTTTTTTCAGCCCATCCTTCCTCCAATGAGCTTTGGGCAATCTACATAGAGCTTCACCCTCCAGAGGAAAACACCTCTGCTATGGGAAGGAATCCACAGGATCCATGGTTAGGATCCCTTAGTGCCTCCTTGCCCATCACAAGATGACTTTTAAACATTTCCATGATGTTTCCTCTTCGTCTACATCTAATGTTAACCTTCTTTTCCACATGGATGTCGAGTCCAACTGAGGTCAGCCAGGTGCTTCCCAGAATCTCAGAAGCAGGGCATGAGGGAGATGACTACCTCCTGATGGTTGCTGCACTGTCTGGTAGTCAGAGGTGTTCTGTTCTCACAATTATTTTTGACGTTAAGATACCTTTTTCTATTTTGTGATAGAATAGGAGCATCTATTGCTCATAAACTTACTGGATGTGTAAAGCTCACATGTAGACATTTTCATTTTAATAGATCTTTTGTGTAGTGGTTAAACGTGGCAGACTCTGGAGAACTGCATTTGATTCCACACTCCTCCACATGAAGCCTGCTGGGTGACCTTGGGCCAGTCACAGTTCTCTCAGAACTCTCTCAGCCCCACCTACCTCACAAGGTGTCTGCTGTGGGGAGGGGAAGGGAAGGCGATTGTAAGCTGCTTGGAGACTCCTTAAAGGCAGAGAAATGCATTGTATAAAAACTAACCCTTCTTCTGTCTGAAAATTGCAGCTTCTATCCAATAATAAAATGGTTTGACAAGGGGGACGTTGCTGTAATGAAGATAAAATTACGGAATGTTACTGAGTACACCTGCAAATTTTCCACACAGAGGATCATTTTTAGGTAGGTTGGAAACAGTTCTCCCTCTGAGGCAGGAGGACATGTTGTATCAGTGAATTCCACCCCTTTGCTTGGGGTGGCAAGAACTGAACTTCCTGTCCCCTTCAGTGGGAGTCATCCATCTTCAGTTCTTTTCCTGCCTCAAGTGTGTTAAGCTGCCTTTAAAGTAGGCTCTGGCAATTACTCTATTTGCTTTACTTTTATTTAAAACCTGTTCACAGTGCTTTTGCAGGCGACAAATTCTATTATGCTGACATGGAGCTGCAGGGGAACATCCTCAAAGAAAAATCTACATGCTTCCTTAAGAGTGATGAGCCCACGATCATCCTTGCAAAAGCGAAAGAGGAGCCGTGGTGCAACTTGCTAAAGCACAAAGTAAGTGTGCAAATTGAAGAGCTGCGTCCCATTCATAAGGCATTAGCTAAGTGCATTAAATCACCATTAAATGTTTCTGTTCACAGAACCCTCATGTGACATTTGATCTTGATTACTTGGAAGACTGTGAACAAAACATTCGCTTTCCTGTTGGTAAGCCATTAACTGGGTCTTCTGTATATATTTCCACTTCTTATCTACTAATAAAATGCCTGTTATCGAGCAATTTGGGAGGGGCCTGTATGTGGCAAGAGGGTGAGGAAGCGCCTCTCTGTGCATGCTGTGGGTGGTAGCCATTCACTTTGAAAGTAAAGTCAGGATCACCCTTGCAGGAGTAAATCTGCCCAAATGATCAGTGGGTTGGATCCTGCACATCTATTCTGGTAACAGAGGCCCTTTCTTCCAGCAGATGAATGCTTCCCCTGAGCCAAAATGGTTTTCTTGTGGAGGAAAGCAACTCTAACAGAATAGCTCTGTGGGGTCCAGCCTAGTGTGTACAGTCAGAAGCAATTTTTCATTTGGGTCCCAACTTTGTACTTCTTTACTTATAAGTCAGCATAAGCCATTAAAAACCAAGCCAGCCTATCTGTGTAGGCCACACCTGAGTCCTGCTGATTAGCCACTGGCTGGGCTGAAATGTTGCGGCTTTTATATCCATGTGCGTCTCAGTGTTCTTTGCTTAACCCGGCACAGGTCCGAAGAAGGGGTATCAGCATATAAAAGAAGAAAAACAGGAAGAGGATCAATCGTCAATAGACACTGACACAGAGAGTGATGATTCATCTTGTTAATTTAGATCCGTGCTGGCAAACCTTTGGCACTCCAGATGTTATGGACTACAATTCCCATAAGCCCCAATTGGCCATGCTGGCAGGGGCTGATGGGAATTGCTGGCAGGGGCTGATGGGAATTGTTGGCAGGGGCTGATGGGAATTGTAGACCATAACATCTGGAGCACCACTGATTTAGATTAAGGATTAGGGTTTAAGATTGTCCTTTATTGTTTACTCATTGAAGAACCCCATTAGATCTTTCAGGTTTGAGGAGTTTGGGTGCCATTTCCATAATAGTAGAATTTTACCTGCTATCCTTTGCATGCATACTTGGAAGTAAATACCATTGAACCCCATGAGACGTATGCCTAACTTAACACACACGGAATTGCTCTATTAAACATATTGACTGTGATTTTCAGAATGTGATGCTGTGCTGGCCTTCTGGTGTGATTTTTGGAGGCTGCAATCCTAAGCACTCTCACTTAGAAGACTTGAGGTAGTGCAGTGGGCATTGCAGGGGAAGGGGGTCATGTGCTCAGTGCTCCCCATGTAAAACTCCTTACAAGTTTTTTAAAAAGTTAACACATTGGCTATCCTTAGTCTGTTGGACTATCTGTTTCCAGTACTGGTTCATATAAGAATGGGTTTGACCCTTAAATGGCTAATAGTTTTGTGATGCTTAATGCATAAAAGTGTGAAATGGTGAAGCAAGTTTGTTTTTCAGAATCTAAAAAGGTTTTGAAAAGTTGAAGTGGCTAATCTTATTTAAGAATAATATTTTTGTTCAGTTTTGTTTTCAAGTTGAATATGTAATATATCAGCTATGTAACTCCAAATGTTTCCTTTTTCCTGATCCAACAAAGATAATAAAGCTATACATTGGCCTGAAACGTCTGGAGTATAAGTGGGTAGATAATATTAGGTTATTGCAGGCTTACTTTGTACACAGTGTTCTATTTTAGCAAATAAATAGGTTGCATTACAGAGACCTAAATTTATTCCACCCTCATGTAAAGCAAAAGTTGCTCAAATATTTTAAAGAACTATTATGTGCATCATGCCAAATACACATATGTACCTAAATATAACCAAGTCCCTTTGATAAATTTTATAAAAGGACTATCCTCAAGAGATTTAAATGAGTCGTGGATAAAATCTGCTGTTCTCCTTCAATGGGACTACAGTCATTCGGGCTGGTTAGGTCATCCAGCTTTGTAGGGCAGGCTGCACACATTTTTGAAAGGGCTCCTGAATGAAGGGGGCTGATCCTCTCCAGTCTGGACACCCTACTGTTCAGGACTGTTGCCACTGCCATAACTCCTAGAACTGAAAGGAAAGGAAACTGAGTTTTCACAGTGGTAGTTCCTTACTCACCGAAATGGATGAAGACAAGTCTTCTAAGAAGTCAGGAAGGTCTTCTCAGGCTTGGGGGAGAAAAAAAGAAAATGAAAAAAAATCCTCTCACCCAGAGGACTCCAGACTTGGGAGTGATCCCTTAAGGGGCTCTTCGGATTCAACAGGGAGAGGACTCCCGGTGAGTCACACAAGTGACCATAACTCCCTCAGGGCCCTAGTGAGTTGGCAATCTTCCCGCATTCCTGAACAAGTACCCAGGCTGATTCACCATTAAGGAAAAACCCTCCCACCCAGTAGCATCTGATTCTGGGAGTAATTATATGAAGAACAAACCTGGATTGGAAGAGGATAATTACAGCTGCAGAAGCAACAGCTCTCCAGGACCCCTTTGAGGACATGCAGGCTCCCAGCGTCCTGGGACAAGCTCCCGGGACATATAGCCATTGCAGATGCCAGCTTCATCGAGCCCTCCGCCTCTGGGCCCTTTGGGAGCATAGTATTTCCCAGCAGGGAGCCCTCCAGGATTGGAGGCCAGCTGGGGTGCAGAAATAGGTTCCAGTACCCTGGGACCCCGCCCTCCTCCTTTCGCTCAAGCGCAAAATTGGGTGCCTTCTCAACAACTCGTAGCTTCAAACAACATGGCACAGCTCTCTTCCCAACTCTTCTCTAAGGCCCGAATTCAAACTGGAACTTGCCTCCATTAGTTGTCTTAGGCCATAGCATCCTTAGAGGGGGAAATTAACCCCACAGCGGGTCAGTGATGGCCAGGATCAGTTTCCCTTAATCCCGCCACTCCCACTCTGTTGGCGGCACATTTGTCAAGAATTCATCCACAGCAACCATCAACCTCCCCCAACCCCAAGGCCTGCATGAGCCTTCTCCAGGGGGAGACTGCAAAATAGCCTCTACAAGGCATTATAGCAGGCAGCAAAGAGTGCCATCAGCTTCTGCAGCAAAGAGTGCCATCAGAGAGCGGCGAGGAAAATGAGGCTGCCTCTGTTCCCTCCCATCAGGGTGGCAGGAGAGTTCAGCAGCCTTCTCCCAGAAAACCACCTAAAATAACCCACAGGGATTTGATACGGAGGATTCCTTAGTCTCTGTAGCCAAGAAATGCTATACTCTCCCTCCCTTGGCCATGGAGGATTTCAAGGTGCCAATTACAGATGTACCTGTCACAGCCTTGCACTCTGGGGCCATCCTATCAGAAGACATGGAAAATGTTTTAAAGCACACACACACACACACACACGTTGGACAGGGAAAAATGAGATTGCTGTTGAGAAAGCTCATTAGGCATCTCCCCTGGACATCAGAGCGTCTCCTACAGGAAGTCAGAACCTTGTCCCAGGACTTTTGGTCTTGCAGTGCCAATTGCAGTTATGGAAAAACAGTCAGTCTACTAGTGGACAGAATTATATAACAAAATTTGGTTTTTGGAACATGCTCAGCTTCCCAGATAAAGTGTCCTGAAATCATGTGACGAGTACCTTGCAAGTGTTTAAAATCCACCTTTAATATTTTTTTTTGAAGTATGCAGAAACAATTTTCTAATCCATATCAGCAATAAACAATGTTCATACACACATAGAGGGTATTCCCAGTATTTCTGTTACAGTGAATAATAATAGGTTGTTGAGTTTTGAGAATGTGTAGAGCTGACCAAGGAAAGTGGAGGGGATGGACAACTATCTGTGCACCCACTTGCCAGAGGTGGCATTGTCTAACTGATGACATTTCTTGGTTATCGAAGTGTTAAATGCTGTTTGCACTGTCTCAAACACAGACCATAAAGTGCTATAAAATGCCTTCAACCTGCACTATATTTATTTTTTTTCTGTGGATTTGTGACCTGCCCATCACCAAAGTCCCTGGGCAGGGTACGATCCCAAAAACACCATAAAAATACAATCATATAAAACGATCCTAACATTTCCTTTAAAAAACATCCCCCATCTAACCCACCCTCCTAAAAAAAACATAACCACCCAACCCGCATGGAGCTCACTCCCAACAGATTTCTGAGTTTGGGCTGAGGCTGAACCAGAAGAGAGCCGGAACAGCTGGCAGCATCTCTGGAATGGTTTTCAAGGTCTTATCAGAGGCTTGCCACCAGCTGGGTTCATGATATCTGACTTGCACCCCTGTCAGTTTTAAATTACCCAAATGGAAGACTGGATCCTGCCACCAATGAAGATACTTCTCATCCCTAGTTTTAGGGGGCACAATCAAGTCCGTCTTCCTCATTAGAGTAGAAAGAGTAGAAAGAGATTATGCTGTTCGGATGCTTCTGGCTAGCTTATAAGCCACTGCCCAGGCCGCTGTACCTTTCCCTTGTACCTCCTATGCACCAAGACCAGAATCTGGAGTTTCTTTTAAGGAGCACAGTTCTGCAGAACCATCTGCCCCAGGCCTTATGAGAGAGAACCTTGCAGTATACCATCAGATGAGGCAGGGATGCTGCTGACATAATGATTGTTCTGCTTCGCAAGTGTAAATGATCCACAGGAAGCTCAGCCAGTCACTCTTCTCACATGAAGCATTTGTTCTTCAGTTTCCACAGCAAGTATCATATCAGAAGGAATGGAATCAGTGCCAGTCTTTGATCTGCATTCCTTTCTGTTTGTTGTATTCTTACCTTAGATAGCCTCTGGACTTCTGCCTTTGGCACATCTCTAAGACACGTTTGCCTGACCTCCCTGAGTGAGATTTTATTTCCTTGTTTCGTGTTTATTTGCTGGTAGAGGGCACTGTGATACTACATGTTCTGTTCTCTCGCCTTCTTGAAAGCACTTCACTTTTTTTACTAGAGGTAGAAATGCTTTCCATTACACAGTCTTGACAGAGTTGAAATCAAATCTCAGGTCCAGAAACCTTTAGGTAGTAGGGGTCCGCCCTTGCCGCCATTCAAATATTTTCTTACCAACAGTTGACTTCTAGGCACCGAGAATAATAAAAAAGGAATTGATTTGAGCAGAGCTGCCTCGCAAATGGACCTTCCTGCTTAGAGGGCTGCGGTCCTGATGGCCAATGCAGTTTGTCTGCAGCATAGTTTTTCAGGATCCTTCCTTCTTACAGACTGGAAAAACAGGTGCTATTCTATAACTTCTTCGGGTGGAACAACTTCCAAAAGCATCTGAAGGTGCATAGTGATAGGATCTGCAATACAGAAATTGCTGTGTTTATATATCTGTGTTTATACATCTTCCTTAGATTTTGCACTGTTAATTTGCACGTTTTTGCCATATGGTTTTCCCTTTTGCAATTAATTTTTACTACTGAATCACAAAGCTGGCTGCAAGTGCTTATTCACTTTCCCCATGGCCAGGTTGCAATGGATTTTGAAGAATTGTCCTGAAATTCTGGTTTCCCTTCCATTGTGCTCTGCCTCTAGATAACATGGCCTTCTGCCTTATAAGGAGGCCAGATAGAGTAGGGTTAATGCTGACCAGCAGCTCAAAAAATGTCACTGTGAAACTGCCATGGTCATTCTGTCTCCCTGAAGCAATAGCCTTATTCATTTTTCTCAGTTTTTATGCTTAGTTTTTAATTATCAAATTGTGAACGGATTTCATACAATAATTTTTAACATGTCAAAATGAGAAACTGCAGTTGGTTGATCTGGGGACCAAGTGAGAGATGGAAGACATCTTGATTGACAGTGTTTTAGTCTGCCTTTCAGATGACTTCCGAGATGAGGTAAACTGTAATCTTTGACTCTTGTGGACGCATACACTCCCAAAGGAAACTGAAGACTTTACTGTGTCATTCTTGCATCAAACTAGCTATGCAAGTCTCCTTAAAATACCAAATACTGCAGAGAAGATAGCAGAAGATTATGAACATACACAGATACACACCCATGTCTAACATCTGGTCTGCATTAAGCCACCGCTTCCCTGTAGGAAGGTGGGTGTTTCTGTAGCTAGAATATCCAGCAAGTATGTGTTGGTACATAGCAAGAGGTCCACATGCTGATGTTATGCAGATAAGGGACCATCTGTTACCTGCCAAGGCTCCTGTACCTTTAATTTATCTGCAGTTCTACTCTTGTAAGAACAGGTGGGTTCTAAGAAAGATGGTAAACCTGCTGTGGAACAACTATCTATGGTAATTTAGAAATAAGTCCTTAAGGACTTAACATACAACGGTATGCGTAGTCTGGCATTCTGCCTACCAGTCATCAACCAGAGCCCACCTGGAAGCTCTGAGAATGGAGCTTCCATTTAGCCTTTACTGCTAAACCCAGAAGAACTTCTGTTAAGAGTTTTTTTTTCCCACTGGTGCAATTCTATTTGCAACAAGACGCCTGAACACATTTGCAGCAACACAATATCCTGTAATTGTCATAAATCTGTCCTTGTTATATGCAAGTCACTGTTTGTTTTTTTAAAAAGTGTACTTACTTGAAATTTTTTGAGCCCAATTGAACTTAAAATGAATGAAAATGACGTAAAAGATAAGTCCACTAAGAATAAACAGAGCACAATACAAATAAGGCAGTTCTGGAACTGTGATGATGGGCGCCAGGATCAGCACTAAGGAGGCTAAGGTCACAATGATGGGGATGACCAGGGGGACCTGTGGTAGAAGGAGAAAATAATCATTTCATCTTCATGGTTTCTGTGCAGTCTCACACAGGACTGTGACGGTCAGCTGCAAAAGATGATCTTTCAAGCTCTATGAAGCAACAGTAGTACTGGAGTGCTCTTTCCCCTTCACACACGGAGCCAGAGCATTTCCCACCCACCAGGAAATTCATTTATCTCCTGCATTTCTCCTCAATGGGGACCCAAGATGGCCAACATCATTCTCCTCCATTTTTTCCTCCCTATAATCCCGTGAGCTAGGTTAGACTGAGTGACTAGCCTAAGATCACCACACGAGCTTCTATGGCCTGAGTGGGGATTTGAACCTGGGTCTCTCAGATATTAGTCTAGCACTTAACCACTACACCACACTGGTTCTCAATGTAGTCACACCCTCCATTTTTTATACTATTTCCCTTTTCTCCTGTTTTCCCATCAGGCAGGAACAAATATCATTTGCATGGTTTTCGGAGAGGTTAATGCAAAATATTTCAAGCAATAGGAAATGGGGTTATGTGGACAATAGCAGGGCAGATAAAAGCCTTGTGAGAATTTATACAGGGGCTATATGACACCACTGGAGGGGATTAAGGACATTTTACAGATGCTGAGCCCAGATGGATCATGTAATCAAGGAAACGACGGAGATGAGGAACACCTTCTGGCGTTACACCTACCCGGATTGGCCTTTCAAGTTCTTTCCTTGTGAAGCGCATGACAATGAGTCCCACCGCAGTCAAGCCGTAGAATATCCAAGCAGCGAAGCTAAAGTAATTGATGAGTGTTTCAATATCTCCGGGGATGATATAAATGATGGCGACTGCACCCTGAAATGAAAACAGATGGACAAATAGAGGGGAGATTTCACAGTGCTGCGTCTGTGCTAATATTTGAATACTAATGGAAAACTTTCAGATATTGTAATCATCACGCTGCTTACTGAAGTCTGGTCTTAGGGTCCAATTGCATGTTACGTGGAAGAGCCATGGTCGGATCACCAGGTGTGTTTTGTTTTGTATCCCTTTTGTCTTAGCTCCTTTTAAAGACCTATTAGTTCTATTAGATCTTGTTTACGATTATATTTACAGAATTTTCTGTTCTTTTGCTTTCCCCGTCTTCCAAGAGCCTGGCATTTATTGTTGAACCAACAATTTTTATACAGCTCTGAATTTTTTAAATGTTTCAACGTTGTAATTTTAAAAATATGTTTTAACGTAATAAATTTATCAAAAAAGCCTCTCTGACATATTCAATTTAGTCTCAGGGTCTGCTTGCAGGTTACATGGAAGATGCAAGGTCAGATCACCAGGTGTGTTTTGTTTTTTAAAGAAACCCAGGAGAACAGTCTGTACTGGGATCATGGAGCAGAGGCTGATAAAATAAAGTATATTGAGCAATCTTATTATAGATCTCCTATGCCAAGTAAACAAATAGGCCTCTCTTCCAGCTAGTTTAAAACTACATTCCTAACACTTGGAGGCTTCTTTGATATACAAGACCTCCATACTAAAGCATCTGTATATTAACAGAAATCAACATGTAATCTCAGTGCTTTCAACAAAATCTAATTTGATAGCCCAGTTGTCCAGGGCATACCTACTTAAAATGGACCCAGGGGCTAAACGGTGTACTGCACCTGCCCCCATGGCTGCCCCCTGCCCCCACCAGGAACCCAGCTCACCCTGCTGGCAATCTCAACATGGAGATTGCAAATGGGACCAGCCGGGCTCATCCAGCCCCATCTCCACATGTAGGTTGGGTGTGGGGCTGGTCCCACCCCAATATCCAGGTGGAGCAGCAGCAAGAGCCCATTTGAGCCTGGTTTGGGCCACACTTGGATCCAACTCTAAGCTGCAACTCAGACTGAAGCCAGCTGCTCTTCTCTCTCTAGCTTCATATTGTTGGCTCTGCCCCCCAAACTCCATATTTGGTTGGAGGTAGAGCTTGTGGGTGGAGTCAACAGGATACAGCTATAGGGATGAAAGGAGCCAGCTTCAGTGTTCCCATCTTCAAATGGAGATTGGGCCTGGGGCCACTCCTCCACCCAACCTCCATGTAGAGATAGGGGTACAGGGTGATCCCAGCTGGCACTATTCACAATCTCCATGTGGAGCCTGTGGGCTGAGCAAATCGGGCATGCTGGCCATCAACTGCATCCCAGTCTCAAACTCCGTGGGGAGTTCCAGACTGGGATGCTATTACAAGGAGGGGCTTGAGACCCCACCCCCCTTAGATATGCCACTTTTTTGTGTGAATACAGAAGCTTCTGTTCATGCATTAAAATATAATATTTTTAAAGAAGAAATTAATACTGCTCCAAAACCATTTCTGAAACCTGTATGTGCCTTTTTTATACTCAAGAACTCCTCCTTGCTAAGAAAGGCAGGGTAAAATTGAAATAGAAGTCATACACTGAATTCCCAGGCAGCATTTAATGGTTTTCATCCAACACCTTTTCTGCTGTTGGTGTACTGCTTTGTGTTGTTTTTTGTTGAAAGCTATCATTTGTACACTTCAGAACTTATCATACTTACATAAAATATGATTGCTGGTGCTGGAGTTAAGCGCTTAACGCTGATGTAGGACAGCACCTTTAACATGTGCCCTTCGCGACCTGCTACGTAAATGAGCCTAGAAAAACAAAGTGTTTGGATAAGCAATTTGGATGGGGTCCCAGATGTAAAGGAGGACAAGAGTGCTGTACTTTTAACAGTTTATAGCCAAGGGAGATGTTGCTAAGTGCAGCTTGTCTTGAAAGGACGAAACAAAGCAGATGCTGAAACTATACCTGACTGGTGTTTTTTAAAATAATTTTTAAAAATTCATTGTCATCAATATAAAAACACAAAAAAAAGTTAGTTAAAGAAAGAACATCAAATCATTAAAAAACACATAGACTACACATTCAAAATATTGTGTTCCTCTGCAGAGTCTTCCTTAGTGGTCTCCAAGTACCCGCCCTACTTCTCCTATCAGATGTCTACATTGTTCTGGCCAAATGATAAGGAAATTCTTATTGTCCCAGTGCTATCCTGGGCTGCTAATCAAGTGCAGAGGAGAGTGGGAGGAGCCAGGTGTACTGACTGCCAGTGGATCAAGAAGACGATGACTACATTTGACACAATTACTTTTGACTTTCAAGTAACTGTGTATTTAAAAAAACTGGAGGACATCACCATAAGTCCAGTGATCAATGGAAGATAGGTCAGATCCTTCGCTGGATGAGTCTCCAACATGACCCTGCTTTCTGTGTGTCATTTGTGGAGGAAGAAGGGTTAAATCAAATGAGAACTCTTCCAACAGAAACTTTCATTCTGTTGGAAAAAGTCTTTAGTCATTGCAGGAAGTAGAAAGAACCCAGAGTACTGAGGTTGAGAGACCAAATGTGGCAACTGTGATGTTATCGAGCCCCTGGACATATTAGCTGAGATACTGCAGTCTAGGTCCTATGATAAGCATTCATAGGCGTTTTCGCACACACTTTTTATTCCAGAATAAAAGCAAACCGCATTGATTCCTTACCTTTTTAATGTAGTTTCGTCGCTCGATGGCATTCACACATGGCCCGGTAGTCACACATCTTCCGCTTGCTTCGCAACTCCCGGGTTTTTGCATCCCTCAGGAATGCGGCGCAAACGACGAATCTGATTGGCTCGCGCGCAGTCCTGGGGCAGTCCGGGGGTGGGGCCTAAGTTACCCTGTGAGGCGGGTGGGGCTGAGAGAGCTCTGAGAAGCTGTGACTAGCCCAAGGCCACCCAGCTGGCATGTGTGGGAGTGCCCAGGCTAATCTGAATTCCCCAGATAAACCTCCACAGCTCAGGCGGCAGAGCTGGGAATCAAACCCGGTTTCTCCAGATTAGATACACGAGCTCTTAACCCCCTACGCCACTGGCCGGGGTGTTTTCTCAGTGGTTCTCTTCTCCCACTCCGGGAGAATGCACAGGAATACCTTTGTTCCGTTTCCCAGGAGGACTTTTTGGCGCTGGATCCTTGAGAAAGAGAGGGGGACGAAAACAGTGGAATGCCCTCTTCTCTACCCTACTTTAGCAGGATGAGAAGGAAAACGGGGGGGAAACCCACACACATCCCACCCCACCCCCAAAGGAGGTCTGCAGGCAAATAAGGCACCCGCTGTGCATGACAGCACAAGAGAATATTCTCTGCTCCTCTCAAAGATGCAAGCCGGGCCTCTTTCCAGCCCTCCTTGAAAATCCGCATCCTTTAAGCAACATCTCCTAGGCTCCGCCAAAGCAAGCAGGCTTTCACTTTCAGCCGCCCTCCATTCAGTTCCGGACAATGGGAGGGACAAAGAGAAAAGCAGAAAGGGGTGGCGGTTTTTTAAGCACCCTTCAAGAGGCCATCTGTGGGTCGAGCTACAAGGCGTACATGACCGAACGGGATGAGGGGGGGAAGTCGAGTGAGACGCAAAAGGAACAAAGGAATGTCGCGCTACCGCGAGCCAGAACGCTTCCAGTCGCACTCCCCATTGGATGGATCAAATCTCGTCACATGGTGGGCGTAAACCCTTGCTGCCGCTTGATCCACTTTCGCTCCACTTTTGTTTCGCAACTAGGCACCAAATTGTGGGGGGAAACTGCGTTTTCCAAGAAAGTTGCACAAGTATCGAGCGACAGGAAAAATGCGGAACAACGGCTGGAATGTGGCACAGAAAGGGAGTCGGAACACATTTCGGCTTAAGTGTGTGCGAACAAATGCGTGAAACGGCAACGACCTCACATGCCAGATCTGCAACAAACAGTGTGTGCGAAAACGCCCCATGCTAACTTGGGCATTTATACTGCAGCTGCATAGCTATGAGTTTACCTGCCAGCAGTGAAGCAAGTCCCATTGGCAGACCCAATGGTTGAAAAGGCCACAAACAGAGGAACAACCCAAGAAGCAGGATAAAGAACTCGGTCTCCAAATGTCTGTGGAGGAAGAAATTAAGATAAAGAACATTTTTAAAAACAGACTTTAGCAACTGACCAATTAGCTATGTAGAGATGCATCTGTTCCAAAAGGCACTTTAAGAATGAATGCTTTGACTTTGACAGATTAACACCATCAATGTTATGCTGTGTTAATGTGTTTCTGGTGTCTCAGATTACTATTTCTGCAGAGCAATTAAAGTAACTTCCTTACTGACACCACCAAAGCACCCAGATACAGAAGCCATATCTGGACAGCTATGCAAACATTGCTTGACTTCAAGAAAGACATGGAAAAACCTGTGAGGTCATTCTCATCAATTCAGTTACTGGGAAATACTTTCACTTTTTTGTGCGAATACAGAAGCTTCTGTTCATGCATTTAAAATATAATATTTTAAAAGAAGAAATTAATACTGCTCCAAAACCATTTCTGAAACCTGTATGTGCCTTTTTTATAATCAAGAACTCCTCCTTGCTAAGAAAGGCAGGGTAAAATTGAAATAGAAGTCATACACTGAATTCCCAGGCAGCATTTAGTGGTTTTCATCCAACTCTTTTTCTGCTGTTGGTGTGGATGTATAAAGGAATAGAAAGGCAGTTCTAAGAAGGCTTCTACCAGGTTATCAAAGTCAGTGCAGTGAGTATAAATTGGAGGGACTACACAGGATTGTGCTATAAATCAACAACTAGCTATGCAGGAGGATGGTTTTGTGATCTCCTTTCAACCTTCTTACCCTTGACATAACACATGATCTCAGTCTTAACCACTGCTTCAGTAGGAACTGAGGATATTATAACCAAATTCAACAAAACATTGAGTGGACGAATATATTCATTTTCAAACTTGTTTGTGTTTCTAACACTTTGAGCCTAGATCTGGAAAAAGTAAATTTCTGGAAAGTTCAACTTATTTTTAAAAACTTACCACAGCAACTGCTGGAGACTGTAGAAGTTCTGTGGCGGTCATCACCGTAAAATATGAAATGTTGATCAGAGTGTAACAAATTGTGACCAGTGGGATTCCAATAATGATAGCCAGTGGTAGATTCCTAAATAACATACAGATAAATGCTATCCGATTATTCTTCCCATTGTTTAGAAAGATAAATTACAAGTATCTTCAGAAAGATGTCTGCTCATAAACATTATTAAACAATAGTGCAAATTCAGTTTGCAATAAGAATTATTTATTTTCTTCTTTTATACCCTCAATGGGGGCCCAAAGCAGTTTACATTATTTTCCATTTCATCCTCACAACAACCCTGGAGAGTAGGTTAGGATATCATGTGACTGGCCCTAGTTCAACCATGCGCTTTCATGGCAGAGTGGGGTATTTGAACCTGGATCTTCCGGTTCCTTGGCCAACATTCTAGCCAATACACCTCACTCGTATTAAATGAGAGTGTCAAAATATTTCTGTTTGTTGGATTAGTATGTGATTGTTATGTTCCATTGTTTTAATGGTGGCAAGTCACTTTGCGGGAAGGATAAAAAAACTCACAAATGAAAAATAATAATTTGAGCACATTCCTTGTTCATGTCTACAGAGAAACCCAGGATGAGCTATTTATGGAGTTCCATGATCTTTCAAACTTAAGAGTTCTGCTGCCATATATCCTACCTTCAACCTTTCCTCAAATGTCAGGGACTCTTCTTTTGGGGCAAGCACCACTTAAATTGAAGAAAGACTTCTAAGGGGTGTTGTGGGGTTTCCGGGCTGTATGGCCGTGATCCAGTAGCATTTTCTCCTGACGTTTCGCCTCCATCTGTGGCTGGCATCTTCAGAGGATCCAGCCACAGATGGAGGCGAAACATCAGAAGAAAATGCTACTGGATCATGGCCATACAGCCCGGAAACCCCACAAAACCCCAGCAATTCCAGCCGTGAAAGCCTTCAACAAAAACATCTAACTTTGCTGTTAGTTGGTAAGGTATGCCCTGCTATTTATTTTTTATCTCACCTTTCTATTTCAAAACTCAAGGCAGCTAACAAAGAAGTATGAAATACACAGTGACGACAGCGGGCTCAGGAAAAACACCACACTGGTCCTCCTTGTCTCTCTTGCAGAGTGGCTGGTGAAGGGTGGGGAGAGTTGATCCCAGCAAGGGGAGTAGGAAAAGGCTAAGTTTTGCTAAGATACAGAATGGCTGGCTGTTGACAGAGATGTGCTCAGAATGCAGCAAATAAAAAACTAGAGGAGGAACAAGTTTCCCTACTGAATACTCTCTGTGTCCCCCTCCCTCCAGCAGCTGCTACTCCTGGGGAAAACATACAGGTAAAAGCAGTTGGGGGGAGCACGGGCGGAAAGGAATAGTTTTCACCAAGCAAATGGCACAAGGGGAAATCATTAAGGCAGCTGTTTCCCTCTAGACACGGCTTCAGATTTCAGCCAATACAGCGTTAAAAGAAAGGAAATGCCTTTTAAAAATCACAGAGTTGTAGGCAGTGGTGGGATTCAGCCGGTTCGCACCACTTCGGCAGAACCAGTTGTTAAAATGGTGCTTGTAAACAATCAGTTGCTAAATTATTTGAATTTCCACCACTGGAACCGGTTGTTAAATTATTTGAATCCCACCACTGGTTGTAGGAACATATAACCAGCAGAGAGGAGATCAGTGAACTGAACAGATGTGCAACTGAAATACAGACAACAGAGTATGTAAGCAGGTGGGTGTGCTTCAGCTGCTTAAAGTGTGTGGTTTTTTTACCTGTAAGGATTTTTAAGCTCTTCTGTGATATAATTGAGCTGATTCCTGGAAGAAAAGAAGCACCAAAAACGTTAACTTTGCAAGGCCAAAATCCTATCCATGTGTACTTGAGAAAGTACATTTGGTAAACTTGGTACATTTCCTTTTTGCATAATCATGCACTGGGCTGCAAATTTCTGAGAAGCCAGAATGCATGTCCTGCAGCATCTTTAATACTGTTGTTGCTAATGCTCAAAAACTTTTTGGCAACATTCTGTGGATTTTGCACCTGAGGAATGATCTTTGTGCAGTCCTGGGGGATCCCACGATGATATATGCTATTTACTGAGCTCACGTCATTAAAAAATCTCAAGGGTGTCTTATGAAAATTAACAAATAAACAACAAAAATGAAATATCAAGAAAATAATCTAAGCCAGCAATAAAACAAAAGTCTTTAACACATAAACAACAGAAATGAAATATAAATTTAAAAAATCTAAACCAATGAAACCCAGGCCTTTTCCACATGCATAGCTTATAGATTTTCCCAGTTGTCAAACCTTGTGTCTTGGAATGTTTTCTGTGAAATAATGCGACACACTTCCATTCCCCCTGTCATTTCTCCCCTTTCCTCTTCAGTTTACATTTATCCCACACACCACTGTTGCAAACATATTATTTCTAGTGATGGGATGTCATCCGTGATGCAAAGAACAACCCTCCCCCTTTTTTCTTCTGCACAGGCTCTCTAATGTAAACTTTGACGTTACATTGAAGTAGCAATTCAAAAAAAAGTCTCAACTTCCATTTCTACCATTTAAAACTACCCAAACAAAATGGAAGCCAAAAAATTTTTTGGAGTAAGTACTGTTGCTCACCCACCCACCAAAGCACATTTTCCAGCCAAGTTAGAGCTGCAATAGCACTATCATTACTGAAGCAGTCCCTTGTCAAGTAGCTCTTGAAAAAGAAGAAGAGTTTGGAGTTATATCCCCCCTTTCTCTCCTGTAGGAGACTCAAAGGGGCTTACAATCTCCTTTCCCTTCCCCCCTTACAACAAACACCCTGTGAGGTAGGTGAGGCTGAGAGCTCAGAAGAACTGTGACTAGCCCAAGGTCACCCAGCTGGCATGTGTGGGAGTGCACAGGCTAATCTGAATTCCCCAGACAAGCCTCCACAGTTCAAGCGGCAGAGCTGGGAATCAAACCCGGTTCCTCCAGATTAGAATGCACCTGCTCTTAACCACTACGCCACTGCTGCTCCTTCCCTTCCCAAAAAGCCACTTCCCTTATAAATTTCACTAATAACTGCAGATACAGTCTATCTTTGCCTTAGCATTACATTGCTAATTTGAGATGAAATTGACAAAACTGATAGGGCTTGTGTCTGTGCCCCAGCATTACATTGCTAATGCAATATGACAAAGAGAACCCCTTTATCTCCTGTAAGGATAAGAGCCAGATAAGGCCAAAGAAATAAAGACCATTTCAAAATGATTGCATGCTCAAGAGAAGCTGGCTCGGAATTGGATGGAAAAAAACATTGCAGCAAAGTGTTTGGGGAAACAGTGGAGGGAAAATGAAGGGAAAACATTCCTGAAACCAAACAGAAGAAAAAAATGTATGGAATTAAAAGAAAAAAATTAGCATTTTGTGGCAAGTTATGTTGTAAACAACTTGAGGTAGAACAGGCTAGGGATAAAAGTAAACAGAAAATTCAAAGGCATTGATGAAATCATTCACTCTTTCAGGAAGGTCTTTCCCCCAGCATTCACTGCTGTGATTCTTGGAAGCAGGAAAGCACATTCCAGCACTCCCAGCATAACTTTATGATAGCATGACCAGGAGAGATTAAAATCAGGCATTAAAAGTATGTTATCTGCTGATAACATATTGTTATATTTTAACTACTAACAGAAATAAAATTATATTACCATCCATCATATGCCCAGAGTCCATTATAAAAAGCCAGGCTAATAGCACCCACCGAAAGCGGGGGACCATCAAATGAATTTTGCAAGTTTTGTGTGTTTCCTGCAAGCAAACAAACTATATCAACACTTTATAGAGAAACATTTGGTACATCTGATGAAGTGGGCCATCCTTCTTTCAGTTCTACAGTGCTTCAAGACTGTGTAGTTTTTATAATCAACACTTGTCTAAACAGTCATTTTAAGATGTTTGCTTAGGTATCTTTTTCTCAGGGGTTTTACTGAACATGCCCCCCCCCCCCGCCCTCCGCAAGGGTTTCAGGTCACATGCAGTTATTCCTCAATAGCATCAGCATATCTCTAGCAAGCACACCAGTTCTGCACCATTATGCAGAATTAAATGGACCCCAAAGGCACAATTCTGTATTCTTACGAAAAAGTGACTGGCCTCAGGTGATAACAACGCCGCAGTTATCACATGTAGTCATCTGCCACATGCAATAACAAAATGTCTTGAGGAATATTAAAGACAAGAAAATGTGTTGTGGCAGAGGCTTCTATAATCCGGAATCCATTTTACCAGGTACATGAAATATGTATACCCATATATAGGTATATATACACCAAGAGATGCATCAGTATCTATCTAGATTAAAATATGCGCACACAAACACACACAAATATATGTGTGTTTTGAGAGTAATAATATTTAATCCACCTGACAAAGGGGGTTGTGGCTCACAAAAGCTCCTGCCATGATACGCACCATTGATTTGGCTGCGACAATTCAACTGTCAGTCTGGAATTTGCCTGGATAATATAGTTATTTTCAAGAATGCTTTTATTATCCCTTGGAAGATCTTAGTACTTTTTTTTAAAAAGTGGCAGTTGCCCATAGCTTTAGGCTAGCTTTGAAAAATATGCTGAAACAGAACAAACAGGTTGTTCCTCTGTAGCTTTTGATCTTTGAGTGGCCGCCCGTGCATTTGGTTGACCCACTCACCTTTCCCACAGCAGGTGCCTGGCTTGGTGCACCCTTTTGGAAGGGACTGAGGAAAAAGATGTGACTTTTCTCCCTTGCACATACACAGCAGAGCTGCACATTTGAGGGAAGATTTCCATGCCAAAACTATACATATTTCTGAATTGATGCCCTGTACAAGTGTAAAGTCAATTGGTATGATTCACAAAGACTGTGAAGAAGTCATTCCCTTTCTTATGATTCATTCTGAATGTATGTTTTGAACTCCAATGCATTTTTTAACATGGAAAAAGTCAATAAACAACTATTTCCCCACAATGACAGCCAACCGCCCCTCAAACCAAGCTCAGTCCTGAAAGGAATAGCTGTGGTAAATAACCTAGAGGCTGCAGTGCAAACCCTAACGTACCTTTAGCAAGGAGGACAATTCCACTTACAATGATAATGACAACAATCACCATTTTAGCAGCCGTGAAAAAATTTTGCACATAGCTCGCTAATTTTACGCTCAGAGAGTTCACCGTAGTAATGACCACTAAGAAAAAGGACAAGAACAAAAGAAATAATCAGAAATATCCCAAATCAGATCATACATGACTCTAATCTTCATATATTAAAATAGTTAGACACACTCTCTGAGGAGAACCCACCCAGATATGGGGCAATGTATCTTCTGAGGGTGGTTGAGTTTAAAGAGAGAAAGAATTGGGTTTCCTGGAGGAAAGCCACAAGTCCTTCTCTAATAAACATTGTGTGAGATAGTCTTAGAGCTAGTGTTTGAGGAACTATGTAGGTTATATTTACCTGAGGGAAAAAATTACATTAACTAGATAGCCAAACAGAAAACTAAACTCCTATTCTGGTGGATCCTTAATTTGTGGAGAATTCGCCTGTAACAACTAAAAAGCACTAAACTGTGTGAACTTTTATCAATTGTCAAAAGATACCGAAGCAACTTGTAAAATAGTAACTTTTCAGAAACCGGCTTCTTGTATATATTTTCAAATTTATCCTTTGCCAGAAAAACTTCCGGATTTATTTCTTGTAAATAAAAACTTTTGATTCTTGGTTTAAACTTCACAAGCCTCTGACGCCAGTTTATGATTTTTTTTCCTGACAGAAGAGAAAAGATTATTTTGGTATCCCTACAGAGCTGCTAATCTCCCTGTCTGTCAAGTGCCCGGTTGAACAACTGAAGACTGCATATTGACAAGCAAAAGGGCAGTTAAGTCAAAGCATAACTGACCGGTGGAATTTTGGAGGGAAAAATCTCCTCAGGGCGAGTCAGTGGGAAGGCTTTAAGACCAACAACTCTCATGTCATTATGAAGAGCAAATGAGGCCCCAAGGAATGTTTCGGCAAAGATGGCTGGAAGAGGCAGCAGAGACGACTGAGCGTCTGTTTGCAGAGCTGAAATTAAATGTTGGGTCCTAACCAGAATTTACACATGCAAATCTATGGACCTTGGGTCTCATGGCAGGGCTGTTGATACACACACACTGCCCTTAGGAGGAGGCACAGTTAGCTGTTTAGGCAGGAAGATATATTTTTGTGCCTTGAAACACACATTCTGAGATATTGTGCAGTGGAGAGGTTCTTTGCCGGCATAGAAATATGGATGAAGCTTTTTCAGTTACATCTCTGTTCATTGGGAATGCCAGTGTACCATAGCCACCACTATCACGCTATTCAATTACCTCAGACAACCAGAGATAAATTCATTTGTCCTGATGGACTTTGCACCTAAATTTATCTCTGCTTGTGTGTCTCCATCAAGGCTGCACCCTTAGAGACTTGGACCAGGAACCTCTGCTTTTGCACGTTCTTTCTACCTGCAGCTCTAACCCAGTTTGCTTAGGTAGCTGCCATTCCACCGTACCGTGTTGATGCAATCCCATTCAGTTCCAGCTCAGGAAGCTGAGCTCTGATAAACCCAGGGCCGAGCCAGGAGGTAGGAAGTTTCCTGATTTACATCAATCATGGGCATATTTATTTAATGCTATGACCCTTCGTCTTCCTTATGACTAGTCAGAAATGGCTGACTGTCCTGGAAATTGGATAACCTAGACTTGCATGAGCTGTAACTTTTCTATCAGTCTCAGCAACATTTATTTATTTGATTTTATAGACTGCCCTTCCCCATGTGGGCTCAGAGTGGGGTACACATCAGTTAATAACAATAAATCAATAAAACATTTTAATCTAAATCCCAGCACCACACATTCGAATAAGGGATAAAGAGTTAAAAGTCAAATCTAAATTATACCCTTTCAAATCCACATTTATTTGTACATAAATAAGGGAAGGGGGAGAAAATGGGAAGGAAAGAAGAAGGGGAAAAGAAAAAAGACTGGAGCGTTTTGTAATATCTGGATGCAAGCGTCTGAGACAATGGATGGAGACATGCACTGGACTCCACACCGTGAGACAAACGAGAAAGCTCACCCCCATTTAAAGCACATATCAGAAATAGGCATCCCACTATATTGATTTGTTTATTATTTACTTCATTTCTGCCCCACCTTTCTCCCCAATGGGAGCCAAGCTTGCTTACATAATTCCCCTCTCCTCCATTTTTACCTCTATAATAACCCTGTGAAGTAGATTAGACTAAAACTCCTTCCGCACATGCAGAATAATGCACTTTCAAACTGCTTTCAATGCTCTTTGAAGCTGTGCAGAATAGCAAAATCCACTTGCAAACAGTTGTGAAAGTGGTTTGAAAACACATTATTCTGCGTGTGCGGAAGGGGCCTAAGAATGTGTGACTGGCCCAAGGTCACTCAGCAAACTTCCAGGGCAAAGTAGGGATTCAAATCTGATTCTCCCAGATGCTCGTCTGACACTGTAACCACTGCATCACACTAGCTCTCATGGAATGCTTTGCATCCAAATATACCTGATGAAGCAGATGTTTGTGCCTCAGCATCTGTGTGTGCTTCAAAATTTAGCCCAAGGGAGCCACCTGCTTTTTTTAGTGGGCTTCCCTTACTGCATACAAGCAACTTACATCACACAGCCTGCTGTCAGACTGACCCACAGTTTTGCCCAAGTGCAAAACCAGCCTCTTTCACCTGTGTCTTTTGCAGTCATCTCCAGAAAACACAGCTTGTGAATGGCTATGCTTTGGCTCAGTCTTCTTGTTATGCAAAACCCAAATACTCACAAATCGCAGCCGCCGCCAAACACTTGACGACAGCTACGGGTGGGTCACATCCCGGGTAAAATGGAGCCGATGCGTACTTGGCAAAGCTGAGGCAAATGATGGCAAAGGAACTGGGTTTCGTGACAACTAGACAGGACCAGGAAAACAAGTAGGCAGGAACTGGGCCAAAAGCTTCCATAAGGTAAGGATATTCTCCTCCCGATTTTGTGATCATGGTGCCAAGTTCGGCAAAGCACAGTGCCCCTGAGGAACAAAGGAAAGGAGTTTGAAGGGCCTTTGAAGGATTTGCAGTCTGTTGAGTAACTCTGTGAACCATTTTGTACAGTGCTACCCCACTGTCTACATAGAAAAGCCCTCTTGAATTATTCAGTTTTACATAATTTCTGGAAAGCCAGAAGAGTGAGAGCCTTCCTGACCTTCTCAAGCAGGCCATTCTACAAGATGGGCCTACAACAGAGAAGACACATGTACAAGCAGACGTTGACTTTGCCTATTTGCAGGTTGGCACCTGCAGAAAACCTTGCTGAGATGAGCAAAGCTGTTGTGGTGGAACATGGGGGAGAGATAATATTGCAGACATGAGGATTCAAGACCATGTAGGACTCTGTATGCGATAGCCAATAGTTTAAACTGAGCCAGCAATTGATGAGCCACCAGTGGAGTGCCTGTAGAAGGGGAGTAATACACATGCTCCATCTAGCTTCCAACAATAGCCAAGTCATGGCATTTTGTGCCAACTGGAGCTTCCAAATTTATTCTGAGGGGAGAACAACATACAGCTCATTACAGTAGTCTAGTCTCAATGTCAACATGGCATGGATCCAGGCGGTTGTATCATCCTTCTCAAGATAAGGAGCCATTTTTCGAACTAAGTTGCAACTATATTCACTTGCTTTTCTAGCATATGTGCATGACTTAGTTTTTTCATCATTTTGTGAGCAAAAGTGTTTCAAAGCAAAGCCAACGGGAACAAAAGGGAACAGTTAAAAGATATGGCAAATTGTTTTTTCCTATTTTTCTCTTGCTGTCCAGAACGTGGTGATTTTGAAGCTAATCGTGAAATCAGCAATTATCCGTTATAACACAAAATGGTACATTCAGTAAAAGAAACCTATTTCACTTTTTTTAAAAGCAAGAAAACACTAGAAACTATTTACCTAACATAGCCAGAATTCCACAGGATGTCCATATGACTAAGCAAGGTCCAACTGCCCCAACGTTTGACAGCACGGATTTGGGAGAAATGAAGATCCCCGAACCTATCACAGTCCCAACGATGACACAGATTCCGCTGATCAAACCCACCTTGGAAAGAAAATTGAGGTAAGTGAATGTCACAGTAGTTTGGACGAGCTAATATTTTATAAGCAATAAAGGGAGCATAAGCATAACCATTTATTGTCATTGTGCACGCACAATGCAATTTACAGCAGCATTCCTCAATGCACACAATTTCAGACTCATACCCCATCCTCACTTTCCCTTTCCTCCACCCATCCCTACACAGTCCCAAACACATCAACATGAAGCCGTGGAGTTTAGCATAGCCACAGCTCTAGAGTAGAAGCTGTCTCTAAGCCTCTTTGTCCTAGTTTTGATAGACCTGTATCGTCTGCCGGATGGTAATGTGGAGCCAGGATTGCGTAGTAACGGTTCAAAAAAAGAGTGTGCTGGATGAGACGGATCTCTCAGAATATTTTGGGCTTTCTTTAGGCTTCAAGAATTATAGAGTTCTTCCAAGGAGGGGAGAGTGCAACAGATAATCCTCTGTGCAGTAGTGATCACCCTTTGGAGCGCCTTCCTATCTGCCACTGTGCAACTGGAGAACCATACACAGATGCAGTAGGTTAAGTCAAAAGAGAAAGAAAGAAAAAGAGAAAGAGAAAGAGAAAGAAAGCAAAAGAGAAATAAAAGAAAAGGCAGATATCAGACCAAGGACTGGCCTAGGCAGGTGATGACTACAATTGAGCAAAGACATCTTTGATGCAACAGCTGCCATAACCTTCTAAAAACCTCCCAGGTCTTCAAGGCCCTACTCAAAGTTCCATCTGATCCTATCCCAGATGGAAGCGACACTGTTAGCCAATATGCAACTCTCTCACCCTGAGCAGTGAACTCTAGTCTAGAGCCAGGGGCTCAGTTCCTTGTAAGAAAGTTGGCCCAAAGGGCAAAAATGCAATTTTAAGCCTAATTCCCAGGACAGCATACAGATGCTTAACCAATCTATTTTCAAACTGATAAGTTTCCCTGCTTCTTTTTTGCATCTGGTGTGAGCTATTGATGTGAAAGATATTTCTGCTTAAGGCTTAGGCAAAGTGAACCTGCTTTCCAAGATGGGTAAAGAATGTGTAGTAATAAACTGTTTTTCATACAAATGGTTCTTTGTAGTAGTTAGAGCCAAGAAAACTACTTACTGTTCCAGTTATAAGCCCTGATAATGGTTATATGAATGAGAGCGAAAAAGAGGGCACTTGGGCTGAGCTTTTTCTCCCCATTAACAAGTAAGGTCATGAGAATCACACAGATTGTGAAACAATGTAAACATTAACCAGACAGTCCAAGGAGCCAAGCGATTTTGTCTGGACTTCACAGCCCTTCATGATTTCCTTCACTTTCAGAAACCGACATTCTACTAATTAACTCAGGCGCAAACGTTACTAGGTCACTTTGCTTGCAAGTGAGTTGCATTGAAACGGGTCCTGTCAATTACGGTTTGCTGTTTGAAGTGTTGCATCTTTGCCCCTCCTGTGAAGTTCAGGAATTCCTGATGGATGAAGTGAGAACATTGGTCCACGAATGTACCGGTAATTCTAAGGCCCTACCAAACTCATTGTGGCTCAATCATGGTTAGGATCATGGAGCTAATACCCACTTTTTATGAGGCAAAAATATTTTTTCTACATGTGATGTGCACAAAAATGTGATTGATTTCCATGTGCTTTGCTCTGAAATGTGGGTCTTGCTGTGAACAGGGTTACTCAGGCCTACAGACACAAAAGGAGAGGAAACAGGCAGGCAGAATGTTTGGCAGCATCTCCTGGGCATGTTCTACTGCCTTTATACAAACATACATCTCCCCTTTGCTCTTCACCTGCCCTGGCAAACACACCTGTAGCACAAAACATGCATCATCTCTAGGCTGCTGTTTAAAAGACAATTGCAACCATAAAAATACCCATAAACAGCACAGAGCCTCTCCGTCTTCTGTAATGTTGGCCAGTTGCTGGATTGCCATTGAAGCAGGCACATGGAAATACTGTCCTCAAGGTAAAGGTAGGTGTGTGTGTACTGTCAGAGGTATGGCTAAAACAGGAATTATTACCTGTAAAGCAGCAACTCAGAACAGTTAGTCTGAGTGCAAACCATATATGTGGTTGGATTCAGTCAGCTCTTCTACTCAATCTTCTCAAATTCACGCCCTACATAAAGTCCTCAACTCACATGGCTTTGATCTATGCAAGTCCTGAGATCCCCAGCATAGCATTTTGTGTGGGGTCAGAGGGGATCCTCCCTTTTCACCAGTTGACAACTTCGTTGGATCAAATCCATAAAGTTTAACAACATGCAGCTTTGAAAACAGTCTTGCCTCTTTCTGTAGATTCGTGGATTTGGGTTTCTTGCTCTTGATAGACCTCCCATCATCAGTTCCTTGCTCTGAGCTCACTTTTCTGCATCTTATGCTGTCTTCATCCATTCTGGCTTATTATTAGCAAGACCTGCAACCAACATCAAGTATACTGTGATTTATAACTACAATGGATTAGATCCCTACTGTGTATCCAAAAAGGTTCTTTCTACTCTCAGGAAATACCTTCCTACTGATAGGAGTGTGCCCAGAAGATGCCCTTCCATGAGTTGAAGGTCATCTTTGGATATAATCCCACAGTTTGGATTCAATCCAATATTAACCCATGAGATGAAAGAGACAAACCAACCGAACGAAACTGGGTTTCAGTTTTCCAAAATGTTAATGAGTACACACGATACAGTTACACAGTTAACATGAAGCAGCCTTCAGCTTGGACACAAACACGGACAGAAAAGACAATGTGGTATCCTCATGTAAGCCATTCTGTGCTTTTTGAATGAATGAATGGCTCTCTGAAGGAAAAGCAGGATCCAGGCGTAAATGAGTACATATGTGTGCATCAAACTTTTACTCTGTAAAGGCTACAACTGCAACGGCCAGTTAGATATGCAGCCAATCTGTCCAGCTAAACTTCAACTTTGGTGGTCACTTGTATTCAGATTTCAGAGGACTTGGCACCTCTGGATATGTGTGAGAACTCAAGAAAAATGTCATGCACACCCAGTATTCAAATTCAATGACTGAACCACTTAACTCAAATTGTAGAAGCCAGCAATCAAAATATCAATTTTTGTTCAATAAAACAATCAGTCAATAGTTCGCCCACTTTCTTCTTCCAAATTTTTACAAATTATACAAAGTCATGACTGATGTCTTTACAGTCATACCCATTTAAGGAAAACTTTAACCAATTCAGTTTATTCTAAATGTTCTTCCATTTGCTGAAAAAAAACAACCACAACTACATTTGTGAATAACCTTAGTTATTAGTACTTGCATTTTAAAAATCTGAATATTTAACAACTCATATTGCTGTCCAAGATGATTTGATTTGAATCAAGATGAATTAAACAATTTAAAGCAGGATTTAAAGCACCAGGGAAAAGGTTCAATTTAAATTCACTGCTTTAAATCAAAATGTTCCATTTATTGTTTAGATACTACTTCAATAAAAGTGCTCCCTAGGTGATTGCTATAAACATAAACTCATACGTACTGAAAATGGAAGAGTCTTTATACAGTCTCAAAAGGGTACACTCTAAAAATTTTATATTTAATATTTTTACGTTGTTTATTTAATTTACAAAATGTATCTGCCCTGATCAGGACCACCAAGATGGCTAAATGTATAAAATGTATCTGCCCTGATCAGGACCACCAAGATGGCTAACTGTATAAAAACATAAGAACATAAGAACATAAGAACAAGCCAGCTGGATCAGACCAAAGTCCATCTAGTCCAGCTCTCTGCTGCTCGCAGTGGCCCACCAGGTGCCTTTGGGAGCTCACATGTAGGATGGCAAAGCATGTAGGATGTGAAAGTATCACAAAATTTATTTAGTTAGTTACCTATTTAAAAATATTTAAACCTCGCCTTCTACCTTCAGGTAGGCAGGGCCCAAGATGCTGAGGGGTCTATATGTCTATATGTCAATGTCAGCACCTTGAATTGGGCCCACGATATTAAAACCATTAAAATCCAACAGAAAAATATAATTAAAACTCTTTGAAAACCAGGCTAAAATACACATACACTAAACCAGGCTAAAATACACATACTAAACACATACACAGGCTAAAATACACATACACTAAAAACAACAATTAAAACATCGGACAGGAAAGAAAGATCACACAAAACAAAACAAAACAAAACATGTTTTCACTGGCTGGCTGGCAGACAGTTGACACCAAAGGGGGCAGGTGAGTCTCTCTGGTGAGAGAAGGCCCCCTCTCAGGTGGCTACCTACCTAATATCAGTAGTCAGAGGCTCCCATAGCAATCAGGTAACTTCTTAAGGCGGTAGGAGGCCCTTTAGGTATGTTCGCCCCATGGCATACAGGACTTTGAGGGTCAATACCTGCACCTTGAACTGTGCCCTTATAGAAAAATTAGTTACACTACACTGCTTATTTTTTAGAACACATTCATAGTTGCTATGTTTTTGCTCTGTGTACTGCAAGTTGAGCAATAATGATCTTTTTATTGTATTTGAAATTCTTGGCACTGGTTTTATGCCTAATAAAGGTTTTTTGGATTTGGATTTGGATTTCATAGAACATAGTCTGTGCCATATTCAGTACAGCTATGTCTCTTCCATGTCCACTGATTTCAATGGTCTTGGAAGGGTGTAACTCTGTTTGGGTGGTGCTATTAATGCCTGTGACCCCAGGTTCTTATTTTACAATAGGCAGACATGGGCTCATTCTGCACATGCAGAATAATGCACTTTCAAACTGCTTTCAGTGCTCTTTGAAGCTGTGCGGAATAGCAAAATCCACTTGCAAACAGTTGTGAAAGTGGTTTGAAAACGCTTTATTTTGCGTGTGCGGAAGGGGCCATGGTAGACTTTTGTAGGCAGTTGTCGACTGACACGCACGCAAGAAGGGGTTGCCTCTTTCCCTCATCCCTTTTCCGTTTCAGTCTGTCTCTTGTTTTCAGGATTGGCGACTGCCTGGAGAAAAAAGAATCATCTTGTTCCTTGAACAGTGGCTTAATGGGGTATTATTTACCAGGTGACGTTATTGACCTCCGTGTCATGAAAAATTTAAACTGCAAATTTCCACACATTAAGCTTCCATGAAAGGACTGGGAGTTTTTAAAAAAAACACAGGTTTGTTTAAAACCCAGACATCTTCCACATATACCTGTCCTGCTTCACACAAAAAGAGATGTCAAATAGAAGCAAGGCCTAGTAGTAACTGCTGGTAAGAGCAATATTTTCCATGAGATGGATCATAAATGACCATAGTATTTATCTCCAGAGCTGCAATAGTACTTAATTGCAACACTGAGCCAGCTGCAGAGATCATGTTGCTCAGCATAAAAAAGAAGTTAAAGGTTGCCTAGATCAGTGGTGGTGGACCTATGGCACGGGTGCCAGAGGTGGCACTCAGAGCCCTCTCTGTGGGCACGTGCACCCAGAGTGCCCCCCTCCCACATCTAGGCTGGCCTGGGCCACTGAGCTTGATTTTTAGCATTAAACCTAGGACCTAGTTTTGGGGAAGCTGTGTAGGTAACCCTGTAAAACCCCCTGATTTTCATGCAAAGAACTAAACCGTGATCCCTTACCTGGGAGTAAGCTCGATCGCTGGCAATGGGGCTTGCTTCTGAGTAAACCCTCCTAGGGTCGTGATTCACCCATTGGAAGAGTTGCATGGTTGCTTCAAAGCAAAGCCACCGACTACCACCAAGCTTACTCCTGAGTAACACACGCCTCGGAGCCAAACGTTTTTTCTAAACTAAAACCTCAGTATTCAAGTTAAATTGCCGTGTTGGCCCTTTGCGATAAATAAGTGGGTTTTGGGTCGCAATTTGGGCACTCGGTCTCAAAAAGGTTCGCCATCACTGGCCTAGATGGACCAGTATGTGCCACTTAACGTGAGCTGCCAGTCCCCAGCCTCCAGGTTCAAGCCGTAATTTAAGTACGTTAACTACTGTGCAGTCAGATGGCTGATAAAGATGCCCCCCAGTTATTTCTTTACACACCAAAAAGGCCTTTCATTAATGTATAACAAGGTCATAAATTCAGTCCATAAATTTATATGTTTGCTGTGAGTCAAATTTTATTTTCAGACAAGCTATTTTAACAAAAATTTCTCCAGATAAACTGCTTAAAGAATTAAAAACCCAATTTTAAAAATCTAGCTGTTTTTCAATGCAGATATTTTATGTCCCCTGTTCTTCCTCAACACTTTTAGAATTTATGTAGCGCAGTAGCTAAGACAGAATGAGCTGTGAATTAGGTCATTGGTTCAAATCTCATTTCAGCCACAAGATCATTGGCTACCCAGTCAGTCCAGGCTGCCATCTTCAGGACTGGCCTATCTCTTAGAACAGCTGCCAGAATAACTATAATAATACAAATGGTACCTTCGGGATTACAGCAAACAATGCATAATTACTAAGCACTATTGTGAATGTCTCGAAACCCCAATATACCAAGAATCAAGTCACTTTAAATCAGGCTAGAGAAGGGCAGGTGACAGAACATTCAACTTGGATACAGAATCCAAGGTTAAAATCACCAATCGTCTGTGAAATGTAGTCAGTAGAAAGTAATTTGCACCAGCCCCAAGTAATTTTGCTGGGAGGATTCCCTCACCGCTCTCTTCCAATTGCTAAAACTGAGAGCCCCAATCATCATTTTGGTGGTAGGCTTGTAGGAACTATCGTGCCTGGGGATATCCATGCAGGATTCAGAGAAGCACTAAGCCAGCAACCTTCTGTACTTCCAGTTGTGATCTTCATGTGGGAAACTTTCTTTCTAGCCACAGATCACCCTTGGGATTATCTCTGAGCTTAACCTACTGTATAGGATGAATCTGAGGAACAAACAGTGTATAAGGTAAGAGCAAAATATGGGGTGCAAGGTGGTATAGTGGTTAAACTAGAACTGTAGACACCTGGGTTCAAATCCCCACTGAGTCAAGACACTCACTGGGAGATCTTGTTTTGGTCTCTCTCTCTCTCTGCCAAGCAGTACTCCTGCAAGGTTGTTGTAAGGATATGCAGGAGAACCCAATTAAACAAGGCACAGTAGAATATACTGAACATAATGATGCAGCTATCTATGTTTGCTGTATGAACAATGGGGCCATCATTGAGCCAAGCCAAACACTTTTAAGTCCTATTGATTGCAATGGGAGAGATGCAGTGGTGGGATGCAAATAATTTAACAACCGGTTCCGGTGGTGGGATTCAAATAATTTAACAACTGGTTGTTTACAAGCACCATTTTAACAACCAGTTCTGGCGAAGTGGTGCGAACTGGCTGAATCCCACCACTGGAGAGATGTGTACATCATCTCAGAAATTCTTAATGACAGTCCTGCAAGCCGATATTGCAGACACACAGACTTGAGACCACGACACAACAGCAGTTTTCTAGGCAGACTAAGAACTTGCATCTTTAAGCACGAGAAGTTATTCAGACCAGCATTATAAGCATGCATGCTATTTGGGGCAAGGCAACATATGTCCTTTGCTTTGCCTGACCTCCTGGCCTAACTTGATAATCATCTCCCCCCCCCCCCCCAACCATGTCCTGCCCTGCCCTGCCCATCTTCCCCTTCAAGCTATTTCTGTGCATGAATAAATCTCCCCACTGTGGATAACACTTTGGAAGAATTTTCACATGTGCCACTTTGCAGTGCTTTTTCAACCCTTCTCCCACTGCAAGGCGTGCATATGTGAAAAACAGAAACGGCAGATTTATGGGTGTGAATAATGTGACTCTGATGTGAGAAAAAACAAAGGCAGTTTCTCAAGACTCAAGGATCGGATTTCAATATGAAAAAGAAAAGCAATTTTCAGACATGGTTTCTGCCTCAGCGAAGCACCGGGCAAGAAGGCTGGTTTAAAATTGTGTCTCAGCTTTCCAGAGCTTGATAACATGTGAACAGGGTCTTTGTACATCGGATTAAATGGTCTTTGGCTCACAAAACCCTTTATGGCAATGAGTTTGTTTGCCTCTCAAGAAGCCTCGAGACTCCTTGGCGTTTTGACCACAAAATCCTCAAAAAATGCAGGGAAGAAGGAATCCCAAAATGATGCTGCAATTGTTTAATGATGGGCAGTCTGATATTATGCATATTTACCTGGATATAAATCCCACAGTGTCCAGTGGGACTTGCTGCCAAATAAGTTTACACAGGACTGCTGCCTTAGATTTAACTTTTGGGCTCTCTGTATAAATTCCAACAGACAGTTCTATGCCAGCTCTTGCCCTTTAAAAGAATAGGCAATGTTTCCTTGGGATGCCAGCAGCTTCAAAGATTTGGGTGCCCAAGCCAAAATCAACGGCAAAACTCACTGTCATTTCAATGGATTCTTTTGCCCGTTTTGCAGTGCGGCAAGAAGAGCACTTACCTCTTGAGGTGTTTCATGCGAACCATTCAGCAGCTGACCCACCTTATCCAGTAACTTTTCCGTGTGTTTTTATAGCTGTTCAGTGAAGAATGTCCATGCCTGAAAGACAGGCCCTCGGGAAACAGCCGCCACTCAAGTACAGAGGTTATAAAAGGTAACTATTAAACCCAAATGCTCCCAAGAAGCATTAAGAGACCAATTAATTCAACGGCTACACTTCTATATCTCTCCCCTCCACCCCCTGATTTATGGTCTGCCCAAGCACCAAAGCATTTGATTGCAAGGGGCAAAAACAAGGAGGCGCCAGCAAATTGCAGGTTGCAGGTGATTCAGGAGGACAGAAAGGCCTTCTACTACATTGATAAGGGAAAAACAAAACCTTGAACCTGGAAAACAGATTAAATAGTACAACATCAGTAGCTCTGTAAAGGCAATAGTTTTGCTGAGACTTGGAGAAGGCACTCAATTGTTAGTTTATTTTTAAACATTTTCCCTTTCCTTTCCACACCAGCCCTCTTCTCTGCATTAAGCCAGACAACTGTTTCATGTTGTCTGCCCTACCTAACTAGCAACAGCTTTGCAAGGTCCGTCACAGCAAAATACCCGCAGCCTGAGTTTGTTTGGTTTTCTTTTTAATAGAAATGCTATGAATTGAACCTGAGCTTTTCCTTATGCAAAAGTTATAGTATACAACAGAGTTACAGCCCTTTCGTTATGAATAACCAGACTGAAACAATTCACAATCTCACAATTCATAAACTATAATCAGCCAATACCCCAATACAAAAATATGGTGGTGAAAAGTATTATCAAGTTGCATCTGACTTATGGTGATCCTGTCGGGTCTTCAAGGCAAGGGACAATGGTCGATTACGCACAGGGCAAATATAACGGGTGTGGGACGCTACTGTGTTTCCCCAAAAATAAGACAGTGTCTTATATTAATTTTTGCTCCCACTATGTCTTATTTTCAGGGGATGTTTATTTTTCTGTGTTCTGTTCGTCGGGCATGCTTCCAAACAAAAACTTTGCTACGTCTTACTTTCGGGGGATGCCTTATATTTCGCACTTCAGCAAAACCTCTACTACATCTTATTTTAAGGGGATGTCTTATATTCGGGGAAACGGTATATAAACCGTTGGGAGGTGGGCTTCGCACAGGTCTCATCCCCAAAACGAGCCTTCCCCGTTTTATGTATTGTCGAAGGCTTTCACAGCCAGAATCACTTGGGTGCTGTGTGGTTTCCGGGCTGTATGGCCGTGTTCTAGCAGCATTCTCTCCTGATGTTTCACCTGCATCTGTGGCTGGCATCTTCAGGGTTCTGTGGCTGCCATCTTCAGATGATCCTCTGAAGATGCAGAGCCACAGATGCAGGCGAAACGTCAGGAGAGAATGCTGCTAGAACACGGCCATACAGCCCGGAAACCACACAGCACCCTTCCCCGTTTTATTTCCTTCAGCCTGGGATTTTCAAAAATTGCTAAAGCAGTGAGCCTTTTGAAAAATTCCTGGTTGGAGCGGCTTCCACATGAAATGGCCAGGCAGGAGGCACTCTATTTCCCTCCCTTCCTTCACACCATCTAGTCAGGAAGAATCCGCCTGCCAGTGCCCTGCCATTCCAGAGAGGCCTCCTTTTTAAAATGTTGCCTGTTGCACCTGTGTAGCTACGCAGGTGCAGTGGATCGTATTGTAGGATGATCTGCACGGCTGTGGGGTTTCATTGCTGCATCTCCGTCAAAGGGCTCCAATCACTGCCTGCACGGCACACATGTGAATGGGAAAAAGGGAAACGGGTTCCTTTATAACAGGGGCGTCCAACTCTGGTGCTTCAGATGTTCATGGACTACAATTCCCAGTTGGCCGTGCCAGCAGGGGCTGATGGGAATTGTAGTCCATGAACATCTGAAGCTCCGGAGTTGGACACCCTTACTTTATAACAACAGCAGCCTGTTATACATTTGCTGTGCAGAATTGACCATTCAGAGGTGTTTCGCCATTGCCTGCCTCTATGTAATGACCCAGAAGGTCCTTCAACTCCCACTCAAATACCAACCAGGGCCAGCCCTGATTAGCTTCCAAGTTCTGATGAGAACATGCCAGTCTGGGCCATCCAGGTCAGAGCACAAAAAAATTTCCATGAATCTAAAAAACAAACCAACCCCAGGTTATGCAAAAAGGGGCCAATTGAAGCAATACTTCTGTGATGCCTTAGGGCTGAAACAGATAAGTGAACTGTCATCTTTTAAACTTATCCCATTCCTTGATTATAATGGTTTTGCAAGGAATTGCATTTGCTTCAAGCAATGTTCTAAGAAAGCCAAGCTCATCCTCCAGAAACCAGACCAATGTTGCTACAACAAGCATATTTTGGTATGACTTTCCTGAAGAACCTGTTGGGAGGGCAATTGTTTTAAGCCCCTTTGTTTTAAAACATAGCTCTGTAAAGATAAGGCTTTTCTTAGGGGATGCTGCTAGCAATGTTCTCAAATGTCTCCTTTGCATAGCTATTAAAACCCCTTTTCTATCAAGGTTAGGAATTTGCTGTGCGATGCTATCTATACGGCATGGGTAAGTAATCTTGCCTAGTATCCTTGCAAGTATACAGAGAGACCCAAAGCAAAGCAAAATCTCTTTTCTTCATGAAGATACTATCCTGCAATGCTAATGGGACACAGTCTATATGACTAAATTTGGATTATATGTGCAGCGTTTGGATTATATGTGCAGCAGATATATTTAATTGCAAACCAATATATTTTAGTTATAATAACAGCAAGTCAGCATGCATTCTTGTCCAGGATGTATATATGCATTTCAAAAATGGAAATGTCCTTTTTAGGAAGTTGCAGCATACTTAAATAAATTGATTTATTTACCCTGGATAACCACTGATCTGACTTATTAAAAAGATATCGGGTGAAGTGGGTTGAATACTCAGAAAGTGCCATCTAAATGCTAAGTAGCATGTAACTGTAAACATATTTCCAGTTCTCATGGTTGATGAGATTCATTTGCATAAAGTTCAGTCAAAGATAATTGCATGGGATTGGCCTGTACATGTAAAGCA
This sequence comes from Sphaerodactylus townsendi, assembly GCF_021028975.2. Taxonomy (NCBI): domain Eukaryota; kingdom Metazoa; phylum Chordata; class Lepidosauria; order Squamata; family Sphaerodactylidae; genus Sphaerodactylus; species Sphaerodactylus townsendi. The sequence goes on from NC_059438.1 coordinate 20,326,911, forward strand.
ACATAAACTGAAGAATTTGGACCTCCAAAGGTAAATTATAACAACCTCTCCTATGGTTACTCTGTATAGCTCAATGAGATCTCAATACTAAAATGCCCTTTGACTTCCTGCAGATAAAACTTAAAGAGAAGTTAAAAATTCTGAGATGAGTGCAAAGTTCACAATTTTCCCTTACAATTCTACAATCTATTGCGGGCAATCACATTACTCAGGGTTGGATGACTTAATAATATCTTGGCACTGTACAGACTGCAACAATTACCTACTCTAAAGATAATTCTTTGCGGGGGGAAACAAATATACCTCTCAAGTACAATGATATTCTAATTATTCCCAACCACCACCAAAATCAACAACCACTTAAAGGTCGGTCTATAATTAACCACATTCATGCTGAATCAGTATAACAGTGTCATATCTCTGGAGGTCAAGAATTTCCCATATCAAGAAAGATGCTAATTATCAGTAAATAGACTTGACTTTCTGGATCACATACAGCAAGAATCAAGTCTGCTGCAGGTGTTTGTGTGTGTGTGTGTGTGTGTGCATGCTGTCAAGTCACAGCTGACTAATGGCGACCCTGTTGGGTTTTCAAGGCAAGAGACATTCATAAGTGGGTTACCATTGCCTGGCTCCATGTTACAACCCTGGTATTACTTGGAGGTTGCCCATCCAAATACTAACCAGGGCAGACTCTGCTTAGCTTCTGAGATCTTATGAGATCAGGCTCGCCTGGAGCTATCCAGGTCAGGGCTAAGTCATCTGTATTGTTTTACTAAGCTGTTTCTTACCGGCAGGAACCTATAGCTCAGTGGTAGAGCATTTGCCTTGTAATATTGAAGGTCCCAGGTTCAGTTTCCAATTAAAAATAAGCATGGTCACAGGGAAGGGCTGTGGCTCAGTGGTAAAGCATCTGCTTTGTATTCTGAAGGTTGTAGGTTCAATTCCCAACCTTTCCACTTCAAAGGAAAAATCAGATTGAAGGTGATGTGAAAGACTTGGGAGCCTGAAGAAATGCCACCAGTCAGAGAAGACAGTGGTAAGTTCACCAGACCAAAGGTCTGGCTCAGTATAAGGCAGCTTCCTATGTTCCTTCTGTGCCATTTCCCCGCTTTTGTCCCACGAGTAAAGATGCAAATTGCGTTGTGGGAACAGAAAATATGATCCCCTTTGGGCTAATGGCAGCATTTGGTGTGGAGGTGGACTTTGATTGGGGAAATGGCATGGAAGGAAAGAGTTAAGCAACCTATCCCTCAAGGATCCATTATTTATTTATTTATTTATTTATTTATTTATTAATTATTGGGTCTTGTATACCACCCTACCCCCCGAAGGGCTCTGGGCGGTGAACAACATAAATACACATATACAATAACCCTTAAATACATTAAAACAATTTAAAAGCAGCGATCAATAACAAACAATGTCCGCATTAACACTCATTAAACCCCCCCCGGGGGGGGGGAGAGCAGGTCTCATAAATGACAAGAGACCCAAAGGTGAAGAAGAAAAGGAGAGGAGGGGGGGCACCATCAACGACTGGACACTCCAAAAGCCCGGCGGAACAACTCCGTTTTACAGGCCCTGCGGAACTCACCAAGGTCCCGCAGGCCCCGGACAGTTGGAGGAAGAGTGTTCCACCACGCAGGGGCCAGGGCTGTAAAGGTCCATAGTCCTAATCCACAAAGCAGCTGTGGACACAGTGTGTACCAGACTTCTCTCTGTGATACACCTCTGAAGATGCCAGCCACAGATGCAGGTGAAACGTTAGGAACAAGATCTACCAGACCACGGCCACACAGCCCGGAAAACCCACCACAACCAGCTGTGGAAGGCTAGGAATGATTTTTTTCCAAAAGAAGGGCAATCTCTCATGTTGCTTGCACTGCTTGCTTTGACCCTCATTGTTGGGAGAAAGAGTAGCTTATTATCAAGCTGTGTTTTCCTCTCCTCACTCTGATATACGATGATAAGCATAACAGAGATCATAGAGAAAATAATGATGAAATCAGTAAGTGAGGGATGTCAAATGGCAGACTAGAGAATCTATTCTTTAACAGGCATTGCCAGAGTTTGTTTAGGAGTAGAATTGCTAATTGCACACTCTTGTTCCAGATGATGAAAATTCAGATCACATCCCATGCCTTTTAATCCAATGAGAGTTTTTAATTATGCACCAGAGGAAGGGGAGTCTTGTGTTCTTCTGCATGCCAAACTCCAGCCTTCCTAATTGCTACCATTTTTCTTTGTTTGTCCATGGGGGGTTCAAATGAAAACAAAGGAGTATGTTGTTTGCCTTCTTTGGGCAATTCAGCACAGATCAATTTGGTACTCTATGCTGGGGATCATTAGGAAAGGAATTGATAATAAAACTGCAAAGATTGTCATGCCCTTATATAAAGCCGTGGTGCGACCTCACTTGGAGTACTGTGTCCAGTTCTGGTTGCCACATCTCAAAAAGGACATCGAAGAGATAGAAAAAGTGCAGAGAAGGGCAACAAGGATGATTGAGGGACTGGAGCACCTTCCCTATGAGGAGAGGCTGCAGTGTTTAGGACTCTTTAGTTTGGAGAGGAGATGGCTGAGGGGGGATATGATTGAAGTCTATAAAATTATGCATGGGGTAGAAAATGTTGACAGAGAGACATTTTTCTCTCTTTCTCACAATATTAGAACCAGGGGGAAGAATTAGGACTAATAAAAGGAAACACTTCTTCACGCAACGTGTGATTGGTGTTTGGAATATGCTGCCACAGGAGGTGGTGATGGCCACTAACCTGGATAGCTTTAAAAGGGGCTTGGACAGATTTATGGAGGAGAAGTCGATTTATGGCTACCAATCTTGAACTTTTTGATCTGAGATTGCAAATGCCTTAACAGACCAGGTGATCGGGAGCAACAGCTGCAGAAGGCCGTTCCTTTCACATCCTGCATGTGAGCTCCCAAACGTCAGCCAATTGCAATTTGGCCTGTATTTCTGTTTCATTCACAATGAAATAATCCATAGAAATCAATTTGTTCCACCTCTTGAGTTTTATACTCCTGGCAGGTTGTAGCAGAACCAGTCTAAGGGAGTGAGACAGAAAATTCCTTACACCCCCCAGGGTGGTTTTATCCTCCTCCTTAATTCCCTGAATGTCCTGCAGGGTGGTCAAGTAGTACTATGCAGTGTGGATGTGTTCTAGTTGGGGGAGAAGAATCCATTTAGTGATTGGCTGGCACAGGCATTTTTCAACAATGATAGCATTAACAGAAAGAACAATTGTGACCACATCAGAAAGCATAAGGGGGTTGAGGACCTGGTCTTCTTCCTATGCAACCATTTTGACTTTGTGGAAGAGGAAGCGGACCCAGGCTTCTCCAAATGTTTAGTCATCTTCTAGGCTTTTTTGGCTGTTGGCTCTGACTCGGAGCGCACTGGGTCACGCCAGGCTTTTGAGATTTCCTCTTTTCTTCATTGGTACATGAACAACAGAAGCAACTTATAAAAAGACTTGTTCCCCCTCTTTACACATTTCATCCTGCGGTCGGGTGGCGCTTCAGAACAGCTTGATTAAACTTAAGGCAAAACTCCCAATTACAGATAAAAGAACTGTCATGAGAGGAAGCCAGACAGTCACGCTTCCTTTGCTTAAAGATCAGTTTGGAATTAAAACAGACTCCGGGGGTTGCCTGAGGACAGGAGGAAAAATGCAGAAAGGAACTGAAATTGCAGAGAGAAGGATGCCTCTCTCCCCCCCCCCCTTCCAGATGAAAGCATACCTGCCAGCTGTTTCTCTGGCAGATTAGCACTCGCTTTTGGCACTATCCCAGAGAGGGATGGGAGCTGTTCAGCCCACACAGCTTGACATCTGGGGCTGTTTTACACATTGCAGATACACCTGTAAAAGAATGTTTTCCATACGCACGTAAAAATGGAACAAATTAATGCAGCAAGTGTAATACGGCAAGCTTACGGGCCTTTTATAGAGACTCTTAGAATCCTCCCAAGTGAGTATGTATTCAATGGCAAACATAGACTTACACACTGTGTGATATATGAAGCAGCCCTTTTTGGGGTGGGTGTCTAAGCTAGATCTAGGTGGTGCTGCTGTTAAGAGCAGGTGGTTTCTAATCTGGAGAACTGGGTTTGATTCCCCACTCCTCCACCTGAGTGGCAGAGGCTTGTCTGGTGAACCAGATGTGTTTCCGCACTCCTACATTCCTGCTGGGTGACCTTGGGCTAGTCTCGGTTCTTGGGAACTCTCTCAGCCCCACCTGCCTCACAAGGTGTCTGTTGTGGGGAGAGGAAGAGAAAGGAGCTTGTCAGCCACCTTGAGTCCCCTTACAGGAGGGAAAGGTGGGGTAAAAATACAAACTCTCCTTCTTCTAATAATAATGCTCACTATCAAACCCATAGAAGAATGTGCTGTAAAAATAACCTAGGGAAGACAAGGCACAAATCAGCCCCCAGAAGTTATCTATTTAAGGCAATACCTATGATGCATCCTTAGCATGCATATATTAAAAAGCTAAACATAGTCCTGGGAGCAACCACGGGGTCATTGCTGACCTACAGGGTGACATCACATCACAGTGTTTACTAGGCAGGCCATGTTTACAGGGTGGAACCACAGACTGGCAGGACTGCTCTGCAGCAACCACTTTGCGCAACCCAGCAAAGACCTCTCAAAAAGTCACTTTGTACTGACCTTGCAATAGTCAGTTGCTCGTTCTCATACATTCTCAGCGGAGAACAGCCTGTCTGAGTAGGTCAAAAAGGTTTCCACACTTCTGTTATTCCACAGAATGTGCAAAACTGTAATGTTCAAGCAGGCAGAGATGTAGGACAGAGATGTAGAACATATTTAAAACAGAGATTAAAAATGTAGTAGAATTAATAGTCCAAAAAGCACACATTTATAATGGAATAGTCCACTGCAGGGATTATTATAGGCATCACCTGTTTTTACTGCATTGTCTTTTCCTTGTAATCCGATTTCTGTACTGTGTGTATAGTATACATGCTGCAGTTTGCATTGTTCTGTAATCATAGTCCTATTGCATCGTTCACTGATGGTCGCATGCTGTCTGATTGCACAGTTTATATTCTGCAATCCCTTTTTAGTATCAGTGAGACAGGTGGACTATAAATAAATAATAACAGCTCAATCCAGGGAGGGGGGGTGGGCTAAAGCCCATGCCTGCACCATTGCATTTGCCCACGTTGCTGATGTAACTGGCACTTACACCAGCAGAGAGAGCAAACAGGGTAGCTGGCGGGTGCCACACAGCTCCACAGTGCCCGACCCAGAAGAGTCTGCCTCCCCCTTTGCTGTGCCAGCATAACAAAAGATGGCAGCATGACTGGAGGTAGGCTAGGGGCATTCCTGGAGGTGAAACTGACTTCAGTTGGCTTTTATCAGGCTTTCAGCTCAGAAATGTCGCAGACTTGCACAACCAGAAAGTGTAGCAAAAGTCCTTTTTTAGAATGGTTTTTTCCCCCCAGGCAACTGGGTGTTTGGTTTTTTCATGCCTTCCTGTGCCACCCTTCTGGAGGCAGCCCAGCAGTGGCCACCTGGCCACCTTGCCCCTTGGATTGGGCTGCAATTTGGCACCTTGAAATACTCACGGCAAGGGAGACGACAATGAAGAAGAGTCGGTTCATCATTGCGGGAATTCTGTGCAGGCACATGTTGGGTCCGCGCTTGCGGAGGAGGGGCAGGAGTACTTTCTTTCTACATAGCAACAGCAGATGAAGTTTAATGCTTGCTAATCTACTATGGCTGGCCCTGTGCAAGTGCAGACCCAGTGTGTGCCTGCACAGAAGCCCACTTGATGAACTGCAGTTACAGGTGAGTGCAACCCTGTATTTTTCATACCATATAAACTTGTGTATAAGCCGAGGCACCTAATTTTACTACCAAAACCTGGGGAAACGTATTGACTTGTGTATATGCCGAAGGTGGGAAGCCGGAAGGCAGAGGGAGCTCCTTATTTGGGCAGTGACTCCCCCTGATGTCATTGCCCAAATAAGGAGCTCCCGCCACCTCCTGGCTGGGTTTGAGGAAGCCCAGCCAGCCAGGGTTCCCCTTCACCCTCTGAGGAGGGCAGCAACAAGCGGCTTGTGCAGCTGCAGGGAGGTCGTCCCAGCCACGCCCCCAGCCTCGGCAGAGGCCTGAAGAGCTGGCTGGTAAGCAGGACTCGTGTATAAGCCGAGGGGGCATTTTTCAGCCTTAAAACAGGGCTGAAAAACTCGGCTTATATGCGAGTAAATATGGTACCCCAGTTTTCTCTTCCTTTAATGAGTCCAAAAGCGGTTTACAATCAGCTTCCCTTCCCCTCTCCACAACAGACACCTCAAGATGTAGGTGGGGCTGAGAGACTTCTGAGAGAACAGTGACTGGCCCAAGGTCACCCAGCAGACTTCATGTGCAGGAGTGGGGATACAAATCCAGTTCACCAGATTAGAGTCCACTGCTCTTAATCACTATGCCAGGCTAGCAGCTTGCATGTTGCACATTTGAAGAAGGCAAGCCTAAAAACAGGTAAGTGGGGAAGGAATGTGAAGGGCATATTGCCAAAGAGGTAAAAAAAATTGAAAGTACAATGGAAGTAGACAACCAGACAGAGAAGTAGCAGCACTGCTAGGTAACAGAACTTCCACAGGAACATTGAAGTGAGACAAGGAATTGCAAAGCATTCCAAATTAATTTTAAAGTCGTCGCTAATGAATATGGCGTCTCTGATCACACCTTAGTCCAAAAACTATTTTTTTCTTATCAGGATATTTAAGAATTGTGTCCCACAAAGGTAGCAACAGGTGGAGCTCTAGAAGTGATGAGCTAATTTTTTTTTATCAAGTATCAGCTTGCTGGGGATGAATGGTGTTGATCTAATCTCTGCAAACGAAGGAAAGAAGAAGAAGAGGAAGAGGAAGAGGAAGAAGAAGAAGAAGAAGAGGAAGAAGAAGAAGAAGAGGAAGAGGAAGAGGAAGAAGAGGAGGAGGAGGAGGAGGAGGAGGAGTTTGGATTCTCTCCTGTAGGAGACTCAAAGGGGCTTACAATCTCCTTGCCCTTCCCCCCTCACAACAAACACCCTGTGAGGTGGGTGGGGCTGAGAGAGCTCTGGAAAGCGACTAGCCCAAGGTCACCCAGCTGGCATGTGTGGGAGTGTGCAGGCTAATCTGAATTCCCCAGATAAGCCTCCACAACTCAAGCGGCAGAGCTGGGAATCAAACCCAGTTCCTCCAGATCAGAATGCACCTGCTCTTAGCCACTGCTGCGCCACATCTCATACGTAGATGAGATGTGACAGCTTTGCAAACAGAACCCTTGACTAATTTTATTTAGAAATGGATATAAGGGGACCAGTTTTGTTCAGGGCTGTAGGGCTGATATTTGTGTGTACTAACCCTTCCTACTGTGGTGTTTCGTAGAGAGAAATCTTAACATCTGTCTTGGTTACACACACATATGTACACATACACAGATACAGACTATCCTTTTCCCTACTGGTGTAAAGATGTCAAGTAAGAAGTTGGAGGGAGTCTCTCAGGAAATGGCATTGGGGGGAGTTGAGCTTCCCCTGTCCCAATGCTGCAGTCTGAGCCAAATGGGTAGCAGGAAGAGGCAATCATGACGGCTTCTGAATTAAAGATGCTGAGAGATAACACCAAGGATGTCTCATAGCTTGTCTAGCAGCTCCCTAACATCTGAAATTGCTGAATGATTCACTGTTAACATGTAACTTCCCCCTGAAATCAGCCTCCTTTCTAATTGACTGGAAGGCGGCTAATGTAAAAGCAATCTTTTTAAAAGTATCTAGGAAATTACAGACCTGTCATTATGACTTCTGTGCCGGTTAAATTAGTGGAAGCTGAAATTAAGGCAGGAATTGTGAAACATGTAGAATAACTGCCTTGCTGGCAGAGCTTTTACAAAGGAAACCTTGCTTCACACACCTTTTAGAGCTCTCTGAGATCTTCAAGTCGGTAAGGGTATCCTGTAAACCATCATGAGGCTGGATCCAAAGATATCCCTCTACTTACAGGTGGAATCCTCCCAGTAACGGAAGGATTTTTTTAATGGCAGGAGTCTTGGAAGGCACTATATTTTCTCAAATACAACCCACGTTTTTTGTAGTCTTTCTCTCTCTGAAGTAGTCCTTTTTGGTAACTCCAAACTGAATATCACGGTTTGGATTCAAAACTATGTCTCTGAATATTTAAAAGGGTTTTTTTAAAAAACAAAACCCTGCACCTAAGGTACTCAGCAATAATGGGATAAGCAGAGCACATGGATCAGTTAAAAGCACATCGGAAAAACAATGGGAGGAGTAAATAGGACAGCTTTCACAACAGAGGAAAATAAGCAATGGAATCTCCCAAGAATCTACAATGCTAACAGCGCTACTTTTATTCACAGATGATCAGAAATCAGCAATCATGGGTCGACTAGACACGTTTGCAGGTGACATCTAGCTATTTGGGAAGATAAAATCCCAAGCAAGCAGCAAAAAGCAATAAACATACATACATGTGCCTGAGGAAAATGGGACAAGGCTAGCGCGCTCCCTGGAGGGGATACTACTTGTGGGTTATTTTGTACAAGAGTACAAAATATACATATATATATATATTTAACATACACATTGTGACCTACCCTTTCCAAATATATGAACTGGGTATTTTGAACACAAAAGCAAAAATGTAAAGTTTCGTGTGTTTGACATAAGAGGTGTGATATTCATTTGGTTTTTCTTTTACTTGAGTATTAGATGCCAAATACAAAATGTGTTGCAAGAATTGGCTCTGATTTGCTGTCATCAACCATTTATGGAACAACACTATTTAATTCTGCTCATTTATATCCTGCTATTTTTCCAGGACGCTCGGGTGGATGTACATATGGTTATTTATCATCACTTTAACCTTGAGAAGTAGGTTAGGCTAAGACAGGGGTCTGCAACCTGCGGCTCTCTAGATGTTCATGGACTACAATTACCATCAGCCAAATGGTGGCAGGGGCTGATGGGAATTGTAGTCCATGAACATCTGGAGAGCCGCAGGTTGCAGACCCCTGGGCTAAGAATATGCGATTGGTCCAAGGTCTGGTGAACAGGGATTTTGAACCCATGCCTTCCCAATGCAACACTGAGCACTTCAGCATCCTCAGAGCGGTTTTGAAGGCATATATAAAGGGAAAGTGTGCTGTCAAATTGCAGCCGACTCATTGTGATCTCATGAAGTTCTACCTCAGAAGGTATTTTCAAGGCAAGAGGTAAGTTGAGGTGGTTTGCTGTTGCCTGCCTCAGCGCAGAAACTCCTTGGTGGTCTCCCATCCAAGTATTGTCCATGCTCAGTCCTGCTTAGCCTTCAAGCTCTGATGAATTGGGCTAGTCTGGGCTGTTAGGGCTGCTGCCATCAACTGTGTTGGCTACCTGTTGAGTTCCAGAGCAGGTTCAAAGTTATTTTTATTTCTACCGACCAGAACAGCCACTTGGTTCAGCTGCAAGGATAGCTTGAAGTTATCAGATGATTTATTAATATTTTGTTTCCTTGGAGGATGTGTACTATGAGCCACTGCTAAGTCTGTCAGCTGTTGCTTATCTCGGTCTCTACTCAGTCCCTCTATTGTCTTTACCAATTGGGAGCAGCTGTTGTTTAAGGCCTCCAAATTATCTGCCACCGTCCTGTTGTTTTCCAGTATCAATTTCAAGGTCTTAACAATTAGCTCAGATTCCTTTGCTAGAAGGTTTTTAATTGCTGCATTCTTATTATCCAGAGCTTCTGGGGTCTTGTTTATCCTGAACAGCTTTAATTGCCCCTCCTTCCTCTCTTAAAATAGACTCATCACTCATGTTTTCAAATTAGTCAGATTGTTCCAGTTCCAGTACTGTGTATCTATTTGAGAGTGTGAAGAAGAGTTTGCATTTATATCCCACCTTTCTCTCCTGTAACGAGACTCAAAGGGGCTGACAATCTCCTTTCCCTTCCCCCTCACAACAAACACCCTGTGAGGTAGGTGGGGCTGAGAGAGCTCCAAAGAACTGTGACTAGCCCAAGGTCACCCAGCTGGCATGTGTTGGAGTACACAAGCTAATCTGGTTCACCAAATAAGCCTCCACAGCTCAAGTGGCAGAGCAGGGAACCAAACCTGGTTTTCCAGATTACAGTGCACCTGCTTTTAACCACTACACCAAACTGGTGAGGCTGTTTGGAAAATCCTCCACTGATGGACTTTGTAAAAAGCGATCAATCTTTGACTGCTTGCTGATTTTGTAAGTATTAGTACCCGATGAGGAACAATGGCGTTTCTTTGTAGCCATGAGTAGCACTGATACCAAGTAAATGTTCAGATGTTTAGGTAATAGGGCAGGCAGTTCAATGCTAGGCGTAGGCTACAGCAACAATTAAAGATTAGAGTAAGAACTTTGAGCAAGCAGATAGCCGGGAAACAAGAGGCTTTTTCTTTAGCTACTTATATTGGGAGGACAGCTACAGCAGCTCGGCATGATACTCCCTCTCGCAGCAATTAATTGTCAGAAGACTATCCATCCTGTTGGTTTCTCTGGTGTGCAGTCTTGACAGCCTCAGCCCTGACCCTTTCTTTGCCTCGCTGTGGTCCCAGAGTTAAGCCACAGCGCTGACCACACAAAGAAGCTTTCCCACAGCTGTGGACAGCCCCTTTAAATGTAAGGTATTCTGAGCAAACCAATACTCCTCCCTCCTCTGTTAACTAATGAAATTGGAAGAGAAAACCGGCCGTCTCAAACACATGATGATGCAAGTTCCAACCCTGAAGTTAACTTATCTTTTTTTAATTAAAAAGATTGTATGCATCCTAGTCCATGAGATGTACAGGCGTCAGGAGACCTTCTTTCCCTAAAGATAGTTGTTCTAGGCCAGGGGTAGGGAACCTTTAACACTCAAAGAGCCATTTGGACCCGTTTTCCACGGGAAAAGAAAACACTTGGAGCCACAAATAATTTTTGACATTTAAAATAAAGATAACACTGTACATATAGGGTTTTTTAAAAAACTTTTACTCCGCTAATTCTGAGAAGAGCATGGATGTGCCCGCCCTGCTGCCTGCAGGGTGGGCAAGGATGAAGCCGGAAGCTCGGCCTCGCCAGCTCCTGGGAAAGTGCCCACCCCGCTCCAATGGGGTGGGCGAGAGGGGAAGCCCGCAGCACGGCCCAGCCAATAACCGTATTAGCAGGCAGTTAGTGCGCCTCGGGCCTCTGCTGGCCTGCAGGTGAGGCGGCGTAAGGATGGGGTCGTATGGGCTCGGCTCGTGGAGCCACAGTGCAAGGGCAGAAGAGCCGCATGCGGCTCTCGAGCCGCAGGTTCCCTACCCCTGTTCTAGGCAAAGGGGATTCTTCCCACAGCTATCAGCTTATCATGGACACCCACTGAAGCAACCCATACTAGAATGTTCCATTCCCATAGAACAGTGGTTCTCAACCTCCCTAATGCCGCGACCCTTTAATACAGTTCCTCATGTTGTGGTGACCCCCAACCCTAAAACTTATCCATTTTACAGATGCAGAACACTGATCCAGAGAGTCTTAGGCGACCGCTGTGAAAGGGTCGTTCGACCCCCAAGTTGAGAACCACTGCCATAGAATGAGGCTGCATAAAGGAGAGAGCTGAATGTTGCTCATTAAATCTGTTGCAGATGCTGCTTTAATGGAAAACTGACTTTTCAAGCTGTCAAGCTGGGGATACAAAGATGTGAGGCTACTGATATCTTTCATGAGCTGTAGGAGGCTTCCTAGCAGAAATATCCTATGTAGTCATTAATTTTGTTGGCATAAATCAGCTGTTTTATATTTTTGATTCTGTTCCTCATCATGATTCATCTTTAATTTCATGTGGCGTTAGAAACTCCAAGATTTACTCTTTGAAGTCCAATTAGCTACTTGAATTAATCAGCAGCTCAAGCAAAACACTTTATGGGTTTTTCATCAAATATTGATTTCAGCACAAGTGAAGAACCAGCAAGAAGTATTCAGTCAGTACTGGAATTACAGGGAGAAAGAAGGGGACCCCTCAGGAAATCCACTTGCCACACCAGTGTGTCAGGAAGGCTAATCAAAAAAGGTAGGGAGAAGCAAGCACTTTCCCAGTTTCTCTCAAATTTGAACCCCTGACTTATACAGGTTTTTTATATTCAGAGTTCTCACTGGTGACACAGTCCAAAGATAAAAAAGCACATGGACTCCACCTCCTTTAAAATAAAATTATTTTATTATAAAATGATGTAATTGTTACAAATTTGAAAAATACATATTTGGCAAAGTTTGAGATAGTACACAGACAAAATAAAAACGAGCCTTTATCCAAATATTGGCCCCAGGGCAGATATATAAAATATTTAAAATTGATCTGGAGGGAGAGCAGGAAAAAGGAATGTACCCATGCAACAAAACCAATCCAGAATCTTTCTGGCCCCTCGGCCTGTTATTGCTAAAGTTTCCATGGCCAGCCTGCAACACACAGAAGACTGATGTAAATAATATGTTGTGCCACATTGTATTTCCCTTGTCTGTTCCTTATACTTGTATTATTTATTTGATTTAACATGCTGCCCCTCTCCTTCTGGGCTCAGGTAGAATTCATGGTATTAGTCATTTTGTTGTTACACAAAATGGGGAGAATTTAAATGCCATTGGACACGAAGGCCATTCGATCTGGCAAACAATGGAAGTTTTAAATACTAGTTTTCATTCAATCAACATTAAACTGTTTGAAAAATCATACCCAGATTTTCGCAACTTGCCACACCAGATCTGTTTAATTTAACATGGCAGGCAAAACTGCAGACAGGTCATCAACATGCAAACGACGCTAACAGATCAAGAACAAAATGATTTGGTGTAGAAAACTCTGACCAAAACAAAAACTACTGTAGCTATACTACTGCTGTATATCTATAACACATATAGTCAAATGACAAGTGATCTATCTGCAGGACTGACATACAAGAATTTTCTACATGATTTGTGACATGTTCTTCCTGTATCATTCATTTATTGTTTATTGCACTTTGCTCACTAATTTGCACTTTAGCATCTATTAAATCACTTGTCACTTGACAGTATGTGTCATAGATACACAGCACTGACATGTCAAACCAAGTGTGGATTAATGACTGATTGTCATTTACAGATGATCATAAAAGAGTATTCTTGCTTTTCATGGAATTATGTTATGTTACATTAAATAATTTGATATAAATTCTACTAAACCTAAAATTTGGCCACAAACATGCATGCAGCAATAAAGAACCACATTTAACTCTTACAGCTAAATGTCCTCATTTGGAATTTGTACATGAAAACAGCCAGCTGTGTACTGCACTTCCAGTGTGTGTGTATACATATAAGGCACAAATAACATCTGGAAAATATGTTCAGGTTCCTAAAAGAGGACAGCAGCACCCAACCTGTTCGCGTGTATGACAGGATTGCCAGTCCTTGTGCAAGTTCACAGGAACAAATCAAGAACTATCAGAAAACTGCCCCCATCCAATTGTCAGAGGTCACAGATTGTATCAGAGCCATTTTCTTTGGAGCATACCGGGGCCAGATTATTAAATCAAGTGCTTCTCAAACAACCGTTCCCTAAACTGAGAGCTAATTGCTCAGCTTTACAAAAGGATTAAAGGTTGCCTTTGTAACAATCGAGGTCACAAACCTGCAGTCATATACAAAAGGCCCCGGTCCTGCTTAATCTACTGCTGGTGCACATTATTGTATAATGGAGAATGATGTGCACACTTCATGACAACTGCAGTGATCATTAAAAAGTCTTCTCAATGAGCAAATAACTGGGTTGCAGAGAAAGTTTTCAAAACTAAGATCACTAAAGGCCTATTTCACATACATCTTTTCCCCAAGTCCTCCCCAGGTTTGTGTGTTCCATGTTGGACACTTAACTCCAAGCATGTATGAGTTCAGTTTGGTGGGGACAAGGGGACATGAGGGGGGACTGAAGCATGCCCTCCTTTGAGCCACTTCCCCAACCTGAAATGTCCCTGAAGGTGCTGTTTCCTCAACTGAAGAACCACAGGTACACCCTACCAGTACACATGGACCCGTTGGGTCAAATAGTGGCTCCTTAAGAACATTTCAGGTTGGGAAAGCCCCTGTCTCCTTCTACAAATTGGCCTCTGTGGAACTCACACTACATTAGATTGTGTGGACCCAGGAAAAACCGAATATGTAGGTTGACTCTTTGCCTCCCAATCTCGGGAACCTGTGTTGCACTGGAGATTTTCAGTTTCCTGAGAAAACTCCTAATCTTCTCGCAACATGAATTCACACTGTCTTCTATCAATTGGAAATAGAAAACAAAGTCTTCAGAGCACCACTTTTCTTTTTCAGTGATAGGCTTGGGGGCTCTTAAGACTATTCAAACCACCAGTGATGATGTCTTCCACCTCTAGAAATGTTATATTCAGCTGTATAAATCTTGACCCCTGTCCGCAGAACTATTCAGGCCCCTTCCACACACACAAAATAATGCGTTTTCAAACCACTTTCACAACTGTTTGCAAGTGGATTTTGCCATTCCGCACAGCTTCAAAGAGCACTGAAAGCAGTTTGAAAGTGCATTATTCTGCATGTGCGGAATGAGCCTCAGTGGAGTCACCTCCAAAGCTTAAATTTCCACTTGTCAAAAAATGGACCAACAGCGGGAGGCTAACCAAAAAGTACCAAGCGTAATTAATTAAGCCTCCCCCCTTTTCTTTAAAAAAAGGGGGAGAGAACCTACTTTAAAAGAGAATATTTAGAGATAAAAATAGTGAGCGTAGAGTGTGGTGAGTAGATGGAACCCTTTCCTCACATTCCCCAATGCTCTTTTCTGCCCTTAAGTAAATCTTCCCTCCTGTGCTTTTCTGTACTGGAAAATCCACCATGGTTTTGCCAACCCACACAGGCACAAAGTCTACGACATCATACAGGTTGTTCTTGGCTGCGGTTCCATGAATATTTGCTCAACCATCGGTATGAATGCAGTCACCACAGATTTCTGCAGTGTGATTGCTCACCCCACGATCCCACGATCCCTCTCGAGCCAGGTGCCTTTCAAAAATCTCTTCTTTTCTTGCTATGCTGTTGCCCAGCTTCCCAATTCGAGAAATTCTGTTACACTATTTTGATTTTAAAAAATGGGTGCTAAACACTCATTCTATTTTATTTTGTGTTCCCTGTCTTTGAAAAGCTCAATTAAAGCGGGGCCAGTCCAGCAATTAGGGCCCTCAACTCCACAATTCCTTAATTAATCGAGTACTTAGTGCAAACGGTTTTTCAGCAGCAACTCTGGCTGTAACAGCCTCAGTTTTTGGTTTGAATAACTAGATGGCTTATTGACAAGATGGCTGAATTCCAACTTTAAAAACTGAAAGAGTGGAGCCTAGAGAGACTTGATTTCTGTAAGCTTACCTCTGTAAGTACAAACTGAGGGCCCGTGAGGAACCAGGACAACAATACTTAGCTTCCAAGCAGAGGGAATTAATCCTATTTCATTAATCAGTATAAATACAGCTAACACAGGAGACCACCAATTTAGAAAAGTTTAGGAGGAATTGTGTGTGTGAAATCCCATTCTATCACTTCATATTTTTTTCTAGGATTCCAGTTGAGAGTCCTGACAAGACACATTTCCTTCTGGGCTTTTTCCCCTTTAACTGACACACAGTTGTTCTCTTCTCATTTTCTTACTTTTCATCGGGCTTTTTCTTAATTCACATTTTTTTACATAGCTGGGGATTCTTCCACATATGTAGAAACCTTCGCTGCATTTGAACGTGGCCCAGTGAGATGGTTTTCATTACTACAGGGGCTTTCGTATTAGATGGAGCGATGGTTATCAGGGGCCTGCATTCAAGCCCCCGTAACCTGTGAGCAGAAAACTGAACTTAATCTGTAGAAACAAGTTATACAAATGTGCAAATCTTAACTTGTAAACTGCATTTTGATTGGACGTCCCTCCCCCACCCCCCCAGCGCATGTTAAAGCCATATGTATTTCCGGTCATGTATATTTCTAGTCCAACTTTATCAAAGAAGAATAGCAGGGTCTCCTTCGGTAGATCCCGTTGTGCTGCTGGATGGTACTGACTTAACTGCTTATGGTCTTGTATGCACCTTTTCCAGATGCATTCTGGCCTGGAAGTGACAGCAGCACCTGTGTCCTTAACACACGGGCTCCTGTTGGCTCTGGCTTTTAGCAGGCGAGGAAAGCTCCACATCACAGTAGCTAAAACCGTACCCACCAAGCAGTTCTTTTTGAGAAATGTCAGCTAAATGTGATTCATAGGCTTTGACAGGGCTCCGCGTGTTCTTCTCCAGAGATTTATGCAAGAGTTCCTTCATCTTCCTGTTTTCTTTGGTGGTCGATTCCCAAATTATTTCAAGTTCACTTTCCACTTCCCTGGGAAGCAAAACAAAAGGAAAAAAATGCATTTGCTAGTTTCAGATGTGTCGTCCTCATGTTTCCAAAGAGTACCTTTAAAGGTGAATTGTCAACCAGTACAAACAGAGCAATTAAATTTAATTTTAGTACATGGAGTGCTGTTTCGAGAACATAGTGTGCTCAGAACTCTGTGATCAGATACTAGGTTTAGTATCAATCAAAATGTACCCATTTAACCAGCCTTTATTAGCACTTGGTTTTGAATGCATCACAAGGAAAGCTAACCGAGCCTTCCTACCCCTTATTAACACTACAGACCCAAGTTCATCAAACCATGGTCAACTCAGAAGACTTGATGCATCACTCCTAGTTTTGAAGAAGACTGTATTGAGGATCTGGCCATCTGTAGACTGGCATAAAAGGCACTTTGTACAGTCAGTGGGGTTTTTCCCCCCACAATAGGCTGCTGTTTCCATTCATTAATGTTCACCCAATGCCATCTTAAAATCCTGTTCATAAGTCTGCAGGATTTCATAACGATTAAGTTAGTGAAGTTATTAACAGAAAGCCACTTTCCTAGAAGAGACCATTTTCTTGCTGGCTGTCCAGCCTGCTTTAGAGATACCCAGTTTGCGCTAAGGTACTCCCTGACATGGCCTTTTCAGCTCTCAGAATGTAGGCAACGCATTCGGTTTTCAGAGAAGTGTAAGTGGCGCCATTCGCATGCAAGACACTTTGTATTTGGAAACTGAGATACTGTTTCCCATCGGCTCTCGCCTTCTGAAAATTTAAAGATACCCTGACATAATCTGACCTCAAAGACGTTTCTGTCTATTGACAGATGTTGGGTTTAAAATTCACCAAGCACTTCTTCACACTAACCACAATTTATGTTTATAATATTCTGAGCATGCAGAGAGTTGGAAGGAAAGACATTCTAGCAATCTCTTATAAAATCACTATATATGTTTTAAGACAGCACGGAGAACATATTCGTAGGATAAGCTATGGATATAGTATTTACATACTGGATAAGGATTATTCCTTGTTTGATTTTTTTACTCTACCACTGGAAAATCACAGAATTCCCCCCCTCTGCAAAAAACAGTTAAATTCAGATTAATTTAAAACTATTTTCCAATGGAAAATAGTCGATAATCCCCGCAGTATTTCATATCACGCTTCTGCAAATTTGATATGTTTTTCACACTCTGTACAAGGTTTTTCTCCGAAGCGGGTTGTGAACGCAGCTGAAGGGCAAGGTATCAGGTCAACCAACAGCGAAGAAAAATGTTTTGTTTTCTGTGAAATAGCTCCCTGGGTCACATCACGTTGTGTGTGATGAGGGTACATCAGAAGAACGGTGGCCCGCGGCAATTTCTAGGAGCGGTTCTGCTCTCTGACAAATGGCAAATTTTGGTTCTTTGCAAGAGGACAGCGAACTCTTAAGGGCAGTCAACAATCCATCCATCAGAACATCTGGGGACATCTCCACATATTGCTCCCAGAAACACGGGATGCATGGAAACGGAACATGAATCAAGATGTACACTTACAGAGTTAGCTCCTGGGGCAGAATTTAAGAGGTACTGGTGAGGAGTTGATGTTTGATACTGTGGTGGCCAGTTTGTAAAGGGATTGTTCCCTTTATATCTGTGGTTTTGGTGGCCGAAGTGCAAAATAACAAGTGCCTTTATTCATATCGCAAAAGCTGTCTGCTTCCAAATGTGGCCTTCCAAACAACAGTGGTTTCAAAAACTACTGTATACGGGTCCAGCACTGCTCCCTTAGAACTGGTTCCTGCACTTACTATAGTTTCATTGGATCTAATTTGCAATGGATTATATTATTGTCAGCAATCTGCAGAGCCTTTTTAGTCTTCAAATCTGTCTCTGCTCCATAAATCATTCAAGCCATCTTTCCTGCAAAGCAGTTGGAAATCTGTTTTGAGTCCTTTCTCAGCTCGTTAATGTTGCATTGCCTTGTCCTAGCACAACCCTTTGGCTGTCCAGTAGTCTAACTTGGGGCTCTTTGCAGCATTTTGCTAGTCAGTGGTTTTCTATCACAAAGGCTGAAGGCAACAGAAAGATAAACAATGTGAATTAAATCTACTTTATTCGACTTTACTCAAATTTATGCTTTCTTTGGAGCCACATTCTAATTAAATGCAGCATTCTGCTCTGTTTCCTGTGTTATTTCTGTCTGGTAGAGCCCCCACACAAAATTAGGAACATAATTTAACACAACTGTTACTAGATTGTACCATTTCTAAGGGATGATCCAGCATTGACAATTTTGAAGTTCTCTTCAATGAAAATAATTCTCCTCATGTTAAAAACCATGGAGAAAGCCAAAGTCCTCCATATGCTAGATTTGTATGCTATGGGAAGGGTTTTTTTTAATGGAGGAACATTCAGATATTTGATTCAGATTGTTGATTAAAATGAAACAGCTCGGTAGCAAACACATTCTAACAGGTCAGATACAATCCAATAATACCATGCAGGCTGGCATGATGTATCTTTTACATGTTGGAAAACTGTGACTACTTCACACACTGTGTACTTTAATTGCAATCTTAATTCAGGGATCTTAGTTTTATTAGGTTCAGGGGAGCCACCTGTGTTTCCCCGAAAATAAGACAGGGTCTTATATTAATTTTTGCTCCAAAAGATGTGTTAGGGCTTATTTTCAGGGGATGTCTTATTTTTTTCCATGATTTTGCCCCCGCCTCCTGTGACCAGATCAGCTGCGCCGGGGAATCTGTAGCTAGGGCTTATTTTTTGAATAGAGCTTATATTTCAAGCATTCTCCAAAAATCCTGAAAAATCCTGCTAGGGCTTATTTTCGGAGTAGGTCTTATTTTTGGGGAAACAGGATATTTAATTTCACGTAGACATTTTGTTTATTCTGGTCAGAAATAAACAATGATGCTGCTTTGACATAGATGCTGTTCCTTCACATGTTAATGATCCACAATTAAATCTTGCCAAACTGATCAACAAAGACAGGACACAAAGCAGGCAAGGAAAATGAAGGAGAAACATACAATGTGATGCCAGGAACCTGATACAGAAACAGGCATTTCTAGTCTCCCTGGAAACACTTCCAAGATGCGGCGATAGCCTTCTGGGGCCACCTGATGCATGTTGGAAGTGCCGGAGAACCAAACGTGTTCAAAAGAGGGCAGTTTGATTTTTACATAATTATAACTCAGTGATAACACTTGAAAGCAAGTGACAAAACTGGAAGGATTATACAGGGGGCAACTTATCTCAGAGGAAACGAAAATGTTAAGATGAAAGAAAAAAAGGAGTATGTAAAAGGATATTGTCAAAAGCACTGGAAATATGGCCTCAACCATCTTGTGATTCTGACCTCAGTGCAGTTCAGTTTTCAATAAAGGAAGCTTAAAAGAAACTGTTCCAGCCCAGCAATTCTTGGGCCATGCCAATTTATAAAGCCTTTCTTTCTGGAAATTTTATTTGGATGTTTTTCTGTGAGCAGCTTCAGTGATTCAGTGAGAAAAATGGCATTAGGGCGACAATAAAAACACAGATGCATCTCTCATGAACAAAACAATTTATGATCCTTTTGGCAGTCATGCACACAACCCTGTGCACTGTGTCATTACTACATCTGTCTTGCAGGTGTTGATTGGAGGCTGAAGGAGGCCACAGATACAATCCATAGATGGGAAGCATTACAAATCAAACTCTCCCTAGGCCCAACATTTCATTCGCTGAAACAACACTGGTGCTTGAGGTCTAAGAAGTTTACAAACACAGAAATTTCATAACGCTACAATATTTGTTTGCTCCACTTTGCAGGGTAAATGTGATATTCTCCAGCAGCTTAGCCTAAGGAGGTGTTCAGTAGGGAATTTACAGATCAGGTCGAAGCATTCTAATTTGGACTCTTTCCGCCCGCTCCTCAATACCTTACTTTTCCACCAGTGGTGGAATTCAGCAGGTTTGCACCACTTCGGCAGAACTGGTTGTTAAAATGGTGCTTGTAAACAATCAGTTGTTAAATTATTTGAATCCCACCACTGTTTTCCACCCCCCAAAAAGATTTTGATGTGCAGGGGACTTTCAATCAAGCGATCCTCCCCTGTGAGCCTTCCAAGGTGGTGCCTGCTGCATGTGGACTGTACCATCTGGCTCACAAATGCTCAGTTCTGCTGGGAAGTCGGCACAAGGCAAATAAATAAATAAATGGCCCCAGCAGTCTGAACAAAGGACGAGGCGACCACCTAAGTACTTTCCATTAACGGTGTGCCAAAAACTCACCAGTCACATTTTAGCTTTGTACGGAACCCTCCATTTCAACC
This sequence comes from Sphaerodactylus townsendi, assembly GCF_021028975.2. Taxonomy (NCBI): domain Eukaryota; kingdom Metazoa; phylum Chordata; class Lepidosauria; order Squamata; family Sphaerodactylidae; genus Sphaerodactylus; species Sphaerodactylus townsendi. The sequence continues at coordinate 20,347,648 of NC_059438.1, forward strand.
TCCAAAAGCAGACTCTCTGGCCTTCTGCGCTACATGACCTCAATAGCCACTGCTTTTTTTCCAAAGAACTGATGTTATATATATATATATATATAAAACAAGCTTCTCCTTGCAAAACAGGTGATGCACCTTTCGAATGGGATAGCTAGACTCGTCAGCTGCCCTGAGGAAATCTTCCGGGACGTCACCCTTAACTGTTTTAACAAAACAAACATACAGCTAAGTACATGCAGCCTGCAGTCAACCACATATTTCACAGAGTTTGTGATTTGCTTACCAATTGCCGACAACCAGTTTTAAACGTGTCAGTGGAATTTCTATCTACTGGGAACAATTTTCCAGGCTACAAATTTCTCCCCCTGAGCGGTGCTGGTAGAAATGAATCTACATCAGTACATTACTGGCCCGGTACCTCCAGTTCTGGTTGCCAAGCTACAGAGGATTAGTGACAAGAAACCCATCCGTAAGTCTCAGCTTATGTTATTCTCCCAAAGATCAGGGGGGGGGGGTGCGGGGGTGGGGGGAAGGTTTGCAGGGAGGAAAGAAATCCAGATGAATATTTCAAAATATATAAAAACATGTAACTGCCCTGTGAACAAAGTAATATTTTTCTTGGCTAACAGATGTGATACAGAATACCGTATTGGTTCCTGAAATCATGAATAGATTTTGATGTAACTGTAAGCAGACTGTAATTGGAAATAAAGGAACGTCGAACGAATCTGCTTTCAATGTCACAGAAGCTTACTGAAAACATGTGAAGCACTTTAGCTCCCTAAAACTGAAATGTTATTAGTCTGCATTGCTGAAAAGAAGACGAAAGACTGTCTATGAGGAAGGATTAACCAATCTGCCTAGTTTTGTCCAGATGTTTAGTAAAACTGGTCCAGTTAGAAATAAACGGTGTTATTTTGTGGCAGTACTTCCTGGTACTGAGTATTGGCATCTTGAGGGGGGGTATTGGTGGAAATTAGTGCAACCTCTTATTTAATTTATTCATTACAAAAAGTACTGGCAATAAATATCAAAGCTGAAAATCATCACTTTGCAAAGGAGGTATACATGTCATCAATTATATGTACTGTTTCATGTACCAGGACTTAGCAGTATGAATGCAAAGTGCTGTACTTTCTGATGGGCTTCCACAGCCACACTTTTCTTGAACACACTGGCCTATTAAAGAACAGGAACGTTCTAGCTGGAAAATTATGCCAGCTACATAAAAGTGTGGCATAATTTAACAGCTTTTCCTCAGGGGGAAGATGATGGCTGGGGGAGGGGATGCTCTCTAGGAACAGAAGAGATGGGAGGGGTTTGAATTCTGTTCTAGTGTGTTGGGAAGGACTGCAATATTGGGAAATGCCTGGTCTGGAAGAAGAAGAGTTAGGATTTATACCCCACCTTTCTCTCCTGTAACAAGACTCAAGGTGGCTTACAAGCTACTTTCCCTTCCTCTCCCCACAACAGACACCTTGTGAGGGAGGTGGGGCTGAGAGAGTTCAGAGAGAACTGTGACTAGCCCAAGGTCACCCAGCAGGAATGTAGGAGTGCTGAAACACATCTGGTTCACCAGATAAGCCTCTGCCAGTTAGGTGGAGGAGCGGGGAATCAAATCCGGTTCTCCAGATTAGAATCCACCTGCTCTTAACAACTACACCACACTGACTCTAAGGACTACGTGAGAACGGAATGAGGTATGTGACAGACACCCCCCCTCCCACTTTGGGTAAGGTGCAAATATGGCAAATAGAGGGGGTGGGGAACATAGGGCAAATGTTTTAAACACTTTTTCTTTTTCTGTTCAGTTTCACTTTTGGTTTCTGGTGCCCCAATCGGAATCTACTATAATCCTCTCTGAGGATTTTTAACTGGCTTGGATAAAACACCAAATACTGTACACACATAAACTTTGTCAGGCTACGTCTTGCAGTGCAATTTACACACTTATCCCACACAAACAAATTACTAAATTATCAATGAAAAGTTTATATTATACATCCTGGTTGCAAAAGTAGTGATGGCATTCCATCCAGCTGCAGGGAAACCTGGGGTTGGATCCAACTAAACTTCAACTCAAAGCAATCTTCATGGAATTTCGAAACAATATTTTAAGCACACTTCTATTAATACCAAAAGTAACGTAATGACTTTTCCCGAGAGTGCATGAACGTTTCTGCAGTGGGCATAACAATGCAACAGGGCTATCGATGTGGATTCATCGAAAGTGTGCATATTTTGCCAAAAACCAGCCACTGATCCTCTAATGGGGGAGGTGACATTAGGGACCCAGACGGCACTCTGTTCAAGTGATGGTTTCTACAATCTTCATCTCTCAATGTTCAGGATGATTTGCCTTAATTTGCTGTATTTCCATGGCTATTTTTAAATTCTTATAAAAGCAATATTCTATGTAATCTCCTTCCACTAGAATGGGAAAATAGCTCTCTTTAGCACAAGCTTTCTGGGGCAAAATGGCACCCGAGGCAACACCTGCTCCGGGTGCTGCCACAACCCCCCTACCCCCGGCCGTGCCCTACTTAACTTAGCCAGCAGTGGTGGTCACGGGCAGCCTGGCAGGGCTGGGACTGGTGGGGCCAGGCAGAGGGGCAGCCCTCAGCAGGCTCCTGGCCCGTCTGCTCAGTTGACGGGGGAGGGGGTGTGGGGAGGTGATTTTGCGCCCCCCACGTGACATACTGGCCTGTGCCTGGGGACATGTGACACCACACGTCCCCATGGCTGGTACGTCCCTGCTCCTTAGGGGGTTGAACACTGACAAGCTTGTTTTCACCACGACCTATTTAACTGTTCATTCTGCGACCCTCCAGCTATGATCAGAATCCTCCCAATCTGAAAGATATTTCTCCTTAGCCGAGCTTTGTTAATTGACTGCTTTTATGTCCTGCCTGTCAGAAGCTTGGGACTTCATTAGACCTTGCTGGAAGACGTTACTGAATCAGCCAACCACATGACCAGTGATTCAGTTCGGAGAGGATTATTGAGAGCTCAGTTCAAGTTAATCAGTTCTGTATGATTTGTTTCCCTTCAGAAAGATGCAGTTAGCAGCCAGGAGAATGTTAAAGCATTGCTATGGGCACCCACAACAAATGATATCCTTCAAGGACTTGCAGACTGGGAGGGGGAGGGGGGAGCAGACAGAGCCGGCTGAGAGGAGGAGTTTGGCATTTTCAATCCAGCAGAGAGGCAGACAAGAGAAAACGGTTTGAGCACACCAGATGGGGCTCTGAGGCAGAGCATATGTCTGCATCTGCCTTCCTTTTGCCATCTCGATCTAATTGGTTTGTTTAAGGCTTTGACCGACTTACTTTTTCTGCTGCAGCACTTGGTCGAGGGTTTCCTGCCTGTCTTGCAGCAGACGCTGAAGGTGCTTCATTTCTCGCTGGTACTGAGCAGCCTTCCCAGCAAATTCCTTCTCTTGTTCGGTCACTCTGAGGGTGACATTTCCAAGCTTCTCAGCAGCCGACTTCTTGTACCCCTGGAAGAGTTGGAGCAAAGCATAGTTCAGAGTCACTTCTGGGCATCCATTCGGTGGACAGACTATAATCCATGGAAAAGATGGTTCTCTCTCTGTGTGGCTTCTTCCTGAAACCATGGGTGCTTTTGCTTAAAAAGAACAAATCGGGTAGGTTTTGAAGGGGCTGGAGCTTCTTAAAGCATTTCTAGTGCATGTGCTTGCCGCTGCAGATAATCAAAGAGTCAATGAATGGGTATATTGTGCTTGTTAATGCCTTTCTTCTACAAAGAAAACAAACTGCCTCAAAGCCAGATTCTGCATGTCATGAAAGCTAGCCAGATGTTAAACACACGTGTTGCTTACCTACAAATTCAAGTGGTTTAATTATCAACAGATATAGAAGGAGATACTGTTGAAGGGCGTGCAATTATCATCTTAGCAATAGGAGCACAACGCAGTAACAACCCACATTCTATATCTCATTATGCTTCTTATATGATTAACAGCTTTGCATATTTTGTCTGCATTATTGTATACCACATTTTTTCCACTTCTCACTTGCCTTAGAAATGCATATTGAAACATCTGAAAGCAAACCTTTCCAGATCCAGAGTGTCCAAATGTTTCATTACGGGTAGCGCTTTGTTTAAACAAATGTGGTTTTTTGGTGAATTTTACTTCCAAATGAAACCACTTCTAAACATGTAAGGTCAAAGACTAAGTGAAACTCATCTAGAGAAACAATATGTCCCAGTGAAAAAACTCCATCTACATTTGAAAGGCAAACTGTTGCTCAGAGCAGCTTTGTGGGTGGTTTTCTTTCTGGTTAATCTGATAATTTAAAAAATTCTAACAGTTCTTCTTCAAATAGTAATTTTAGATGTGCTAATTAACAATTACTCCAACTAAAGATTCTTGCCTCAACTCTATGCAGTATGAACATTTAATTAGGATTTAAGATTCAGCGAAGCTGGAAAAATATACTTCCCAAATTCAGTGCTGATATTCTAGTATTGGGGGGGGGGGGGGGGCAGGATTTGAAAATGCAAGCAACTTGACCAGGCCAGGACTGGGAAAACCTGGGTTCAAGTACCCATTCAGTTATGTAGCTCTCTGTAGCCAGCTACTCTCTGTCCCTCAGCCTGTCCTACTCCAAGAATCAAGTGGAAAATGTAGAACCAAAGATGCCCTGGAGAGATGCCTCCTTAGAGACAGAAAAATGTGACAGACACATAGAAGGGGATCCCCCCCCTCCCCATTCTGCAAAAGTTTATGCCTGCTTAATGCAACCGGACATCATTGGTATTGGAAAGCTTGTCTAGAACTGTTCAAGGACAATGTTCCCTAGAATTCAATCTCTTACTGCTGAGGCTTTATTATCCGGAGGGGGTGTACTGTCACTTGCAGAGTGGTTGTCTACCTAAAAAGCAAAGTGTGACTGCCTTCTTTGGGAAACTGGATTCCCAACTAATAAAAAGGAAACATTTAGAAATTTATTCCGAGCTCTGTAACCGAGTTCCAAACTTTATATGGGATCAAGCAGTTTTGTTGCTTTATCGTGAGAAGGTGAAATAATACTGAGTTCCTGGTTTTTAATAGACTATTGGTGTAACTGAGGTTGACCTAGGGGCTGACCAACCTTTCAGCCATAGAACTGTAGCATTAATAGCTGGATGGGGAAAAAGAGGACATGGGCAAATGCAGCCTGCTCTTACTAAAGATCTGCCTAGGATTGAAAATCCACATCACTGCTACAGTTCCTTCTTTTATAGAAATACAAAAGGTAGGTTTTGGTACATGGTTGACCAATTCTGATGGCGCATGTTTCCACTGTAGGGGACTCAGCCTGTATATGACCCCCTCCCGCAAATACAATCTACAGCTCAGTGAAAATAGTTCCGTCTTACAGTTAAGAATGGAAGTTAAGAAATGACTTGGGGAGGGAAGGGAGTTGAATATTTAATATACCATGTTAATATGCTGTCAGTCATTCTGATGATTATTTATCCAAAAACATATACAACGTTCTTCTGAGTGATCTCTGGTTGATGCTTTTGTGTGTGTTCCATCCCCTTCAGTTGTATTGCCTTTGTCAGGAAAATGGCTCTGGAGCTTACAGAGGACAGTATGGGGATGGGGGGTAGGGGAGCTGCCTGTTAGAGAATCTACCTTAATGGCAGCCACCTGGGAATCCACCATAATGGCGGAAGGAATGGGGTGGGGAACAGAACGCTTCCTGCTTGCCATAGTTCACACAGGCAAGCAGGAAGCATCTGAAACTCAGGTTGGGGGGGAAAAGCCACTGATTTAGTGACTTTCATTTAACCCAGGTCCAGGCAAATATAATGGGTTAGAAGTGTTTGGGGGGGCTTTTACCAGGTGGAATGGGTTTAAATTTAAGCAAATTTGATCAATGGACTAAAACTTATGCAATTAATCAACTGTGATTTATTTAATTGGAGGAAAGTCCTAGGTTACATGAATGCTCACCAAGGGGAAAGGTTTAAACGGAAAATCAGAAGAATAATTATGGGTTTCCAATCTCTGATGTAGTAGCTGTACTGTAATTTCTACTGTAGGGAGGCTAGCTTTTTTTCAGGAAAAGGAAATCCGTATTTGCTCAGAGGTACTTTCTGTTTTCTAGGACCGAAAACTGAGTTCTGAAATAACACTGTGAGCAGACCATGAACAGACCTCCGAAGCCATCTGGCCATACACAACTTGAATGCTGGCATTCTCACAGGGGAGCAGCATGCCGCGTGGTGAGACTACGTTCTATATTCTGAAACAACTTTTCAGAATAAAATTCTTGGGAAATATCTGCTTTTATTTACCAGGAAATACACAATGCCTCTTCTCAGTAACCTTAAATAAACAGCGTCATTAAAAATGAGCATCTGTGAAACTTCCTCTCCATGATCTCAGAGAAAATGTTATAGGGGCGTTTGTACATGACAATAGATTCAATTTGTCTGCAAGGCAAAGCAAACTCTTCAAATACTTGTCAAAGTGGGATCACATAAATTGTCATGCCAGTTCTCTGGCTTTTCTCCTCACTAGAAGGCATATATGCCTTCTAGCAGACTGAAAGCGTGTTATAGACAAGAGCAGTGTTCAAAATATTTCAGATGAGTAATTGTCACTTTCACAGCTGAAAACAGATGTTTAGAAAATGGATGAGAGAGCAGAGAGAATGGACATTCATTTCCCCTGATTCAGACGTTTAAGGTTTATGGTATGACTGCTTGCTGTGATTTTATATCACTGAGAACTTTCCAAATTTCGAAATTCACATCTGAGATTAAGAACTTCCACTTGGAAGCCAGTTTACGGAGCTGATCAGCATGGTTAGTATGGTAGACTCGCAGAATATCGAACAACACAGATTTGGGTAATGTTTAAGAGAATGATACAGAATTGAAACCAAGATGCTTATAACATGGCGTAACGACCAGTTTAATTTAATGACTGAAATCGTTTTAGCTACTGTTACCCATTTTCCCTGTAATGAAACTCAGCTACAAAATACACTCCAGAGAGAACTTACCACCAAACAGGGTTATTAAGAGTAAGCAAGAACTTAGTGCTGTTCTGACTTCTTTTACAGGGCGCCTGATTTAAAGATGAATTATCCCCAGGCAGATAGGGAAGAAAAAGCACTGAATGATGAGCTGGAATGTAAAATCTGTTATCAGAAGTTTAATGTTCACAGCAGGAAGCCCAAGATTCTGGACTGCCTCCATCGGGTGTGTGCTAAATGCCTGACAAAAATCCTCCACATGGGAGATGGCTCCCTATGCATCAGCTGCCCCTTCTGCCGCCATGAGACTGAACTGCAGGAAGAGGAAGTGGAAGGCCTCCCCGACGACACAAACGTCATGTCCAAACTTGTGGCCAAGGACAAAACGGCATGGAGTTCGGACTGCAAAGAAGTGGTCTTGACGCCCAAAAACCTGGCTTCCTCAAGCCCTTCTAATGGGTCCTCAAACTGCCTGGTGATAACCATTATGGAAGTGCAGAGAGATTCCATGAGGACTCCCAGCCAAAACACTCTCTCGGATTACTACACCGATCACAGCCTTGAGTCGGCATCTGTAAACTCTCACAGCCATCTCGATCAAGATATTTTCTCTAAACTCTGCAACCATGTCCCCAGGATACTGGTGTGGCTGCTGGGGGTTTTCTACTTCGGTTCTTTGCCACTTGGAATATATTTATTAGTGATTCAGAAAGTGACCCTTGGGATTGTCTGCGTCAGTCTTGTTCCATCCAGTCTAACAGTGTGTCTTGTGTACGGCTTCTGTCAGTGCCTCTGCCAGGGAATGTGTGATTGCTCCTCTAGAAACTGACACTTTTTAAATCAGAATTTTGGATACTGCTAACAACAGATCTTCAAAAGTGTGGGCTATTAAAAAGGTGTGATTAAAAGAAACCCCTCTATCTCACTATAACAAGCAAACAACAAACTTTGTAAAAAAAAAAGAGATCTATCAGTAGATGCTCGTGTCCACCAGTTGATCACCCTCTCCCTACATCTGGTCACACTCTAGCACGTCCAAGATACAAATGGGTTAATGACATCCCTTTAAGTTCGAAAGAACGATGTAAATTCTACAATCTGAGGGCTACAATCTGGTAACACAGATGACGCTGCGCAAAACTATTTCTCCCTCCAGACTCTGGCCTCACCAGAAAGGGTGTGTGTCAAATCTTATTCCAATGGTGTGTTTACTTTGTTCAAAAGCTTGCCTAACCATCTGGCATTGGGTAACCCATTATCTCACTCTAAGGAAGAAAAATGCCACCCATCCCCTCCCATCAGTGGTCTTAAGGATGTGAAATGTAATTTAAATATTACTCCTACCCCAAAAAGTAGAGGTACCCCATAGGAGCACAGACCTGTTTGATGTGAGAAAACAGACACGACCAGGTTTGGAAGAACAGGAATGTTCTGCCTCTTGATCTACCTGAGAGGAAGGTCTTCACCGCTGGCTGGAAATTATAGGAGAAGGTGCGAGAATGCGGTTGGGAAGGGATTGGAATTCTCTCACCCCTGCTCGTCCCTAATCTGTTTATGAATTTTGGAGGACCTTTAGATGGTGTGGAATACAATGTAGATGTATGTGAAGAAATAGTCTGAAAATCATGCTGTGCAACTGTTTGGAATGCTCTTAAATAGCACACAAAAGTGAAACCTACCCCTTACTGTGTTTAGAACTCGCAGATTGTGTCTGCATGGTGGGAGAAAATGTATATTTTAAACTAGAGCTGCCTGATTAAAAAGTATGACAATTAAAAAAAACTAGGGGGGAAACATGGAAGGATCTTATAGCAGTCTAAAATAAAAAGGTGTCCAAGTCGTTATATGGATCTACTTTGGAATAATATGCTTTCACTATTTAAAATAGGACATATTTGCTAGAGTACAGTTGCTAGTTATTTTTTCAGAAAAAAAAATACACAGTTAGGATTGGGATAAAATCTACTGTGAAATGGTGTTGTATTTCTGTGTGCAATCCTGTTAGGCTTTTGGTGAAGTACAGTCAACGCTGAGACTTAGCCAATAGACTGAAGCTTTCTATACTTAACAAGTATTATTGGGTACAACCCAGCATTGGGTACAACCCTTCCCAAGATTATTGGGTACAACCCAGCATTTGAGAATCAAGCTGCAGACACTTTGTGTGCCAAAACTGTCCCTGGTTCCAGGACACAACGCCATCAGCAAGTGAATCCAGACCTCAGGAGCTGTATCCCTATGGAAGTTCCAATCCTGTAGCTGGCTACAGAGAAGGGATCCAAGGCTGTTTTTAGCAGAAGATTCCAGGCTGCTCCAATGCACATAGATACTGCTGCTAGGAACACACAAGGGGCTGGAGCCAGGCTATTGCTCAGGAAAGGGGTGTCTTCTGTTGCTGGATGTTAGGGGGCTCCCCAGTAGGGGGTCCAGGGTTTTGTGACTGCTTTGTCCACTCTGTCTGCCTCCATGGTACTAGCTGAAACCATGGGTCTGGCAAAAGCATCAGGTGCAGAGAAAAAGGGGGTTAACTACACCACGTTCCTGTTCCTCCCAAGTCTCTCCTTTGCAGCCTGGGGAGGACCCGGAACCCCTTCATGTGCACATGCCAAACACCCTTCCCTGACTTCTCACACCCCTTTTGCGAGATAGTCTGACTGATCTGGCCCAGCCACAACTTAAAGGAGCTATGTTTCTGGAGCATTTGAAGCCTCCTGATGAGCTTCAAAGTGCCTTACTACACTGGGTTAATAACAAGGTCTACTGCTGGACTAGTAGCGGAAGCTGAGGCTAGGACTACCTTTTACCAGGTTTGATTGGTTAGCCAGTTGCAGCCTTTCCTAGACAGAAAATATCTGGCCGCTATGGTACACACTCCAGTAACATCTAAAGTAAATTACTGCAATGTACCCTCACATGGGGCGGCCCTTGAAAAGTGCTCAGGAACATTAACTGTTACCCAATTCCGCAGCTAGGATGTTGACCCAAACAGGGACCGTACCACTCTGGTTTTGGCTCATCTACACTGGCTCCCAATTTGTTTCCAAGCCTAATTCAAGGTGATGGCGCTGACTTCAGAATTCCTATGTGGCTTTAGACCAGCCTACCTTAAGGACCACCTACTCCCATCCAAACCTGCCTGACCAGGAAGGTAATTTCGGAGGCTCAAAGTACCAAATCTATGGAACTCTCCCCACAAGAAGACTGTCCCTTCCTGTTGCCATTCTCTTCCAGCTGATGAGACCTTTGTTTAAATTTGTTATTCCCCCTGCAATCCCCAATTACTGCCCAATGTTTTGTTGTTTCTATGCTTTTGCACATATTTTAGCTCTGGTTTTGTTAGCTGTCATGGTGGCCCTTATGAGGGCAGAAAAGTGAGATATAAATTTCACAAGATTAATAAAACAAATATGGCATAGCCCTGCTTGTGGAATTTCAGAATACCTTACTCTGCTGACGGAGAACAGGCCAACTTATTGGCTGCTCTACTAGTTGTACATCCTCTGCTTCCGTCCTGAACATAAGTAATTTCCAGAAGCTTTGCAAAGCTTCCTCGTTTGATGGTCTTGGTTCAGTTTCTAAGGATAAAAGCCTGTTCTGTACTGGAAATTCAATTTCATTACTATGATGTAACATCCTTGTATTCTGTTATTTAGAAGAACAGTCCTAATGAAACTGGAAAGCAATTAACTTGTTTGCTCTTTTTAATACAGTGATTTTTCAAAATTATAAATCAGTGCACGGAGTGAGGCTATTTTGTTCAGTTTAAGTAGTGCTGGGGCAGATTCATACCACGGGAAGTGGATGTAACCATGCGGTAAATTGTATAAAGTATGATTGAGAAACATGCTGCTGTAACATATTTGGTGTGGAGCCACAGATCTCTAGCACTTTTCTTTTACATTTACAAACATGCAGCTCTTCTTTGCACATCACTTTACACTGCAACAAAAAAAAAAAACAAGCCTGTTGTAGAAGGTGTGACCTTTAGTTATCATCTAGGTCAAATACTTATCAGTTTATGCCACTATATGCAGCAGTCTGCTGTAGGTATGTACAGTACAAATGGACTGGAGTGTACCATTTTCCCCCTCAAAATGCTGAATGTTTAACTAGAGATACTTGAAAATTTGAGGGATTAAAAATGTATATATTAATTAGCAGAAAGTTACATTCATCTACATTTGTTCTTCTACGATTAGATGGAAGCAGAGATAAACAAAAATTAGGCCAACTGCCAATTTAACTGCAGGGCTCTTGCTTTTAATCAAATATTTATCTCAAGGCTAGGAGGAAAAAAGAGAATGCAAAATAAGCTTGTGAAACTGAAAGGGCAAAACTGTCCCAGCTTGATGTAATTTGATGCTAAAAGGTTATGATATTTACCCCTACAGTAATTGCTGCAGAAGAATTAAACAGGCAAACTTTTATAACAACATCTATCCTATAAAAATGTTTTTGTGGTTATGATACAAAATATACCATTATTAATACAATGGCCATCATAAACTCTAATTGAAAATTTCTCATTAGATTGGTGACATTTTAATTCTCTCTGTGAATGTTGATAAAAACAGAAGTAGACCTGTGATGGTAGGCCTACATGAATAACCTTGGAAGAAAGGGCACATGAGCCCAAGGACTGGATTCATTTTCATTACAAATAAATCAAAGTTTGTTTGGGGCAACTGAATTCAGCCCAAAAGATTTATTGCAGCACTATATTTTCAAGTACTTTGTCAGACACATGAAATGTTACCCCCACTTGACAGACATTAATGGGTGAAGATTGAAAGACGATGGAACAAGGACATTACCGCAAAAGCAAGTGGAAGGGCAGAAATGTTATTTCCAACTGAAATCACATTGCTTTGCCAGTTTTTCACCTGTCGGCAAGTAGATCACACATTATCTTTTTATTAGTTGTTATCATTTCCTCTTTGCATAGTAACGTAACGCAACTCTTCCTTGGATTTCTGGGCCTTTCAGCCTCACTTGATAACTAAAACACATACGTATGCCTTCTTCTGTTTCTATATTTACTTAAAACATATTTCTGCCAGCTGAAGTTAAAAGTGAGCACGGGCTCACAAACCTTCTGCCAAATCAATTGTTTAATTGTTACGATGTCGAAAGATTCTTTACACAAAGGTCAATAAAACGGTTTGTTGGTGAAGGAGAAAGCCACGATACATTCCCCTCCCAACAAAAAACACTGTTCTGAATCCAAACTGGCAGCGCAGTCCAGAAGGGGGGAAGGTGAATCAACCTCTGGGCGTGGAACAGGCTTGAGCAAGCAGATTTGCCCTCTCGGGGTATTTACGCCACTGGAAGGGCAAACCCACCAGTCCTTGTTGAAGTGGGTCCCCAGGACACCTGGCCACAGTGCCCAGCTCCCCACCGGCACATCCAAGCTGCCCAGAGCTACGCTGGCATTCCAGAGGTGTTCTGGGGGCGTTTCAGTGGCAGGCCGTACTTAGTTGGCCTCCAGAGCCCTCTTGGCCCCTGTACACCAGCGGGTTTGCTGGCGGAGATATGCTACGATTTTCACATAATATCTCTATTCTCTCCTTTGGAGGAGGAAGGGTTCAGGTAGATTTCGTTTTTTACCCTTTTGGGCTTCCCGCTTTGCCAGAAAGCCCTTTAGAGTAGGCAGAGCGGTGCTCAAGCATCGTCGTCCCCACCTGCCCAACAGCTCTGGATTGAGCTGCAAAACCTCCAACTGCATAATGAACTTTTCTTCCTCCCCGCTTCCACTGAAGCTCACCCATCTTTACATAATGCTGCTGCTGGGGGGTAAGGAGGACCTGGAGGGACAATACTCGGGGGGAGGGGGGGAGGTAGGGTATGCAGTGCGAAGAAGAAATCAGTAGATTGTCAATTTAGTCTGGATCCAACCAGTTATTTGGAAAAAAAATGAATGTTGCAAATCTTTTTAGAATCATGTATAGATGACTGCATTTAAAAAAATGAAACACTCATGTTATTCATATACATATATTTTATTAAAAAGCACTTACCTTTACTTTCTCTTCTAATTTTCCTAGATGTACATTTCCTTCTATCATTTTGTTGATAAAACCTTGATTCTCTTTTTCCAAGAAACTGGTCTAAATTTTAAAAAAGGGTAATTAACTTTGCAAGGAATTCTGATTTCTGATATTTGATCCATTGACTTTAAATAGTTTATGGTGCAATTCTAAGCACAGTTTACGTCCTTCAAAATCCAGCAACTTAAATAGACTTAGAACAGTATAACTTTGTTTAGATTACCGGTACATTGTTAATTATGGATAAACTGTATTACTCTGCACCAAATCTGATCAGAACATCTGCAGATTTTATTAAGGTATTTTTATTGCTTCTGATTATCAGGTAAAGATATCATATACGAACACTCATATAGAAAAAACAAATATATATATATTTAAACAAATTAAAAGACATGAGAGAAAAGTTGACTAACCAAAATCAGCCATTTATGTAATTACTCTTTCAAGAATGCAAACCAGTAGTCATTATAGTTCAGAGGCTAAATGAAGATCCTTTCAATTAAGTTTTTATTGAATCGAAAAGAGTCAGTTATTATGCTGTCTAAATGACAATGAACAAAAATTCTGACTGCACTTTGTGCTCAAGTATCTTCTGCTATTTTAAGTCCCATTCAGACCAATGGAACAAAAAAAAATGAATAAACATGGAAAAATAAAACACAGCAAGAGAGGCAGAAAAATCCCATGTGCCAACACTGTTCTTATGCATTCTCTCTTAGGCTCCTTCTGCACATGCAGAACAATGAACTTTCAGTGCACTTTGCAGCTGGATTTTACTGTGCGGAATAGCAAAATCCACTTTCAAACAATTGTGAAAGTGGATTGAAAGTGCATTATTCTGCACGTGCGGAAGGGGCCGTGACAGAATACATCAGATGTATTAAGCATTTCATGAACGCACATGATCCCTCTTGGTGTTTAAGTTTTTAATCAAATATCTATTTTCCTATGATACTTTAAAGAGCCAGCATGGTGTAGTGGTTAAGAGTGGTGGACTCTAATCTGGAGAACTGGGTTTGATTCCCCACTCCTCCACATGAAGCCTGCTGGGCTTCCTTGGGTCAATCATTGTTCTCTCAGAACTCTCTCAGTTCTCTCAGAACTCTCTCAGAGGCAGGCAATGGCAAAACATGTCTGAATGTCTCTTGCCTTGAAAACCTATGGGGTTGCTGTAAGTCAGCTGCAGATTGATGGCACTTTCTTCCACCACATGTGACTTATATGCCTCACAATTGGATCAAACAGAAGTATTGACTATCTCAGATATGTTTCGGATGCGGTTCTTTCAGGGCTCAAAAAACTGTCTCATCCTTTGACATAAATAGTTCATCAGAGATTTTTGCCCCTTGATGGTTAGTTTATTCTACCAAATGGGAACCTCATATAAGCAATGGATTCTTTAAGACTTACCAAGTTTAAAAGACGGTCTCGTTCTTTAATCACATTCTCTGCCAAAGTGATTAGATTTGCCAGGTACTGATGTGCTGCCTCCTCTTTTTCCATTGTTTCTTCCAACTGCTGTTTCAGAAGACCTATTTTCTTCTGTGATTGCCTGCAGGGTTTTTTGTTTGTTTGTTTTTGCAAAAGACAAAAAACCCCAACCTATTAGGGAGCAATTCAGCATCACTAATGTTTTAACTCAATTCTGGTACCATTCAACGCCCACAATGACTTCAGTCAAATTACACTAGTACACGCAATCGCTTAATTGTCTCTAATTGTATTTTTAGAAGTTTCATTTCCTAGATTGTAGCAATTACTCTAATTCCCCATCACAGTTAAATGCTACGAGTTGGTTTGGAAGTTCTATTTCTGCACGCTATCTTCTCCGTAGGGAACAAGAAAATTTATGTCATTTCACTTTTTGATAAACCATGAAGAGGAATTTAGACAGTATTTACTCAGTGACCGTTTGCTAGTCCCACAGGCCTTAGAAGATGATTTTTATGACCCACTGACAAGGCCTAGCAGTGATCGTGCAAGTATTGCACACGCTCCTTTACAGAGATGAGGTCACAAATATCCAGCCATGTCCAGCACCATTTTCCCCTTGCACCTACCACTCTCACCACCACTACAGACTGTTTGCTAGCTTTCAAGAATGGTAGCAAACACATCACTATAGCATCACAGAACTGAAGCATATTTATACCAATTTATCTTTTCAAGCTGGCAAAAAGCACCCCAGCTGTGGTGGGACCCTCTGCTGCCAATGAAAACTGTTCCACATTCGCTGCAGCAATGAGAACAAAATGAGAACCAGCCCTTGTGAGAAGGCAGCCTCACAGCCCAACCCTAAGAAAAGCTACACGCTTCTAAACTCTCCGACATCAATAGCTGTGACTGGCGTGAACTCTGTTTAGGGGTAAACCTAGTGGAATTAGAAGGAAGTAATTCTGCACAGGATTATTCCATCAATCTCGCAAGCAACATGTTTTAAAAGAATTCTGTTAACTGGTGGGACATTATGAATGAACAGGACAGGAAGCAGCCAAACCTCTTTGTTTTCTGTGCCATTTCCAGCTCAGCTTCTACTGCCTTTTTTTCAGCCACCAGCTCATTCTGTTCGATAAGCAGACTCTTTTTTTCGCCTTGCACGGATGCTAGTTTCCCTATGAACTCCTGCAGCTCTGCCTCCCTCTTTTCCTGTTCCTGTTGCAACTGGCTGCAGAAAACAATAATTAAAACCAGGCATAAATTAAATGACCATTTCTGCCATGTAGACATGAACAATTAGAAGTCAACTTAATAGTGGCAAAGTGGAATTATTTCTTTCAACTAGTGCACATAATAAAAAGCGGTCACTGCAGCCAAATTATCAGATGAAAGCATTTTCTGCTTCATTCTGAGCTGCATGAGGAAACAAAATCCTTTGTGTGAGGTGCTGTGAACCCAACCCTGGTATGACCCAGAACCTGTGGAATTAAATTAACTTGGGTTACAGACACAGTCCACATTACTTACACACACTACCTCCAAATGACACAATTTTAAATATAATGCGACCACCTCCACAGAGTTGTCATTTTTAGAGCTTTGGTGGAAGCATATATAACAGTGGTGGCGAACCTATGGCACGGGTGCCAGAGGTGGCACTCAGAGCCGTCTCTATGGGCACGCACAGAGTCCCCCCCACACACACACATCTAGGCTGGCCTGGGCCGCTGGGCTCGATTATTAGCATTAAACCTAAGATTTAATTTTGGGGAAGCAGTGTAGGCAACCCTGTTAAGTGCTGTTAAACCCCACTGATTTTCATGTGAAGAACTAAAGCGTGATCCTTTACCTAGAAGTATGCTCGGCAATAGGCTTGCTTCTGAGTAAGCCCTCCTAGGGTCATGATTCACTTGTTGGAAGAGTTGCACGGTTGCTTCAAAGCAAAGCCACCAACTACCACCAAGCTTACTTCCAAGTAACACACACCTTGGAGCCAATCGTTTTTTCTAAACTAAAACTTCAGTATTCAGGTTAAATTGCCGTGTTGGCACTTTGCGATAAATAAGTGGGTTTTGGGTTGCAATGTGGGCACTCGGCCTTGAAAAGGTTAGCCATCACTGATATATAACATACAATCACATGACCAGTTTGCATAAAAGGGGAAACCAAATGGAAAAACTAGAGGCAGGAACAGGCTACCAATAGGGATCAGAGATAGTGGTGAAACCAAGGACAAAAATCCCTGTCTTGCTTTTCACACACAAAAAAAGTTTGTCTGATCTGTATGGCTTTTGGCAGTTATTACAACAAAAGATCTTAATATTCCATGCTCCAGCCAAGATTAAAAAAGCAATTTCAATTGGGGATTATATGATAAAGTTAGTGACAAGATTAGATCGTCTGTATTTTAACATCCTGTGATAAACATGAAATATTCACTTCTGTAATTTTTTTTGGGGGGGGGGGAATAAATGTTAAAAAGCATCTTTATCTCCTTAAAAAAACAGCTGTAGTTAAATAAATGTTCTAAAGCATCAATTATAGATCATTAAGAAAAATGTGTTTGTGATGCAGGAAGAGGACTGAAATTGCAACATTAGTATTAATACATGCTTCTATTTTTAAAAAAAGTAAGCTGTAAAACAGCCATCAGAAAAGCCAGAGGGAGAAAATAAAGAACGTGTGGTTCAGTCACAACCGACCCATTGTGACCCCTTCCATGGAGCGTTCCACGCAAGAGCTCAGCAGAGGTTTACTACTGCTGTCCCCTAACGCAGCAATGCAACTTCTCTCTGATCACCTTTAAAATTTACCTATTGCTCGTTATTTATAGTTTTAATTTTTGCATATGACTTCTGCAGTCAACTTCATTGTCTGAACGTACTTATTTTGCATATTACTACTGCAGTCAACTTCTTTGAATGTACTTATTTAGCACATTTTATCACATCTTTCCTTTCAGAGAGGTGCACATTTTATCCTCATGACAACACAGGAAGGCACGTTAGGCTGAAGGAATGCCTGGCTGAAGTTTACCCAGTGCATTTCAAAAAGAGCTGGAATTTGAAGCTGGGCTGCTCCAGACCCACTCCAACAATATAACTGCTATGTCACACTAAATTAGTGGCAGACTACCCCCTAGAGGAGGGAGGAAGAAAGGCTTTCATTTGGCCCCTGGTTCAGCCCCACCCTCCCACAGTGGGAAGGAATGAACAAGCTTGACTACCCACCTGGGCTTCTCCAACTTGCTTGGGCTAAGCATCACCTCCCGTGAGGGGCTTAGATGATGGCTCTCTTGCTCCATGTGAACCTCATGTGCGCTAGGTGACAGCATGGGGTATTAGTTAAGAGCGGCAGAGTGTAATCTGGAGGACCAGGTTTCATTCCCCCACTCCTCCACACGAAGTCTGCTGACCTTGAGCTAATCACAGTTATCTCAGAACTCTCTCACACCCAACTACCTCACAAGGTGCCTGTTGTGTGTGGGAGGGGTGCAGGGGGGAAGGCAATTGTAAGCTGTTTTCACACTAAAAAAAAGCAGGGTTTAAAAACCAACTCTTTTTCTGCAGGTGCTATTTCCCTTGCCTCAGACAGGCGGGGCCCAACCCAAGGAGAGGGCAGCAGCCTATTGATAGACATCCTGGTGCCTAAAATCTGCCCCTGCACTAAATAACAGAGTAACAAGACAATACATAAACTGTAATCAAGATAGCTGTTTACATGCCTTCCTCATACTCCTACCTTTTCAGCTGATTTACCAAAGCCCTGTGTTCCTGCATGGTTATGCTGTCTTTAAAGCTGGCTTTTAGCCCTTTGATTGTAGAGCGTAATTCCTCCAGCTGCTTCTGATGTATTTGCATCTCCTTCTCTTGGCTCTGTTTCTTGGCTTCCAAAATCATCAGCTGTTTTGTTAATTTGGAAACTTTGCAAAGACAAATTGCAAAAACATAAGACATTTGAGGCAGTCAAGAGTTGCTGCAGGAAACAAATGTGAACTTGAGAACACAAAGTTATTCACTTTCTGGATAACTGGCTGACATTTTTAGTTCATTGCAAACCATCACCTGACTCAGAGATTCTTGCAACTGCATTCATTTGCAGTAATACAATTTTGGTATAAAAATGTGCTTTTCCAAAAGTTTTGAATTTCAGCGGAGACTCTTTAAGCACGCATTAAAGGAGCTGGCAAAAGGAAAATCTCACTATAGCTCTAAATTCTCCACAGTGTCCACTGAAGACTATAACATTTAGAGGGGCCAGCTTCTTTGACTCAAATCTCCACTCCAACCCTTATCAAATGTTCTTGGGTTTCTAAGTCAGTCATCTGTAAATTACCATTAATCTCTGCCTATGCTACTGTATTTTAGACCAACAAAAAGACAGTTCACTGTAATAATCAAGGTTGAGTAAACAAGTACCATCCTGAAATTATTTCCATCATGTTTTAAAACATTACAAACCAAACTAAAGACTTCTACCAAGTCTCTATTGTACCATCAATCGATAACTTATTGATGACTAACACGTCTCATCTTAAAAAGACTTAGGGTGTCCTATACGGGGGCCCTGACTTCAGCTTATATTTGGGGTCTCTCCTTATAGTTGTTTTAAGTAGGAATCAATTACCGTCTTGGACATGCTGGTTGTGGTTGTCTTTTGCTTTCGCTTGCTGTATTTTAAGCTGCTCCATCAGTACTGCGTTCTCTTCCAGGACAAGCTTGGCTTGGCTTTGCAGCTGCTGCCTGTAAATGACCAACTGACTTAAAAGTGGAAGACCATGTCAATGTTTGCAACTGCAGTAAGTTGAAAGAAGACACAGCAAGCAGCACCTGTCAGGCGAGGACTTCTCAACAGGCCTGTGCGCATCACATGTGCCTATGGCAGGAAACACCTGTGCTAATACTGTTGCCTGGGCACCAACAGTGTTTGCTGAGCAAAGGATGGAGCAGCCTCTAAGAGGAGATTCCCAAATCATGTGCATTCTGTGAGGTTTGATTGAGAAAGGAAGTTCCACAGTCATATTTTAAATGGCTGACAGTCTAAGTTAATAATCTTAGCTGTGTCCCTTTGTACATCTGCTCCTTTGCACGTCTGCCAACTTCACATTTTTTAGGCCTTGGATGCAGCCACTTGGGTACAGAACAGAGAACACTCACTGCAAGATTCACAGTCTCCAACTGCTATGTTACTGCACACGCATTTCCAAAATATTCAGGGAAAAAATATATTTATGAATGTTCTCAAATCTACCTGATGCAAAAGAAAAACATCAAAACATTCCTTGAAGTCAAGTCCACCATGAATTGTTTAGAATCCCACAAAATCCTTTAATGGTTTCTTAAGACAATACATTTACCATTCTTTGGTTGAAATAGAAGCATGTTTACATAGTTGCTGGTGTAACTGCTCATTTTCTTTCACCACCTCCTGGACTCGTTCTTTAAAAGTCTTCATGTCTTCCTGAATGAGAAATGGTAAAACACGTACAAATTATAAATGGACTGCCACAACAAGAAGTTGGCAAAACAAGTGGAGATAAATATACATCTGAGGGTGGTTTTAAAAGTCATTTCATAAATGTCTGTATACCCATCACTTGTCTTTGCCCAATTATCAAGCTGTGTATTAAAACAGATATCAGTGAATTCTACATGTATAACGTCCGCTCAGTGAGATGTTTGTACAGTATGCTGTTTTACTCAGCAGGAAGTCTGTATTCAGTAGAGCTTATGTCTAGGTAACTGTGCACAGAGAATGTACTGTAGATGAGCTACAATTGGCCATGCTGAAAGGGGCTGATGGGATGGGATGGGAATTGTAGTTCCTGAACATCTGGAGAGCCGCAGGTTCCCTACCCCTGAGCTAGGCACTGTGGCACAGCAACAAACACTGGTTTACCACTGAACACACAGGCCACATGGAACCACAGCCAGTCCAGACTCAAATCCCACTGAGCCAGTCAATCCCCCCCATCCCCACAACAGCCTTCTGGCTCTCCACTCTTGCTGCTCTGGGGGTGAGGAGGCCCTCAGGAACAGTGTTTTGGTGAGAGAACATTTTGCAGCAAGAGACAGAAGCTAGGAAGTAGGGGTATGCATTTAGATATGACGAACTGAAATACTACAATAGCCAAGATGTTGCTTAATTTGCAGAATACTGCAGCCGCCCCAAATAGTTTTCAAGGCAAGAGACCTACAGAGGTGTTTTGTCGTTGTCTTCTGCTTAACAACCCTGGTATTCCTAGGTGGTCTCCTATGCAAGTACTAGCCAGCATCAAGCTAGTTATGTTGCACAATCTTTACAAAATTTGCCAACTTGCCTCATGTGAGAGAATC
Source organism: Sphaerodactylus townsendi (assembly GCF_021028975.2). Classification (NCBI taxonomy): domain Eukaryota; kingdom Metazoa; phylum Chordata; class Lepidosauria; order Squamata; family Sphaerodactylidae; genus Sphaerodactylus; species Sphaerodactylus townsendi. The sequence continues at coordinate 20,368,462 of NC_059438.1, forward strand.
AAATCTTCCTTTTCCCTCATTCTGTCTTCATATGCCAACAGCAGAGGAGATAAATATTTCATATCAAGCTAAAGGAAAAAAAAAACTTCAGTTCAGAACTACAAATGCTCTAGCTTTGTCAAGCTTTTTTAAAAGCTTTATTGTGAAACACTTTAAAAGCAGAAAAAATCAACATTTTAATCACATTAATCTAAACAAAAAAGGCTATTTTATTGTCTAAAAGGTGACAATGGAGGAGTGATAAATCTTTGATCTGTTAATATTACAATTTTTTGGTAATTTCAATGCAAATCGTCAAATACCACACAAACAAAACAATAAGTTATCAACTGAGAAATTACAGGGAATCATACTTTGCATCTTCTTGGAAAACTTACCAGAAAACAAAGAAATGTGAAAATACCTTCATTACTACTACTTACCAGCCAAGGTGGTGTTGGCCCTTTCATTGGCAGGCTTCCAATTTTTACACTCTTAAGATTTAAAAAAAGAGAAAAAGTTATAAATAAATATTTGAAACGTCAGTATTTAGCACGTTCCAGAGGCTAAATGGATGTTGTCACAGTTTTATAAATATGTCCATTTTGTACTGGACCCCACTCCCCTGCAGCCCCAATGCTACAACTGAATGTGATACGCAGAAATTTACAAGTATCCTTGAGCAGTTCTGAGAGAGAAACACCTGTCCTTCTGCACAAAATAAACATCTGTGTTATTAAAGCTACCATTAGAAGTCCTCCCCATCTATGAAGAGTTCTGGAGAACATGAAAGTGTGCCCACTTCTTCAGGTCATTTTGGTTGGTCCCAATGAAAGGTATCTCTGTGGATCTGTACGATGTGTTTTGTATGCCTGATCCTAATTTGCCAGTTTTATTGCACATTGTAATGACTTAAAATGCTGTTTGTGCCATTTTTTTCAGATGAGTTGCAGAAGGAAGGGGGTGTAAAAGGGGGTAAGAACGTGAGCTGATTGGTTGATGCTTGAGAGAGGCAGGGAAGGGTTTTGTTTAGAGAATCAGTTTGTTGTAGCCTAAGAGCGAGAAGAGCAGATTTCTAACTAGAATCCTCCTTAGTGCTGCATAAAGCACAAAACTGCCTAAAGAAATAGGCAGAATGCGTACAGGAGGCATTGGAAGACTAGAAATGGAGTCCAATTCTAAAATGATTACAGAGATTGAGAGAGTAGAACTATGTGAAGTGAAAGTCACCTCAGTCAGAAGTTATTGCCTTAAATTGTTTTACTCATTGTAGAGATAAGATAAATTATTTCTTGTAACCATTAAGTGAAAGAAAATATATACATCTTTTATTTGTTCAAATTAACCTGGAATCCGACACTAGTAACTTATGAGGGTTAGTAGAGGGTTCAAAACTGTCTTGGAGCTCCGACACAGTACTTTAGAAGAAATTAAAAAGGGATTTGGAATTAAATTAGTACTGACAGCGATATGATATATACCTTGGAAAGAAAGTAAGGAATAAACAGTATTTTGGAAGTCATACTTATTCTCAAAGCAAGAAGGGAGTGCTAATCACACACATAGTGTAGTTTCCCTGTGTCTAGCGATAGGCAACCACTGTTATGTGTCATTAAGGTATTCAGGCTGAGTTTACAAATGGTAATTCACCTAAGGCAAGTATAAATTGTCCCCCTGACATAATCACAATTAAGAACGTTTCCCTTTTCCCCAGTTTGACTTTTTAGAGAGAGAAGTTTGCTCATTCCAGTCCCTAAGTAATCGGTCAGCCCCTTTGCCTGAATTATTGAGAAGGGACTTGAACTTCTACGCTTGAAGTTTCCTGCTTTGTTTTAAACCCTGTACCAATTGCTTTTTCAATATCTCAACTCACCTCACTGAAAACCTTTATTCATCTGAGTCACCCTGATTATCTGCAGTAGTTGTTTTCCTGTTCTGGTATGCCCTGAAACTGAACTGCGCTAGACTTGTTTTTCTGTTCTTGTGTGTGCTATGAAGCTGAATCATTTGAAATGTGGAAGGTTATTCCCTTGGGCAATTTGTACTTTGTATCGGAAAGAAGCTGTCATTAAAAAGGCTGGAAGGAAATTGCTTTTTTAAAGATACAGTTTAGTACCAGGTTCTTCAGACAAGACTGCTTGAAAGCCACTTTCACAGCGTTTCAGTGGGGCTTATTTTCTACTTAGGACTGCAGCCTAACGTCATGATCCTGTGCATGTTTACTCAGCAATATATGCCACTGGACCCAACGTGGATTACTCCCAGGTAAATAAGAACGGATTGCAGCCTGGCAGCCTTGCAATACAGCAGGTTTACTGCTAAACAAGCACGCTTAAGCGTTTGACTTCTGAGGGCGATGAGGTAGGATTTTCAAAACAATATTTGGCCTACTAAAGAAGGAAAGGAAAACCTCTTCTTTAAAACCACCTCAAGGTAAATAACACTCAGTATTCTGGGCTCTTCCTTTTCATAATCCTCTAATAAAGAACAACAAGAAGAAACAAAATGTTTGAGATCCACATGTATGTGGGCCTGTAGGCTAGACAGTCTCACAACTGTACATGAAGGATAATTTTGTTTCATTAATAGATCCAGGACACAGTGCGATCTACACACACACACTTATACACACCACAGTTCCATAACTGAGATATAGTAATTCAAATGGAAGACTCTCTAGAAAGCTTCAAGGTGAAAAATACTGTCAAAAATAATTAGTAGGTTGCAAGGCGATTCTTCTGCAAAGCTAGTTGTTTCTTCTGGTGTAAAAGGCTCAGGAAAAAGATGACTGGCAGTTTCCTGATCTTTATAATATTTGCAGAAGCTCAAGTAACAGTGATAGTGGAAAAAGCAGGCATAATTGAATTCAAACAGGCCAGCATGCATGGACGTTAGCATCAATAGAGCCACAGGTAGAGCCAGGTGGAGAAAAGGGAGATTCTTCTGCAAACCTGGAAAGAGGTGAACCAGAGACCTCAGGATCACTGCTCATTGCCCCACTAATACAAAGTTGTCTGATTAATATTTCAAAGAGAGAGGAAGATGCCGAGAAAGAAAGAGAACATTATTACTTCATTTGATGAAATTGGTCTGTATTTAGCCTGGTAGCGACTCAGTTCCACATTTAAACGATGAACGGTCATTTTCAAACTGTCGTTTTCATCCACCAACTCCTGGGCCTGCTGCCTTAATAAAAGCAATTCTGCAAGTTCCTCTGCATAAAAAAGCACAACAATAATTCTTTAAATGGCTGATTATTAGGAAGCTGCCTTCAAAGGGTCACATGGTACATCAGCATTTAGATTTAGGCTGCCAATGTGTGTTGAGTTTAAAATGGTTTGCATACTGTTATGCAAGGAATTCAGTGACATTCAATTGTAACAGTACACATACACCCAGCTCTCTGTGTGCATTTGTTCCTACACATGTCCAATACTGAGAATTAATGTTATGCAAGGAAAAAGGAAAGAAAGCAACTCCAGATTCACATTTCTGGTTTTTGAAGATCAGAAGCTTAGAAATGGAGGAAGCAAAGTACAAAGTCTGCATTCGGCAAAGTGTTTCATTCCTATGAGGGCAGTTATTCTCGTGGTTTCATTCTTTATCAGGAAAGAGTCAAAAGAAACCACAGTAAGTTGCCTTGATATTTCAGATGTTCTTCCAAGGGCTCTGTCCTACAAAGGCTTAAATTACAGGTTGAATCAGCTCATTCCAACCATTGATTTGAAGATCAAAGATGGTTTGCTGGGATGCCTTCAGGGAGCTCTACAAAGAAAACAGAAGGCTCTTGCTGCTCCGGGCCAAGAAAAAATTTTCCCCAGTAACTCAGAAACTTTCACCCTCATTAATAAAGGAGCTGAGTGTACCTCTGCCAGCCAAATGGGAAGAATGCTATCCCTGCTATGGGCGGTAGGATGGGCTGTGTCATTGAAGTTTTTGAGCACAGCTCCTCAGAGATAAGCTGTCTGGGAGGCAGACACCAAGAGAAAAGAACAGAAACACACTGCAGTGACCTCTTATTGATCTTTTGGGATTTTAAAGAGATGATGTTTCGACTCAGATTTTTGTGGATTTAGCTGCCCTGGAAATTCTGAATTTGAATATGGGAGACAAATATTTTTTTTCAGAAATGAAAATAAATAAATAAAATCATGGGAACCTTTCATCCTAACAAAGCTTTTCATCTTGCTACAGAAAGGAAAAGGACTGTATGCGGTAGGCACTGCGGAAGATATACAGGGGGCCCAGAAGCCTTTGGAGATGGGTTTTCTAGCATAATTAATTAGATGACGGATCCTTCAGTGAAGAACAGTTTGGGAAGCTCTGTGTTAAAACTTCCATTCCTTTGCGTATTTGGGTAGTCCATGCTGAGCGAAACATTTGCATGAACAGACATTAAGGAATTTCTATAATACTAACATTCTAGAAATCTACATCTCTCAATCAATTTCAACTTTAATAAAATAATTAAAATACACTATTTGAAAACGAAGTACATTCTACATGACTTGCCCTGCAAACGTAATTTCAGCTCGTGTCAGATACTGTAAACAATGACAAGAGGCAAAACTAAGGCTGCTAATATTCCTATACATATTTAAAACAGTATTATTCATTCTCACAAACATTATCCTAAGCTAAAATTTAACTCCCACCTTCCTTAGGTGAATTCTGCTCAGTTTCTTTAAGCTTTGTGTTTTCTTTTTCCAGTTTCTTAACTTTCAATTGAAGCTCCTTCATTTGCTGCTTTGTCTCACCAAGTTCTGAAAGCAGGGTCTGATTTGCATTGTTCAAAAGCAAATGTTCTTCTTTCAGTTTCTGGGACATCTCCCTAGTGGGATCCATTGGCCCCTGCCTTTTACGCAGTATTACATCTATCAATGAAACGGAACAGAATTATTCATAAGCAGTCACTAAAATATCCAAGTCACTTGGGAAAAGATGTATTTATCTAGAAGCCTAAATGTATTTATCTAGAAGCAAGGATCAAAGAAGTAAGCCCTGGGTTGTTTCACAATAAATCATTTTAGGACTGAGATATTCAAGATCTCCCTTGGCAGTTCATTCATTACAATTCTAAACATTACAGCTTGTCTTCTGTATAAGATTGCAAAAAACAAATCTTGAATTCATGGCTATTCTAACAATGCTTCAAAAACTGTCATAATATTGCACGAATTATTCATCCCAATAGGCTAATGCCATCCAAAACATACTGATGTTTGTAAAGCTGTTTACATTAGGAGAGACCCTCACAAATTCAACAACAGGCATGCATTTCCTCTTATATTTGTATAAAAATGGCAAACTGACTAGTTTTCTGCAGCAAGCTATTTTCTCTCCTCCCCACAGGAATATTGCCCCAGCAATGACTTATCACAGAACTAAGAATTAAATTATTTAGTAAACTGGAAAGGTCCTTGGCAGAGATTTTTTTTCTGAGACAAAAGTTGCAGCTTTTCATTTAGCAGAAAACATGCTGTAAAAGAAAGATTAGCTAAATCCTTCAAAAACCATCTGCATAACATAAACTATGAACAACTCATATAAAGCTATATGCAGTTTTGCAGTGTAAATATATAAGAGCCACTATCACAAGTTTATAACAATTCCAAACGAAACCGACAGTTGAAGTACCTGGAGATGGAGGCGGCTTTTCCATCAGTGGTTTTTCAATTTTTTCAACCTAGCATGGAAATAAAAATAAGATGAACTGGTTGTTAATTCCCTTCTTTTTCTAAACTGATTTTTAAAGCCTCTCCCAAAAGAATGTATCATTCAGTGAACATTTAAAATCTGTTCTCAGCTTTTTCTGTGGCTTTTAATTTTATGTATATTTTCCTACAGTATAAACTGTACTAGCTGCAATGGTACCTACATACACTTGTACACCAACTACAATCTCCAGTAGAGTGGGCGGGATACATTTTTAAAACAAAGGCAGAGCACACCGGTAACTAAATCCCTGTACACCTTTCTATACTTGACCTCACTGTTGATCAGCTGCTTTCAACATTTTTTCTTTTGCTCAGATGTGGGAAGTAAGCTGGCAGCAGTGCCGTAGTGGGGCTAAGTTGCGCCCAGGTGCATTGCCCCCGCCTCCTTTCTGGCTGGCTCCTGCCATCCCCACAGCCTGGGGAGGGCAGAAGGTGGCCTGCAGGAAGGCCGAGAGAGGGGCTCAGCAGCATGTGCCCGGAGACATGGGATACCCCATATCCCCATTAGTGGAACGCCATTGGCTGGGAGAAAAAGAAGCCAAGCATTAAGGGAAAGCCTTCTGGGACATTGAGAACAACAGACTGCAAAGCATCCTGTCTATTATATGCACTGAAAACTATCAAATATTTTTAAAGGTTCCCTGAGAAATCAAAATCTATGAAAATGCTACTTAGCATCTGTGTCTTAGGCCGGCCCTTCACTGCACACTCTTCAAACACATAATGTAAACCAGTACTTTTCATCATGAAAATTGTACCTGATAATGATCTACAGAAGTTTCAATTTCTGTAAAACAACAGAAAAAATAATAATATGAGGGCAGTCAGAATAAAACCATTTGAATAAACATCAGGGGGAGAGGGAGAGCCCAGCAGATCCAATTTTAAAAATCCTTCCAGAAGAGTGTTCCGCTCCTATTTTATCATATTAGTATTTCGTTAAGTAAAGTGAGACTTCTGCTCAAATTGCCCATTTAGCATCCTGTCTGTAATGCAACAATTTTATTGAACTGCTGATATGCACATTATGGAAACTAATCCACATTTCTACCATGACCCCTCCGTCATTTTGGGGTGGGGGAATGCGTGCAGAAAAGACGCAACACAATATTCTGTGAGCCTTTAGGACTGAAATACTGGAATGAAGCTTATGTAACTGTTAAAGAAACCTTTCCATGTGTCAAGTGTAAACTTTAGCTTAACCCACATACCCGTTGCCAAGGGGACCAAGAAAACGGTCACACACCACAATGAAATGGTAGAATGAAGGAGTGTCTCTTCAGGAAACCATTCCACATCCCATAATAAAATCCAAACTCTACCGTAAAACCCCTGATCAAGGGAACCAGGAAAGACGGGAAATAGAAAAACATGAAAAACAAGGTGTCACTGCACAACATATTCTCCTAAAGCAGAAAGAGATGTTACCTTCCACTGGAACATTAGGACGAATAAGCCAAGAATTACAAGAGTCATCTTCCTCCTGCTCAGTGCTTGAATATACTGGAAGGTTTTCCTATTAAAAAATACAGCATAGTCTTGAAATCTGCAGACCATCTTATAAACAGCCAGCGAAAGACACATTAATTTGAGAGATGAGGCACAGAGCTGCTGCAGCTCTCTAGAGCCTCATGTCTTTCACAGAACCCACTACCTGATCCTTTCAACTGCTTCTTCTTCCCCTTCCCACCCAGCCCACTCCCCACAATCCCTGCCTGTTTTGCCTATTTCCCACCCTGTCCACTGCACAGCCTATCTTTCCTCCTCCACTCTTACCCTTCCATGATGGACCTCTTCTCCTCCTCCACCTATTTTATGTCCTTTTAAGCCTTGAGTTGTTTTGATTGGAATGCTTTCATTATTTTGTTTTTATTTACTGTTCTTTATGATTTTCAGTCACTTCTACTGTTGTTTGCTTGAGCAGGTCTTGAGAAGCGGCACACTCTTTTAAGAGCCCAATCCTGGGGGGGTGGACTTGCTTCTTGAACTGGCGCAACCTTGCACCAGCGCAAGTGCCTAACCTGCCGGCACAAGGGGCAAATGTGCTGGCAGAGGGGGCATATAGGTGGGCACCCAGGAGCTACATGGCTCTGTAGCACTCAATCCCAGGAGTAGCTACCATACCCCAGCCCTGTCACCACAGGACACTGCGCTGGCATGGCTGGGGGTGTTTCGTGGGCACAGTAAGTCTAGTAAAATAAATAACATTAAATAAATAAAGGATTTGACCTTATTGTTGTTCTTTACCTCTCCTAAAACAACTTTACACAAAGACAGCATTTTATTTCTTTTCCCCTTCCTTTGGCTTTTCCCTCCAATGCCTTTCTGACTACTGAATTTTTAATTTCCCTTGGTGCAGGGCTCTAACCTACTGTGATGATGGACTTTAAAGATGTTTGCTCCCTCAGATGTAAGCAATGCAAACTGACAAACTGGGAAGGAGGAATCTATCAGAACTAGAGGTAGACACTCTTGCTTGCACATTGCTTTATGAATCATACTGTCTGCCTGGACTCGTCACGGCGGCATCACAGTTCTCATTATTTTGTAGAAATGATACTGTTAGCCTAGTTTCAAAAACAGCTTTTACAAATGTGTAAAACAATGAGGATCAAGCAGATATTTCAGTCACTCTGGCGGCAGAATTAATAACTTCATAGGATGCCCAGCCTACTCATAAATTCCATTGATCATTCCAGTTGTGAAAGTATCTCATGGAGAAGCAGCTCACGCCTGACCTTTAAGAATGCTTTCCTTTCCTTTAACCCTTTACTTGGTCTTGATGAAGTTACACCTGAACTTCCCATTTCCCACATTCTTGGGGGATCTGGCAGCTTCTGCATTTGGGAGGACTATTCAGAAGGGAAAAAAGCAGAAAAGCTACAACAGATGACACCTCAAAGGTTTAATTTTGCTTTCATGCCAAATGCTGGCTTTGCCCAAACATACGACAAGCAAAGCTCTCAGAATTCTAGTTCATAAATTCAAGCCAGTCTCCATGAAAGAAAAGATTCTAAAGTCAAATAACTGAGCAAATAAACAAATAATGTGTATGTCTGCAATGTGAGGCACAACTCAAAAGAAACATATTCATCAAATTCTCTAGTAATCATACAGCTTTTGGTTGGCTGACCTGATAAACTCATCCACTGGTTCAACCTTTGTGTATGTTCCAGCAACCTCACTCATTAAAATCCAGCTGATACTTCCAGTTAGGTAACATATATTGTTGTCTTGATACATTCATATTAAAAATTGTCTTCTATCTCGGAGTTAATCTACATATTTTATTGTAAGATGGATTTTATGTGTTTCCAATTATGGAAACGCTACAGAAGTAACACCATCTAATGGTCCCAGTCATAACAAAGTTAAAGTGGAAATAAGTTACTCCCGAGCTGCAAAGTTCAACAGCAAATGGCTTGTAACATGGATTTCCAATGCTTGCTTTTCTACATTGATTCCACCTTGCCCTACTATTATTACTCCATTTGTCATTAAAAACCAGATGTATTTCAAGTTTATGCACCAGTAGTGTAGTGGTTAAGAGAAGGTGCATTCTAATTTGGAGGAACCGGGTTTGATTGCCTGCTCTGCCGCCTGAGCTGTGGAGGCTTATCTGGTGACTTCAGATTAGCCTGTGCACTTCCACACACGCCAGCTGGGTGACCTTGGGCTGGTCATAGCTTTCTGGAGCTCTCTCAGCCCCACCCACCGCACAGGGTGTTTGCTGTGAGGGAGGAAGGCAAGGAGATTGTAAGCCCCTTTGAGTCTCCTACAGGAGAGAAAGGGGGGATATAAATCCAAACTCTTCTTCTTCTACCTCTCTTGTGTGTACTCAGTCGGTATCTATCAGACAGCCAGATGAGACAAGAAGACAGTAACAGTCCATGTTCAGAAGATGACCAGCAGTACCGACGCCTCAGCTCATGGAAAGCCACATTTGCCCTTAACACTCAAACAAGCCACATTTGCTTCCCTGGCCTGAGGACAGTCTCTCTGGGAGACTTTCAGTTTACCTGCTGCTCTAGCAGCTGCTGTTTCAAGGTAGGAGTCAGATGCCAACTACAAGCCCCACCAGGCAATGTCTTTTCCCACTTTCCTGGAAATAGAGAAGGCACCATATTGGGGAACAGGGCTCTGAAGAGCCAAAGGCAGAATATCAAAGAACCACGTGTGGTTCCAAAGCCACTGAGTATCAGTCCTTTAAGCCATTATTTGATCTCAAGAGTACTGTCTTGAATGTCAAAATTTACTTGAGCTTTTTGTAAATGCGAATGGCATTTAAATGCAAATGGCATTTACAAAACAAGGTAATGCTGGGAAATTATGTAAGCCCCCAGACATCACATCAACTTGACCTTTAAGAATGCTTTCCTTTCCTTTAATCTTGATGATGCTGCACCTGAACTTCCCACACTCCCATTCATGGGGATGTGGCAGCTCCTCCATTTGGAAGGACCATTGGGGGGGGGGGGGGGGGGAGAAGCAGAAAAGCTGCAGCAACAGATGATTCCTCTCAGTTGGTGGCCGCCACCTGACAGATGACACCACCGCTGCTGCCTCCTATCCACAAGGGGATCTGAGTGAGGAGATAGGAATGAGCAAGCAGCCCATCGTGGGCCAGTGGAAACAGAAGAAAGGGGATGCAGCATGGCTGCCTAGGCAATGTGCTGCCTTTCTCCCACAGTACCATTCCCAAAGAACAGTGTGAAAATACCTACGCACAAACAAAAGCAAGCCAAATCAGAACCACCGACTAAAGAGCAGATTTGTTTCCCAAGCATTCACAGATGCTGCTCCCAAAAGGTGATCCAATTCCAGACACAGGGTATTCACCCATCACTAGTACAAAGAGATGACATTTTCTAGCTTTAACAGCACCACAGGAAATTAGGATTATATGATATTTCTATGAGTGGGATTTTGCTGTGTCCTCATAGCCAAAGCGGATAAATAAACTGGGATCACTTAAGGTGTTCAGAAAAGCCACTTGGTTTTTCTGTTGGACGTATAGGAATAATGTATCTGACAACAGCATACTTTTGCAAATGTGATTACAAGAATTTATGATTCTCACCACACATATTCAATTGGCTGGCAGAAACTGAACATTTGAGAGCATACCTTTTTAATTTTGTGTGGAACAGCATAGACAGCCTCACTACCAGTGCTTTCTTTCTGATTTATAGCCTGATCAGTAGGCTTTGGTTCTTTTTCTGTGTCTGAAGCGAAAGTATCCATGTTTTCATCTTCGCAACAACTGCCAGAAACATCCACAGACTGCACAGCACTTCTTTCATCCCCATCGCTGTTCCAGTTTGGACTGTAAGGAGAAAACATGTTAAGGGATAACCACCCAGGTAACTTCACCAAAGCATATCACTTCACTAGGCAGAAAGTGCTCATGTCAAAAGATCCAAAATAAACCTTTTACCTAACTACCCGTAAGTTAGATAACTGGCTACTGACTACTAACATTCAAACAAAATATACATAAATACAGGAAAAAATATTATCACTATTTAACAAAGACGATTCTTTAAAGCCATATTTCAGTCATTACTTGAATAACGAAAATGTATCTATCATATACAGCAACGACATGTTTGCAGAGTAGCATTTCAGAGGAAGAGATCCAATCACAATCAATTTTTAAATCTACAATTTTAAATCTGATTAATAGATTTAAAAAATTAGTAACATAACCCCTAGAGCAGGGGTAGGGAACCTGCGGCTCGAGAGCCGCATGTGGCTCTTCTGCCCTTGCACTGTGGCTCCACGAGCCAAGCCGCTGGCTTCATCAGCAGGGCGGGCCCACCAATTGCCCGTAGTCGGCTGGTACGCCGCTGGCTTCTCCTCTCGGCCCACCCCCCGCTGGAGGCCGACGGCAGGCACTTTCCCGGCCGAAAGCTGCTGGCTTTCATCCTTCGCCCGCCTCTGCAGGCAGCAGGTATGCGTGGCGCACCAATTGCCTGTGGTCGCCAACTGTCAAGGCAGCGCCGCGGGTTTCCCCTCTCGTCCACCTTGTTCGAGCGGGGCAGTCGCTTTCCCAGTGGCCGTCAAGGCCGAGCCGCCGGCCCCATCCTTGCCTGCCCTGCAGGCCGCAGGGCGGGTGCATCCATGCGCTTCTCAGAATGAGTGGAGTAAAAGGTTTAAAAACCCAATATATACAGTGTTATCTTTATTTTAAATGTCAAAAATTATTTGCGGCTCCAAGTGTTTTCTTTTCCAGTGGAAAACGGGTCCAAATGGCTCTTTGAGTGTTAAAGGTTCCCTACCCCTGCCCTAGAGACTGCCATTTATTTGCAACGCCTTTGTAACAGCACCATGGCACTTTACACATCCTGTTGGGTGTGTAAGGGAGCCTCATCCTAAGGTTTATCTCAGGTTATGTTTGGTCTTTGGTCGAGCCAGAACTGTAAAATACAATTCCCTGTTGCAAAGATATCTGAACAGAAACATCTGGACTTGCTGGTAACAACAATGTACCAATGGAGGGTTGATGTATTCACTGAGGGTTGGAGCTCAATATATCCGCTTGTGAACAAAAAGGATACCTTCCTGGAGATGGGAGTACACTTTCTATTAAAAGTAGAACCATTCTGTGGATCCAAACCATTATTTCTGTAGCGAAGGGAAAATATGGGGAAAGATAACATTGCAGTGAGGTGTTGGGACTATTTGTTTCCACACACAAAAACGTGTCTTGGATTCTGTTACTGGTGGAAAAAAGAATTCCTTTACAAAGCAAATCTCCTTCTTAGGAGTCAGTCCTACTGAACAGACTGGAGAAGGATTCTGACTAGACCTGCTTAGGACTGCTCTCTAGGCCAGGGGTCTGTAACCTGCAGCTCTCCAGATGTTCATGGACTACAAATCCCATCAGCCTCTTCCAGCATGGCCAATTGCAGGGGCTATTGGGAATTGTAGTCCATGAACATCTGGAGAGCCGCAGGTTGCTCTAGGCTATCGATAGGCTATGGCAAAATGTGCAATATAACATACCCCATTCGAAGCTCAGTGACTGTGGCATACGGCTCAATACAGCTTTCTTGGTATTGCAAATAGGAGGCATCGCTTTCCGAAAGCGATCGCTGGCGAGGCTGAGGGAGGGCAACAGTCCGTCCAGTTAGCGTTGTCACAAGAATAGCTGCTGCTAGCGCGGATCTAAAAGATGTAAACGTTAGAAATAAAATTAAAAAATTGGAGCCAAGTTTATGGCGCTCAGTACCTTTATTTTATTTTTAAATAGACCCTTCCCACACTGGGACTTCCAAATGTAAACTTATATTCCAAAAATTAGGCAGGAACTGAATGAAGCCCTGAAATGAATGTTGCATTCCATGACCCTAAATATCTGGTTCACATGCACAGCAGATGTTTCACTAGATCAGTCTGAAACAAACAAGAGCCCTGGAGGATGCTTGATGATCTTTTATTTTGGGCAAACGTGGGCCTCCGAATTGTGGGGTCAGATCACAGCTTAGTGACTCCAATGTGCACACTCAGTTTCAAGTAAGCAAGGCTATTCACTATTTAAAGAAACAATGTTCAGCATGCATAATGAAGAGTGATCATACACAAGTCATGTTTCTCAGGCACAGAAAATATGGGCAACTTTTGCATGCGCAGACGTTTGGGTCATGGCAACCAAGCTCTAACGGCTGTACCTAGATTCTACATTTTTAAGTGCTCTGTTGAACGCTTCTCAATTGCATGCCAGTATTCTTTGAGAAAGGGAATGTTTTTCCCTTCCACTGAGGATCATTTAAATGCAACCCCTCACATTCAAATGCAGCCTGAAGTGGTTTAGTCCAGCAAAAGCTTTATTATTTGATTTTCTTGGTTATATAAACTGATCCTAAGAGACACTGCAGTACTGTGAGCAGGTTTCTTGAAAGGTCAAAGGAGTGAGATGAATCAGAAAGTAACATACTGAAAAAAACTTTAATAACAGCGATGACTTTAAAAACCAGAAAGAGTGGCTATGAAATAATACATAATAATGTGTCAGTTAAATCTGTTATTTGTTGTATAAGTCAAATCAAATTAATCTAACATACAATGCAGATGTTTCACTACTCTATATCAGAAATACTACTGTATTTTAATCTCTCTACATCAGTACTTCCCAACCTGGGGTACACGACCCACACCAGTGTGTTTGGGGGTACATGAAAAAATATACATAATGGGTTTACTAATATGGGGGTACAATTTTAGGGAAATGGGTTGCCAAGGGATACACTAGTGAAAAAAGGTCGAGAACTACTGCTCTACATAGTATCTTGTCAACACTATTGGTTAATGTTATTTTAGGAAGCTGTTCTTTCATATAATGTAATAACAATAGATAATACACATATCATGCTGGCCTCATTTTAGCAGAGTCAAACTATGTAACCCTTGCTGTTGATCTCCACAGTATATACACAAAACAACAGAAATGTTATTTACGCCTTTAACATTGCAATCCTAAACAGAATTACTTCTGTTAAAGTCAATGAGCTTAGTAGGGTGTAACTCTTGTTTGGGACTGCCCTGAAGATAATTAGGGAATGATCCTTAACCACTTAAGAATACATCACATCAGTATAATATACCAGTCAACTAGATCTTGAAAGAAAGAAAGAAAGAAAGAAAGAAGAAAGAAAGAAAGAAAGAAAGAAAGAAAGAAAGAAAGAAAGAAAGAAAGAAAGAAAGAAAGAAAGAAAGAAAGAAAGAAAGAAAGAAAGAAAGAAAGAAAGAAAGAAAGAAAGAAAATTCTAAATATTTAGTTCTATTGATTACTTTGATCCCACCAAATGAATGGTTAGGTTAAGTTAGAGATGAAGAACATTAAAACCTACCTGGGCCTTTCTGGAGAAGGGTTTGGACTACGAGGGGGAGGGGTGCGGGGAACGGCAGGTTTAGGAGCTATGGTAGCTGCAGGGATCAGGCCATGAGCTATATGTCTCTAGACAATTTAAAATAAAGTTAGTTGGCAATGATGGAACAAATGCAAAACACAAAACTGAGCATGCACAAGTACTAAGAAAATAACACAAAGGGGCAGAATATTTACATGCAAATTAATGAATGTAGCAGGCCCAACTGGTTTTAAGTATGACTTCGCTATTGCTAATTACAATGATGCATTCAAGAGACCCTCACAGTGAAATCGTAAACAGAAGTACACCCTTGGTTAGAGCAGTCCAACACTGTTCAGAATGGCACTGTTAGTCAGCAACACTGACTACACACCTTACATACTCCACTGCACCAGCAATCCATCAGTTATACTGCTACAGTTTAACACTGTTCAGAATGACACTGTTAGCAACACTGACTACACACCCCACACACTCCACTGCACCAGCAATCCATCAGTTATATTGCTACTGCAGCAACTGATGGTGCAACATTATCATTTGTGACAAGGAGCTACAAGAATTATTGATAAACATACATGCCAAAAGCAGACAGTGCTTGCCTTAGATGAACTCATTAAAAATCTTTCTAAAACTTCATCATGTATCTTTTATCATTTACGGAAACTATTAACTTTCAGAAAATAACCCAAACTTAACCTTTTGTCATAAACTGGGCTTTAGAGATTATTAAGCATAAGCATAAGCATTTTATTGTCATTGTGCACGCACAACGAAATTTACAGCAGCATTCCTCGATGCACACAATTTCAGACTCATACAATTTCAGACTCATGCAATTTCAGACTCATACATCATCATCCTCCACCCATCCCTACATAGCCCCAAATACATCAATATGAAGCAGCGGAGTTTAGCATAGCCACAGCTCTAGAGTAGAAGCTGTCTCTAAGCCTCTTTGTCCTAGTTCTGAGGGCCCTGTATCGTCTGCCAGATGGTAGCAGTTTAAAAAGAGAGTGTGCTGGATGAGACGGGTCCCTTAGAATATTTTGGGCTTTATTTAGACTTCGGGCATTATAGATTTCTTCCAAGGAGGGGAGAGGGCAGCCGATAATCCTTTGTGCAGTATTGATCACCCTTTGGAGCGCCTTCCTATTCGCCACTGTGCAACTGGAGAACCATACACAGATGCAGTAGGTTAGGACACTCTCTATAGCACAGCGGTAAAAGGACACCAGAAGTTTTCCATCTAGTTGTTGCTTCCTTAAAAGTCTCAGAAAGTACAGTCTTTGCTGGGCTTTCTTAACCACCGCGGTAGTCTGTACTCCCCAGGTCAAATCCTCTTTAATCATAACGCCCAGGAATTTAAAACTAGCCACCCGCTCCACTTGATCTCCATTTATAGTCAAGGGCTGAATTTCTGAGCTATTCCTTCTATAGTCCACTATGAGCTCCTTTGTCTTGTTAGTGTTAAGAACCAGGTTATTTTCCCTGCACCATGAGAGCAGTCGGTCCACTTCATTCCGATAGGCAGACTCATCCCCTCCAGAGATGAGCCCCACATTAATGTGTTTAAAAAATTTATCTAGAGTTGACAGGCATCTGTTCTTGTAAAAACTTCATGCATTGAAAAACAAGTCATCTCTGTGGAAGATAATGGATGAACAGGACTGGAAAAAGAATTCAGAATGTTAATAATACATCTCTAGGGTTAAGTCCCAAAGGGCTCACTGGACTCAGACAAAGGGCTTACATTTCCTCAGTAAAATGTTGCACTTTTTTAAAAACTGTAAAAGCTGTCAAGGAAAATTATTCTACAGATTCTATGGTTCTCAGAGAACTAGTTTCATAAGCTTTGGTTCCTGATCTGGGTATCTATGTATCAGGGTCTTGGATTATTTCAGCTCTGTGGATGCTCCATATCTGAGAATGGCCACCCAATGCGATTCTAAAGAGAAAACAAATCGCAAAGATTCTTTGGTCTAATATGACTGGTTACATAGTTCTCTATTTAGATTGGACATATTTAATACTGTTCAAAGTCACGATTTAATCATCTAAAAGCCACGATGCCACATACGGTTACTCAGTTTAAATTATAACCAATTATAGTTTTGGTGGATGAAATGGTAAAGGGCAATTTTAATAGGTGGGGCAGTGATTTGAAGTGTGATTTTAAACAACTTTCTAAGGACACTGACTTCAGTGAACAACGAAGGGTGTAACTTTGTTCAGGGTTGCTTTGTTAAGGGGACTTAAGGCAACTTATTAAAAAAACAGTTGATTTTCATTGCACAATAAACACTGCAAAACTGCAACTGAGGGTCATTCATACATTCTCAAACAAACCTACTTCACAGAGTTATTGTGAGGATAAAGTAGAGAAGAATGACGTGAGTGGCAGGGTATACATGGATTAAAATGAATACAGAAGCATCAATCTGCTTCTTAAAATTTTTGTACTGGTGTACAGAAAGAGTTTACAAAACGCTTCACTTTTGCCTTGAAACAAAAGGACATTTGTTACTGAGGAAGTGAAAATGTGGTTTCTAATTTATCTGCAGAGTAGCGCATGTGATGTGTGGCTAGAGTGTCAGACTGGGATCGGGGAGATCCATGTTTGCTACGGAAACTTGCTGAGTGACTTTGAGTCAGTCACACATTCTTAGCCTAACCTGCCTCCGAGAAGTATGAGGGGAAAAAAATGGAGAACAGAACGATATAAGCTGCTTTGTGTCCCCACTGGGAGGATATAAATGAAGTAAATAGATCTCTGTTATAACCATGAAAAATTTCATAGCCCAACAGATAACTGACCACAGATATTAGAAGCTGAGGTTTACTCAGGTAAGGTGCACTGGAATGTCACAGTCTAGCCCAATGATTATGCAAAAGACTTTGGTCTGACAATGTTTCTTTGAGTGCAACATAAGCCTGGCACCTCTAAGTTCTGAGAAAGCCTTTGAGCCAGTATCCTGCAAGATAGACAACAACAGGCTAACAGGAGAAACAGCAAGAGTCAGGGTAGGCCAACTTCCAAAATTTTCCTCCATGTGCACAGGCATTTCCAGCCCTGGAACTAATTTTCACCCCAATTAATGTAGTTCAACTATTCTTTTTTACATATTAGAAACACAATAGTGGCACCAAAAATGGCCAATGTGATAGATCAAGCACCTGTCTACAGTCCCTCATGCTGAAGCAGGCAACTCAGAGGCAAGGAGCATTTGCAGGAATACCAGAAAGAAGAAAAGACAAAATATAATTATTTGATGGGCAGCATTAATTCATGATACGTTTGAAAGCTGCTGCAAAAATATAAGGAGTGGGGAGGAGGGCAACACCATTTTGAGAAATCAAGGCTTTGCGCCAAATTCCAGGTGAACAGCCATATTGTCTTGCAGCAACAAAACACAAATCCAATGGTATCTTAAAGACTAACAAAAATAATTCCAGCATAAATCTTCCCCGGGACAGCATGAATCATACATCAACAGATGACTTTACCTTAAAATCTGTAACCAGCAGACATATGAATGGAACGTAAAGAGTCAAGTCTAGTAGTCCCTTTAAGACCAAGGATTTCCAGCTGAGTTTCACAATCTTCTACCCAGGAAATCTTGTTGGTCTCAAAGGGGCTACTAGACTCCAATCCTGCCCTTGTATTCATGTCTTGCTCAACATGGCTACCCACTGGAAATTGTGAATATGGATGGATTCGAGTCCAGCAGAACCTTAGAGACTAATAAGATTGGAGTGGGGGGAGGGTTTTGAGAGGTCAAACCTTCCATAATTGCATGCTCTCAAAAGCTCATTCCTGGCAATTCTGTTGCTACTGAACTCGAACACAGCTGTTCTGCTTGCAGACTAAAACGGGAACTCTCTGGAAGTGGTCTTATCGATGCACATTTCATGCCTCTGACCAAGTGAGATCTTTATCAGCACATTTTATGCTGGAAGAGGTTTTGTAAGCTTTCAAGATGCCACTGAGCTGCCGTTTCCTTTTGCACGTGGTTTGTCTAAATCTTTTTCCAAAGATTAAACAAATTATATAAATTGTTGTCAGAAGCTGGAACGGCCACCGTCTTTTCGGAGCTGCAGAAGGAAAAGGCCAGGCTCTCTTGGAAGGAACTTGACCAGAAGTCGCCGCCTGCCCGCCTGTTGCATCTCTCCACTGCGGCCCCGCTGTCTGACCAAGCCGCGAGCGCTGCCAGCCCGGTCGGTGCGGTTCCTGGTAGCCACGGCAATGGTCGCCATGGCAACCAGCGCCCCTCTCCTCAGCCGCGCCGCTCGCCCTTCTGCTTCCTTACGGGGGTCGTCCCCGCCCTTCGACCTGGGGGGGAAATACTCACAAACTGGCCTCTTCGGCCTCTCCTGAAATTAAACGCCATGAGAGCAAAAAGGCCTGAGCAGGGAGGGAGACACCGCGGGAGGGAATTAGCCCGGGCTCGGGGAATTATCCAGTGAGGAGGGGTGGCCCATGGCCTACAATTTCCCCCCCTGTGGAAACAGAGACGCTTCCACCTTCGCAACGGCTGCTGAACAAGTCGCAAAGCGATTGGGTAGTTCTTCCCAGTCTGACCAATCGCCGCTCGGCTTGCTTATCCAGCTCTTTCCTTAACAACCAGCCCGCCCCTTCCCTGGCCGCTCTAAAATGTCGGTGCTGATTGGTTGGCGAGAGCCTCCTTCTTGTTGGACGCGCTAAAGTTCTTGCGAGGGGATGACGAGTAGAGTTTCGTTAATATTACAATTTGCTTTAGCTGAGGACAGGTAACTACTGAGGAGGTTTCTTTGGAACTTGTAGGTACACGTGACAAACACACGCGCACACACACGTGTGTGTAGCTTACTCTTGACCTGTGACTTTGGTCGCCAACAGGTTTGGAGAAAAAAATATCCTGGTCCTTTTAACAAATGTCTGTCACATCGGGATCCAATTATGCAAAGTTTAATTAATGCAATTTTGGGTAGATGTCTTCTCTGTTTAGTTCTTATCTTTTCTATAGTATCTTTTCTATTTCTATTATTATGTTGAAATACACATGAAGGTTAATGTTAATTTGTACTTAGAAGATATTTGTTAATTTGTACTTAGAAGATATGAAGCATGCTTTTTCTATATTAAATAATTTTTACTAGCTATTGTTACTCATACACAGTGCTGTTAGCTTTGCAATAGACAAAATTACAACTTGTTAATTGTTTCATTCACATGTTTTAATTATAGCTTGATGGCATAGTAGTGCTGTCAGTTTGTTTAAACCTGTTTAAATTTTGCATTTTATGAAGCAGGAAAGGAGTTCTACCTCCACCAGGCAGCGGTAAAAATAAAAAGGGAAGAATTCCCCCGTAAGGGAGAAGTTTCATTTTAAGTTTCCTCACATATTCCCCAATTTTGTACTTGAGAATTCAGTTTTAATTTTCTTACCACTTGGGTGCTGGTAACAAACTGCATATGCTACAAGGCAGAGAAGACATGTTTGAGATGATATGCTTGTTCTGCCTACCTGTCATATTGTCTTGTTTATTTCTGTGCCTTTGTTTCCAGAATAATGCCTGTATGTGTAATGTTTTCCTTGCACAATACAAAGCTGATAAAGAAAACTTAGTGATGGAAAATGCAACCACTCCTGTCCGAGCAGGAGCTGTAAATGTGCCTTTCGGTCATGTAATTGGCAACGAGAAGTGGAAAGGATCGCAGATTGTTCAGGGAATTCAAGGTAAACATGTCAAAGACAGCTTGTGTGGTATATTCATTAATATTTTGGGCTCTGCCTAAAAAGATCTGTGTTAAGATTCCCACTGTGTCCCCAAGCCCCTTGTGGAACACTGGGCCAGTCTGACATTCTCTGTTGCACAAAAAGATGGTAGTAGGGCTGTATATCCTTTCTCCACACAATAAAGCATGCCAAACCTTTGTTGTAGAATGCTCTGCCTGGGTCCTAGTGCCTACCTAGCCCTGCTCCCTCCATACATTTGAAAGCAAAAATACATTTTGGTGTAAACGTTTTTTTATCAAAGTACCATGGTTTTGACAAAGGCAGCACATAAAAATGAGTGATAATTCTCATAGGCTCATTCCGCACACGCAGAATAATGCACTTTCAAACTGCTTTCAGTGCTCTTTGAAGCTGTGCAGAATAGCAAAACCCACTTGCAAACAGTTGTCAAAGTGGTTTGAAAACGCATTATTTTGCGTGTGCAGAAGGGGCCATATTAGTTCAGGACTATATTCTAATGTGGAAGCGTGCAATTTTCTTGTCTGTTGCACCTCAACAGGCCAAACTATCATCTTTCTGTGGAGCATAGTATAACCTACATGACAGGTTGGTTGTGATAAGGGGAAGAGGATAGAACCATGTGTATCGCTGTGAAATTTTTGGAGAAAGAGTGGAATCAAAATGAAAAAGATGCTAAATGAGTTGTTAAAAAGCACAACCCTAAAAACAATTTAGAATTTCATTTTTTCAGAAATATATCTCATCACAACAAGGAAAACAGGTTGCCATCGTCATGCTAGAGAGTTTATGTTTGGTTTTTGTTATTTAATGAGGTTTTTATTCTGGTTGTCTGGGCACTCCCAGTCCAGCATGATTAGCACATTTGGCGCACTTAAAGTATGGTAATGCCCTATTTTAGAATTTGGTAGCATTGGGGAAGAGGAAATCTCCACGTCACCCATTGGTGTGTGGAGTGCCACTTGGGGCAATCCTGGTAGCTTTAGGGCTACCTGCTCAGCGTGATGCTGTTTGGGAAACGTGCTGGGAGAGGCAATCTTGAAGATACAATAGCCTCAGGCCAGTTAGGGCTTTGAAGGCAAGTACCAAAACCTTGAACCTGATTTGATACTCCATCTGGAGCCAGTGCAGTTAGTGGACCACCGATTGTGTGCCCGCTGCCTGATTTGGCAAAGACCCACACTGCCACATTTTGCCCCAGCTGGAGTTTCTGGAGCAGGCCCAAGGGTAGCCTTTGATAGAGTGAGTTGCAATAGTCCAATCTACAGGTGACCATTGTGTGTCTCTTCCATTGTTATAATATCCTCTTTTTCCCCCTTGTACTTTTTAAAGGGAAAGTTAAGCTAATTTTGGAAGATGGCTTAGGAGTTGTGGACTTTCATCTTTCAAACAGAACTTGTGTACTTTATATTTCTGAAGCTGACCTGGTGGCAGGAAATGGCTTCAAACGACGACTTGTTCGCTTTAGAAATGTAAGTACCACCTGTTAGATTGGTTCCCTGTTCATAAGACAACTCACATTAGCTGCATGGTGGGACTACTTGCTCCAAAGTAGTTACTAGTCAGAAAGTTAATCTGTTTTAATGTTTGCATGTCAGGCTATGAATGACCCAAATAGTGGCAGAAATAAAAATGGCAACCCTACCAGCCTTTAAAATGCTGTCCCTTTCTGTTCCCTAAAATAATCTTTGGCATAGCAGAAAGTCTGGAGATAAGTTCAGTTGTTGATTTTTTGCATCTGCTGCATTTTTTCCTAGGTTGATGTTATCTGCTTCTGCCAGAAGTGAGATTCTATTTATTAATTTTATTTATTAAAACGTTTATACCATGTCTTTCGCCTTGGTTCAGAGCAGCAGATCTTTTGACCTACCATCCAGCATATGCTTTTGTTCTGAAACAGTAAATAGTTACATTGCGGATTCATATGCTTTTGTTCTGAAACAGTAAATAGTTACATTGCGGATTCAGTGTTTGTAATCTGGTTGCAGCTCTGATTATTGGACCCAACATTAATCTGATTTCTGAAATAGTAAATAGTTACATTGAAGTTTCAGTGTTTGTAATCAGGTTGCAAATCTGATTACCCAGTCTTAGACCCAACATCAATCTGTTTTTTTCCCCTGAAACAATCTGTCATTCTGATCTCACTTCTTTTACTCACTGCATTTAAGGCCAGCAGTCTTCAAGGAATTGTAATAGTTGAGAAAACTCCAATAAGCGATCAGTATTTCCCGGCAGTGCAGAAATTTGTTGTCTTGGAACTTGGAATGGCATTACTTCCAGTGGCCAATCAGGGAGAAGCAGCACAGCTTATTATCCAGCTAGTAAGTATTTCTTGAGAATTGTTAACATTGGTGAATATTAATAATGATTTCTGCTGTTCAGGGTGTGTGTCCTGAATGTGTGTGTTATAGTTAGCAAACCAGGAGGGAAATGGCAGTGGTTAAAAGTAGCAGACTGTAATCTGGAGGACCAGGTTTGTTTCCCCACTCCTCCATGGGAAACCTGCGGGATGACCTTGGGCTAGTTACAGTTTTCTCAGGACTTGTTCAGCCCTACCTGACTCAAAAGATTTTTCTTTGTGGTGAAGGAAAGGCGATTGTAAGTCGCTTTAAGACTCCTGAAACCTGGAGAAAAGTGGGGTATAAAAACCAACTCTTCTTTTCAATATACCTAACTTGACAATATACCTAACTTGACAAGTGTTACAAATGCCTTCATGTTTCCATTTTTGTTGATGTTTAAAGACACTGATAATCTCTTGTTTTTTATGGTGAAGTTTTCTGTGTTTTAGTCTCTCCTCCTTCACTTGCAATGAATGATTCGTTCATTGAAATGCCAACTTATACCCTACTTTCTCACCCCGTACCCCTCAAAGCAACCTATAACTACTTTGTGGAATCATATTTGAATGTTTTCTTCTGTGCAGTTCCAGCAGGTGTAACAGGGTTGTTAGGGTAGTCAGGAAGTCCAGCTGCTTTAGATGGAATGGCTGCTGGCAGCAACTAAAACAAAGTAGCTGAAACAGCAAATAGGGAGAAAACTAAAAGGCACAATTAATTTAAGGAGGTCGCAGGCTTAGGCTTAGGCTTCAGAAGACCATTAGACGAATGGGCCTATCCTGCATTGCAACCAATAATAACTCAATGGAGCATTCTCCTGAAGGGGGGGGGGGGGCTAAATAAGGGATGACCTTCTTGGTCATGGCCAGTTTATGAGGAGCTGCATGGATCTGACTTGGCTTTCCCTAAGAAGGCTGTATAAATGGATCTTGGTTTGAAATGAACAAAAATCAAATTACCTGCCACACTAGTTACAAGACCTGTGACAAAAGAAGAGGTTCAAAATAGCCATAGTAGGGGAAGGCTTTTAACCTTGTGCTTGCATATAGTTGCCCAGTCTCAGTCCCATCTTTTCCACACCAGAAACTCTGCGTCTGTCTTATCACATAATAAATGGTAATCCAAGGGCGGGATATTAATTGAGGAAAATAGCATAAAGGGAAGGATTTTACACACACACACACACACAGTGTTGCTTCCCTGAATTAACACACGCAGTTGCTTAATAAATTAAAAACAGCCCAAGGAATGAGAATCATAAATATCAGAGCATCCTCATCTTGCTGTATTCTGAAGTGTAGTCCTGTAAAGTGATTGGTACTAAATCCACTAGAGGGCACTCAGCCTGCATGCATTTTCTGTTTCAGGTGCAGGAGCAAGCCAAAGATCGAGCCAGCAATCCATTCCTTCATAAGAAGGGACCTCAGCTCTTGGAGGCTTCTGTATTCCAGACCGTTCAGCAGATTCCAGGGGTTGGGAAAACGAAAGCTTTGCTGCTTCTGGAACAATTTGGAAACATCCACCAGCTTTGTAACGCATCCCTTCAAGAGCTTGAGCAGGTAGTTGGATGTGCAGCAGCACAACAAATCCATACATTCTTTAGGCAAAGTAACTAATGTCATCTTGTTGGCATGAAACATGAACATCTTCGGAAGAAACAGTTCACTCTTGTAAATAAAGCTATTTAATAGATGCCTGAAGGATATGTAGCTGGATTTCGCTTTTCCCAATAGAAGATCTTAATGACAAATGTATCTGGACATGCTGTACCAGAAATGGACCGTATCACAGCCCTTCATGGATGACACCAAAGTATATATGCACCTTGGGCCAAGAGCAGCCACATCATGACATTCCTTTTGTTTCGTCATGTTGCTTTCTGTCATGGGAATATTAAATTTGAATTTCAGTGAGTTTTCAATAGGAATAGCCAAAACTGGTGCCTGTTAAGAGCTCCAACCGTCAGGTCCTAATGTGAACTGGGTATAAATCCTGCTCTTTGTCTGCTTTAGAATAAAACGCTATCTGATCCCCAGATGTATTTATTTTAAAGTATTTTATACTGGATTGCATCTAAACACTCGCAGATATAAAACTAAATGTCATGTGATTCTAAAATTCAACCCATTTCCACTTTGCTGCTTCCGCAGAAGATTTGCAAAATGACTCCAACCCCGACTCAAGCTGTAGATCACAGCTCTCGCAGGTGGGTGGCAGGGGGAGCTGGGAGAAGAAGTTTTGGCCATTGCGTAATGTACAACTACCTATAAAATCTGACTACCTATAAAATCCAAATTGCAGTCTTGAGTAGCCTCACTTTGCCTCAGGGTTGTGCAGGGAATGGAGAGGTGATTTTACTTTCAACCTCAGTGCACTTCTTCTGTTTGAAACCTGTCCCACTCCATGCTGTGGAGCTAACATTTTATAGGAGAAAATGATGTTTTTTGAAAGGCTTTTTTGCCTTCAAAGTGCTAAAACAAAGGGGCTGTTTCAAATAGCAAAACAGAGTGGAGGTTCATGTTTTGGACTCCTTTTCCCTTCTCTTGCATGGCCACAAGGCAAACTCAAGCTGCAGATGCCTGCTGTTTGCATTTTATAGAACCTGAAAAGTCACGCCTTCAGTTGAGCACTTTGTGCGTAGTATTTATCTCTCCAGTTCCATTTATCATCTTTCTGCTTAAGAGCAGTGATCTGCATAAACTAGAATATTAACCTTTTATGTAGACTACTCTTAAAAATTGCAAAGGCAATGTGTCATAACAAAAATACTGCAATATACTCTTTTGTACATGTAACTTGGTGTGGTGAAAAGGAGCTCCTGAGTGTCTTGGTGGGTGCAAAATGCATCGGAGCATGTACAGTACACATTACTTGGGCTGGTATGCACAGGGCTGCCACATTAAACCATCTTAAAATGTTTACTTTTGGAGGCTAGGCTTCCTGTGTGCTGCAAAAAGAGAAAGGGCTTGTTAGAAAACTGTCTGATCTGTATAGCAGAGGAATGCATGTGAATTATTTGCTCTGTGTGCAGGGAAGGGAGACAGTGTAAGGAAACTTCCATTTGATCTTGACGCAGATAGTCAAAGGTCCTGAATAACACCTTTTAGCTAGAAGCAATCGCATGACTTCACCGCTATCTTCAGATGGGGGTGTCAGCTTTTCTGTCTGATGTATGAAATTGTCTTCTGTCACCCTGTATTCATACACTACAAATAACACAAACTAGTTTCTGAGCACCAAGAGACATTTTGGCTTCTATTTCACAACCAGACAAGACAACGAGCAGTCTTCCAAACACCAAGTGCTTTGAAAAGCGGTTTTGTGATAAGATGTGGGAGGAGAATGGAAGTTCTACTGTGGGTGGATCTTGTCTGGATCTTTGGGTCTCAGCCAGGAAGAGCAGAGTGCTCATTTAAAAAGGTTATGGAGAAGTGCACTAAACCTTCAGCCATCTCAATGAAAGGTTTAATCAGGGGTAGGGAACCTGCGGCTCTCCAGATGTTCAGGAACTACAATTCCCATCAGCCTCTGTCAGCATGGCCAATTGGCCATGCTGGTAGGGGCTGATGGGAATTGTAGTTCCTGAACATCTGGAGAGCCGCAGGTTCCCTACCCCTGGTTTAGCTCTTCATGAGCGATTAAAAGATTTCTCTAATCAAAGTATCTGCTGCTAGATTCTATCCTCTACCTCGAAAAGCATTCATTGCCATTAATATTAAAAATGCTTTGTTGAATTTCTATGCACTGAAGTCAGTGGACAGATGATCATTCTCTTCAATACATGGAAAAGTTTTGAATGACTGTTATTAGGCTTCTACAGCTGACTCATTAAATTAAGGCTCCTGTACTTATTCATTTCAGCATACTTGCCCAAGGGAATCAATTCTCTCACAGCATTGAGAAATCAAGAGGCATAAACTCTCTTTTCAGGGCGCGGCAGGTCCTTGTTCATTGTTATCATTTCAGCTTTTGTCCACACCTGATTTGTGCACCTGGAAAGCTGATCTGTGTAAATCTGTCTTGTAACAGGTGACAGGCATGGAAGCTTGCTGTGTCGGTGGAACCTGAAAAATCACTTTTTCAGAAAGAGGCTGGAGTGCAGCCAA